>NW_022589710.1:20689981-20822481 GCF_004348235.1 Phoca vitulina
GGATATTGGTCTGTAATTCTCCTTTTTGATGGGGTCTTTGTCTGGTTTGGGGATCAAGGTAATGCTGGCCTCATAAAATGAGTTTGGAAGTTTTCCTTCCATTTCTATTTTTTGGAACAGTTTCAGAAGGATAGGTATTAATTCTTCTTGAAATGTTTGGTAGAATTCCCCTGGGAAGCCATCTGGCCCTGGGTTTTTGTGTTTTGGGAGATTTTTGATGACTGCTTCAATTTCCTTAGTGGTTATAGGTCTGTTCAGGTTTTCTATTTCTTCCTGGTTCAGTTTTGGTAGTTGATACATCTCTAGGAATGCATCCATTTCTTCCAGGTTATCTAATTTGGAAGATTAGCTGGCATAGAGTTGCTCATAATATGTTCTTATAATTGTTTGTATTTCTTTGGTGTTGGTTATGATTTCTCCTCTTTCATTCATGATTTTGTTGATTTGGGTCATTTCTCTTTTCTTTTTGATAAGTCTGGCCTGGGGCTTATCAATCTTGTTAATTCTTTCAAAGAACCAGCTCCTAGTTTCGTTGATCTGTTCTACTGTTCTTTTGGTTTCTATTTCATTGATTTCTGCTCCAATCTTTATTATTTCTCTTCTCCTGCTGGGTTTAGGCTTTATTTGCTGTTCTTTCTCCAGCTCCTTTAGGTGTAGGGTTAGGTTGTGTACTTGAGACCTTTCTTGTTTCTTGAGAAAGGCTTGTATTGCTATATACTTTCCTCTTAGGATTGCCTTTGCTGTATCCCAAAGATTTTGAATAGTTGTGTTTTCATTTTCATTGGTTTCCATGAATTTTTTTAATTCTTCTTTAATTTCCTGGTTGACCCATTCATTCTTCAGTAGGATGCTCTTTAGCCTCCATGTATTTGAGTTCTTTCCGACTTTCCTCTTGTGATTGAGTTCTAGTTTCAAAGCATTGTGGTCTGAAAATAGGCAGGGAATGATCCCAATCTTTTGGTACTAGTTGAGACCTGATTTATGACCTAGGATGTGATCTATTCTGGAGAATGTTCCATGGGCACTAGAGAAGAATGTGTATTCTGTTGCTTTGGGATGGAATGTTCTGAATATGTCTGTGAAGTCCATTTGGTCCAGTGTGTCATTTAAAGTCTTTATTTCCTTGTTGATCTTTTGCTTAGACGATCTGTCCATTTCAGTGAGGGGGGTGTTAAAGTCCCCCACTATTATTGTATTGTTGTCGATGTGTTTCTTTGCTTTTGTTATTAATTGCCTTATATAATTGGCTGCTCCCATGTTAGGGGCATAGATATATACAATTGTTAGATCTTCTTGTTGGATAGACCCTTTAAGTAGGATATAGTGTCCTTCCTCATCTCTTATTACAGTCTTTGGTTTAAAATCTAATTTGTCTGATGTAAGGATTGCCACCCCAGCAATTGTTTTGTCCATTAGCATGGTAAAGGGTTTTCCACCCCCTCACTTTCAATCTGGGGGTGTCTTTGGGTCTAAAATGAGTCTCTTGCAGACAGCATATCGATGGGTCTTGTTTTTTTAATCCAATCTGATAGCCTGTGTCTTTTGATTGGGGCATTTAGCCCACTTACATTCAGGGTAACTCTTGAAAGATAGGAATTTAGTGCCATTGTATTGCCTGTAAAGTGACTGTTACTGTATATTGTTTGTATTCCTTTCTGGTCTATGTTGCTTTTAGGCTCTCTCTTTGCTTAGAGGACCCCTTTCAATATTTGTTGTAGGGCTGGTTTCGTGTTTGCAAATTCCTTTAGTTTTTGTTTGTCCTGGAAGCTTTTTATCTCTCCTTCAATTTTCAATGACAGCCTAGCTGGATATAGTATTCTTGGCTGCATATTTTTCTCATTTAGTGCTCTGAATATGTCCTGCCAGTCCTTTCTGGCCTGCCAGGTCTCTGTGGATAAGTCTGTTGCCAATCTAATGTTTCTACCATTGTAGGTTACATATCTCTCCTCCCGAGCTGCTTTCAGGATTTTCTCTTTGTCTCTGAGACTCGTAAGTTTTACTATTAGATGTCGGGGTGTTGACCTATTTTTATTGATTTTGACAGGGGTTCTCTGTGCTTCCTGGATTTTGATGCCTGTTTCCTTCCCCAAGTTAGGGAAGTTCTCTGCTATAATTTGCTCCATTATACCTTCTGCCCCTCTGTCTCTTTCTTCTTCTTCTGGGATCCCAATTATTCTAATGTTGTTTCGTCTTATGGTATCATTTATCTCTCGAATTCTGCCCTCGTGATCCAGTAGTTGTTTATCTCTCTTTTTCTCAGCTTCTTTATTTTCCATCATTTGGTCTTCTATCTCACTGATTCTTTCTTCTGCCTCATTTATCCTAGCAGTTAGCGCCCCCATATTTGATTGCACCTCATTAATAGCCTTTTTGATTTCTACTTGGTTAGATTTTAGTTCTCTTACTTCTCCAGAAAGGGTTTCTCTAATAACTTCCATGCTTTTTTCAAGCCCAGCTAGTATCTTTAAAGTGATGATTCTGAACTCTAGATCTGACATCGTACTAATGTCCGTATTGAGTAGGTCCCTGGCAGTCGGTACTACCTCTTGTTCTTTTTGTTGAGGTGATTTTTTCCGTCTTGTCATTTTGTGCAGAGGAGAATAGATTAATGAGAGAACAAAATGCTAGCAGGGTAACAACGTCCCCAGAAAATATACTCTAAACAAATCAGAAAAGACCTGAAGCAGTGGGAAAAGAAAGGGAAAGAGAGAAAAGAGAAAAAGAAAGAAAAAAAGAAAAAAGAAAAAGATAAAGATAAAAACAAACAAAAACAGAACAAAACAAAACAAAACAAAAACAGAATGTGATCAAATATGATCAGGCTGGTTTAGATCAGGGCCACACACTAGATTTTGGGTGTATTTTGGTCTGTTAAAAGAAAGTGCCTCCCAAAATTTTAAAGAAAGAAAAACTTATATATGTACAAAAATAAGGGCTGATATGATGAAGGGGTGGAATATGACTGTAAAGATGGAAATTATAAAAAATTTTATAAAAGGATTTGATAAGTTGTTTGAAAAAAGAAAGAAGAGGATTTAAAAAAAAAAGAAAAGAAAAAAGTGAGAGAATGTGATCAGGCAGGGGAGTAGAAAAAAACCATACACTAGAGATTTAGAGTATATTTTGATCTGTTAGAAGAAACTATCTCAAGATTTTAAAGAGAGAACAACTTATATATATATGCCAAAAATACGGGTAACTACTATGAAGGGATAGAATATGACTCTAAAAATGAAAAATAAAAATTTTTTTTTTAAAAAGGGATTGATAAGATGTTGGTTGAAAAAGGGAAAAAGAAAAATTCAAAAAAAAAGAAAAAAAGAAAAAGAAAAAAAGACAGTTAAAAAAAAAATTAACTTTGAAAGACTAAAGAATCATGGTAAAAAAGCCATGAATTCTATGTGCAGTATTCCCCTAGCGCTGGAGTTTTGCCGTTCTCATTGATCGGTAAACTTGGTCTTGGCTGGCTGTTCTCGCTGATCTTCTGGGGGAGGGGCCTGTTGCCGTGGTTCCCAGATGTCTTTGCCAGAGGCAGAATTGCCCCGCCCTTGCCCGGTCCAGGCTAAGTAATCTGCTCAGGTTTGCTCTCGGGAGCTTTTGTTCCCTGCAAGCTTTCGGTACAGCTTTGGAGGCGGAGAGTGAAAATGGCGGCCTCCCAGTCTCCGCCCCGGAGGAGCCGAGAACTCGGGGTCCCGCTCCTCAGCGAGCCCCCAGAGAAAAGCCGTCAGTCACTCCCGTCTCCCCGGTCTCCGGCCGCACTCCGTGCTCACCTGGCCTGTGACCGCGCCTTTCTACCTGGCACCCGACCCCGTGTGGAGTCTCCAAACCCAGCAGATCCCTGCGGTGCGCTCCCGCACCTCTCCTCCCAGGGGAAGAAGGTGAGTCTCCCCGGATCTGCTGCTTGCTGGGTCCCTGCTGGAGGAGCAGTGGCCCAACTGTGCCGCGGATCACGGTTTATGGCAACCCCGAGGTGAGAGCCTGCGCCTGGGCTCCGTCTCTGCAGCCGGCTTCCCTGCTCCGATACCTGGGAGCTCTGCCTCACTCAGGCACCCCCAGTCTTTCTGTGACCCTGAGGGTCCTGAGACCACACTGTCCCGCGAGGGTTCCACCCCCCACTTAGCCACCAGAGTGACGTCCCTCAGCGGAGCAGACTTCTAAAAGTTCCGATTTTGTGCTCCGTGGCTCTATCACTTGCCAGAAGCGGCTGACGGAGGCCCCCTCCCCCGCCGTCTGTCCTCCCGAATATCGCCTCGGATTCACTTCTCCGCACGTCCTACCTTCCAGAAAGTGGTCGCTTTTCTGTTCAGAGAGTTGTTGCTACTCTTTTCTTCGATCTCCTGTTGAGTTTGTAGGTCTTCAGAATGGTTTGATCCCTATCCAGCTGAATTCCTGAGAGGAGACGAAATCCAGGTCTCCTACTCCTCCGCCTTCTTGCTCCGCCCCCCGCTATTTGCCTTTTTAATAGCAGCAGGCTTCAACATGGAAGATAACAGTGTTGCACAAACTTAAATTAGCTCATTTTGAGATGGTTGCTTTTTGCTAAACAAAATTTTTTTATGTTTATATGGTCGAAGTTATCAGTCTCTTTTCTTCATAAGCTTCAGGATTTTTGTGTCATAGTTAGAAAACTTTTGTCACATCTAGGTTATAAAATCATTTACCTATGTTTTGTCCTAGTAATTTCATGTTTTTATGGTTCAGATTTAAATAATAAGACCATCTGGAATTTTCCCTAGTATATACTGTTAGGTCCCAATAAAACCTTCTTTGGTTTTGTTTGTTTGTTTGTTTTGTTTTTCCAAATGCTTATCAGGTTTCTATGAAAAAATTTTCTTTGTAGAACATCAACTTCCCAATGATTTCATATGAGTTCTTTATCAAATACGGAAGTCTCTTTGTTCATTTGAGTCCATTTCTGCTTACATACTAATGCCCATTGACAATGTCAGTATCACTCTTAATTTCTGAGACTCTAGAGTATATTTTAAATCTTTTTTTTTTTTTTTTAATTTGACAGAGAGAGATACAGTGAGAGAGGGAACACAAGCAGGGGGATTGAGAGAGGGAGAAGCAGACTTCCCACCAAGCAGGGAGCCCAATGCAGGGCTCGATCCCAGGACCCTGGGATCATGACCTGAGCCGAAGGCAGACGCTTAACGACTGAGCCACCCAGGCGCCCCTAGAGTATATTTTAATGTTTAATCACATTGCTCTTCTTTCACAGAATTTTTTAGCCATTATTTTACTTTTCATGACTTAAAGTTACTCAGAAATTACTTTTTTTCATATTTAAAAACAAAACCTAAGAGTGGATATCCTTATCTCATTCCTCACCTCAGATCCAGAGTATTCCATATTTTACTATTAAGAGCACTGTTTACTATCTATAAGTTTCTCTTATATGCTCTTTATCAGTTCCCTTCTTTACCTAGATGCTGAGCCTTTTTGTCATGAATGGGTGTTGATTTTGTCAAATAGCTTTTCTTATACTCCTTTGTTCTTCCAATGTTTTATAGTATTCATTAACCACATTATCAGATTCATTTTGAATGTTAAATCAGTCTTACATTTTTGAGATAAATTCTACTTGTTTGTGATATATTATCATAGATGGATGGGTAGATCAATAGATGATAGGTAGGTAGATGATAGATAGATAGATAGATAGATAGATAGATAGATAGATAGATGATAGATAGATTAGATTAGATTTGCTAAGATTTTGTTTATAATTTTGATCCGTTTTCATGAGATCCATGTCCGTGTTCAATTCACCACTCACACCACCTATCATAAGTTTCTTGGTAGGAAGGATTTAAATGTTTTCAGTTACTTTACTTTATTAGCAACTTTATTATGCCACCCCAAAATATGGACAACTCAATTGTCATAAATCCCCTCCCTGGGAATTTCATAAACCAGGGAAGATTAACTCCTATCACAAGAAGGAGAATAGAAATTGGCACCACCCCCAGACAAAGTAGGTGACAAACCATCGTATCTGCTATCTATTCTGCTAAGGGTCCATTCATCTTTCTGCAAAATTATTTACTCTCCCCTAAGAGGTGTACACCCACCCTTCCCTTTCCTTAAAATATTTAAGCCTGAATTCTAAGCCACCTGGGGGCATTACTCATTTTTCCCAGTTATCTCCTATGTATACATGAAGTATACATGTTAACAAACTGTTTTTCTTTTGCTAATCTGTCTTTTATTACAGGGATCTCAGCTAAGAACTCAGAAGTGTAGAGGGAAAATTATTTTATAATTAAATATTTAAATTTATATAAGGTAGATTTTATATGAAATTTTAAATTTAGGAAGTTTTGGAATCATTTGTTTCATCAACTAGGAAATATTTTTTTCCAAAAATTAAAATGTTCTTTCATCTCCCAACATCAATACTCATAATAATGATATTTCCATTTATTACATTTTTACAGTGTACTTAGTATGCTGGTAAGTTTCTTTCATATCTTCTTCAGAAGGATTCTCTTGCCTCTCTCATGGATTTTAAAACTTCCATGTATCATTTTGCTATCCTGCTTTATAGTCAGAGAAAGTCCCAGAATTTTAAATCCTTTTTAATTGTTTATTTACATAAGAAAGCTACATAAATACCTGCCTAAAAATCAGTGTATCTGCTGATAATGAATATTGCTTTGTTGCATACACTTAAAAAGTTTTAATTTCCAAAGGACTCTGGCTAGAGAGATCTTTTGGCAGTTAAAAGACTTGCTTTTTTTTAATGGGAATTTTATCATATTTCATATGCAAGAAGATTGCCAAAGTGTAAATTATTGAACCTATAGTGTTGTGTTGCAGAATAAGCTGCTAAATTAGAAGCATGATTAGCTAACTGAGTCTAATGACTCTGAAAACATAACATCTCCTCCAAACAGGAAGTATTAGGAAAGGATCCTTTTTTTTTTTCTTTTTCTTTTCTTTCTTTTTTTTTTTTGGCCACTTCTGCCTTACTTGGTAATGAGGGCTGACTGTTTTCCCTAAAACTTATTCTTTATTTGCTTAACAAGCTGATACCTGCTGATAAAATGGCTTTACTTCAAGTGATAAATTATCTTAATTAAGTTTGTTTGCAGACAATTTTATGCAAATGGAGACATTTAAGAAATAGAAGCATAAAGATTTAATAGTCAAGAACCTGAGGAGAAATAAAATTTTCCATTCTTTTTGAAATTTAAAATTGATGATAATGTTGAATGTAACAATTAAAGATGGAGTGAGAAAAAGAAAGAAACTGGTTATTTGCATGACTAGGGATCCAAACTTTGGATATTGAAGAAAATCAAAGAAAACATACATAGCTTGCTGTTTGGTATGTGTCTGCATTCTGAAATAGTTTTCATTCTGATAAATCAACATTTCTGTCTAGGTATGGTTTTTTGAACATTTTGTTTCCTGGAATTGTGGCTAAACTTAGTTTACACTAGAAATTGAAAAGTCCATTAGAAGTGGGGTGCCTGGGGTGGCTCAGTTTTTTGAGCATCTGACTCTTGATTTCAGCTCAGGTCATGATCTCAGGGTTGTGGGATGGAGCCCCACATCGGGCTCTTCACTGGGTGGGGAGCCTGCTTGGCATTCTCTCTCTCTCTCTCCCTCTGCCCCTCCCCTCCTTTGTCTCCCCCACCCCCCCCAAAAAAAAAGAAAATAAAGAAAGAAAGAGAAAGAAAGAAAGAAAGGAAGAAAGAAAGAAAGAAAGAAAGAAAGGAAGAAAGAAAATCCATTAGAAGTGAGTTCATGACACCCTGCTGCCAGGTTGCATTCTTTAGAGAGTTTAGTTATAGTCATTTCCTTAGGTCAATGTATTTCTTTTCTATAAATTTAAAATTATGATTGACAGTGTCCTTGAAAATACCAACATGTTTAGACAAACTGCTTTTTATGGTATTTTATATGAAAATTATTATCTCTTTAACTTTGAAAACTTATTTATCTCATTCATAACTAGAAGTTTATGGTTGATTTTAAGAGGTTTTAAGACAAAATATAGTATTTGGTGTTTTTTAAAAAATCATTAAGGAAAAATAATTTATTGTATAAGGCACTATATATTGTATAAGACATTCTTCAAAATATAAACATGGATAAGAGTATTTATAAAGAATCCTGAAAGATCTACATAAAAGGAATCTCTTTTTGGTCCTTCCTGGATTTATTTCTTGAATTATCAAAATGCATTTTTAAACTTAATGATATTAACCATAATGTGTATTAGACCTTAGTTGTTTTGTCTGCCTTTCTTCTTGAGAGGAGCCACTTTGTCTTTTAATTTGATGTTTTGTTTCAAATGGGAATCACACTCTTCTAAGTCCCTGCCTCCTTTATCAGAGTGATTGGCGTATGGGTGAGCATCTGACCAATGAGGGCCAGAGTTTTTTTCTCATCAGTTCTGGGACAGATCCATTACACTTGTTAAAAAGTTGCGAGAGTAATAGTTTAGAGGCCACTAGTACTTATGCACATGTGAAGAAAGCCAGTCTGCAATAGGTGATAATGAACCTGTGATAAAGAAGCAGCAATGAGTTGAAAAAAAGAGGAAATATATTGACAATAAACACGTTACTAGTTTTAGCTTTTGAAGGCTAGCACCATACTCCTTCTTTCAGTTTGGTTATTTGAGTCAAAATTCATTTTTTTGTGTCATCTAGTTCAATGTGAGTTTCTGTAACCAAGAGTTTTGAACAATGTAATTTCTCCTTATCTGATTCTTTATTACCTTTTCTTCATTTAGCAGCTTTTCCTCTCGGTGTAGATACACCCAAATATTCCTTCTTTTCCCTTATATTAGGGAAACTTTTCTTACCTCTCTGTTCATGCTAGGACTCTCTTTTCTTCCCTCAATTGATAGAAATCTTCTTGACTGGGTTATCTGGCTACATATGCTCATTGCTTTCTCATACATTATCCTTCTGCATTTTTGCTTGTATTTACACCATTCTCCTAAAAATTATTTCTCAAAGTTCCTAGAGAACAAGTTCAACATGAATTGAAAAGTATTTATTTAATGCCCTCTATGTACCAGACTCTTTCTGGTACTGAGTGAACAAGACCAGTGGTGAAGAAAAGTCCCTCCCATAAGGGAGCTCACATTCAGTGGGGGAAATAAGTAATAAATAAACACATTTTTGAAAGAAAAAAAGATAACTTTTGAGCACAAAATGGAATTTTTACTAGTAATAATAAAGCATAATGCAATCAGAACAACTTGGTTCCCCCAGATTAAAACAATAAGATGATATTAATAGTTCAATTTTGTACAAAGCAGTCAACAGTTCTAAGTGGATCCTGTTAGATGTGCTGAAAAAATAATTTATTTTCTTTGATAGGAAGTGAAATAATTCCTTTTTCCTGGTTTAGCTCACTATATAAGACTTTCAGTATGGATCTCTCCTCCTATGATTATTACTTAACGTAAGACTTTAAATATCAGGTTTTTAGAAATAAAATTTCCAGGGACGCCTGAGTGGCTCAGTCAGTCAAGTGTCCAACTCTTGATTTCTGCTGAGGTCATGATCTCAGAATAATGAAATTGAGCCCTGCATCAGGCTTCTCACTCAGCACAGAGTCTGCTTGAGATTCTCTCTCTCCCTCTGCCCCTCCCCCCACTGCTTATACTCTAAATAAATAAATAAATGAGTGAATGAATAAATATTAAAAATAAATAAATAAAATTTCCAGGCCATAGTATGTGACATATTCCATATTGAATTGAGGATTAAGTTTAGCTGAGGGAAAAGATTCATCTTTTTTATGTATAATATAAAATCATTATTTTAGATATTTATATTATATAACTATATGACTCAAAGTCAGGAAATAATAACTGCTATGCGGGAAACAGTGGCAAGGAAAAGAGAGTGGCCAGGATGGGTCTATTTTAGTCTGGTGAGGAATGGACTTTCTGAGGGGGTGACGTGTATGAAGTGAAGTTAGTGTGAAGATTAAGGAGGTGGAAGGAACAGCATGTGGGGGTGCCTGGCTGGCTCAATTGGCAGAACATATCACTTGATCTCAGGGTCATGAGTTCAAGCCCCATGTTGAGCATGGAGCCTACTTAAAAAAAAAAGGAAGAGTGTGTGGAAAGGCCTTGAGGGAATTCACCTAATATGCTAAAGAAGTAGCCTGAAGGTTAAAACAGGGATCAGCAGGAGAGTGGGAGGGGTGCTAAAGTCAGAGACACCAGGATCAGTCTGAGCTGTGTGTTTCGAAACCTTTGGAGAGCTTTGAGAGACAGATGAAATGATCTAAATTTTGTATGTTAAAGTCCACCAAAGCTGCTCCATGGAAAACCGTCAGTAGTCAGACAATTGCTCACTTGCTAGGGCACCCACATTTAGTGACTGATGAACATTGGAGCATAAAGAGCCATCTGTCTCACCCCATCTTTGTCATCCATCTTCAGAACTCCTTGCAGGATCAGCCAAGGTTTCCCCCGAGACTGGGTCACAGCCGCAGCAACTTTTTCACCTGCCCAGTTCCATTTCCTGCTCTTCCCTCCACAGGTTTGGATCCCAAGAGGTCATCCTAAAACACCTGAGTGTAGGCTTGGACGTAGGGACACTTCTGCATAATGGTCATCATCTTCCTCAACTTTCCCACCTAACTGGATATTGGTAAAACGTGCCTTCTTGGAATTGTTTTCTCTTTTGGCCACTATGCCACTCTACTCTTGATGTTCCTTGTCTCCTATCATTGAAAAACTTCTTCTGTTAAGCCCCTAAATGTGGTCATTCCATGATGTGTGTCCACTAACATCATACTGCTGTTTTTCACTCATCTTCTCAGTAGCCTCACACATTACCATTATCTTACCATGTGCTTCAGACTGAACCCTATGTGCTGTAGGTTGAATCCCCTGGGAGGAAGACTCTGAGGCGAGGATTAGTATGCAGGAGGATTTGTAGGGAGTGAGAATAAACCAGAACTGAGAATAACTAATACGCTGTAACTAAGCATAAGCCATGGCAGGATTGAGTTTTCTTTTTGCCAAAAGGCTATTTATTGGTAGAGCAGAGAAATGTGCTACAGATAGTATATTTGTATGTTGCTAAATCTTTTTAAAGGTCATTAATGGCATTCCTGTGAACAAAATGGGAAAATGAACCAGAGGCAAGCATAATTATAATTTGTATTTGGATGCCTGTGTCTAAGGATATCAAGTCAACATGCTTGAAGGCTGTTTCTTGTTCACTGACTTTCTTTAAGATTTAGATGAAAATATTAAATGAATCCTTATGGCATTTTTAGATGACATGAAACCAGGAGGTTTAAAAAATATGCTGGGTGACAGAATTAGGTTCCTTAAAGGTCTTGACAGGCTAAATCCAATAAGATAAATTGTGACACATGTTAGGTTCTGTATTTGTATCCTCAACCGACTATTGAGGTATAATATAAGGAAGATTGGATTTAACAACAGAATATGTAAAAAGGACCAGAGGCAGTAGATCTTGACTCTGACTATACATTGCAATCACCTGCATGGAATTTTAAATATTCCAGTGCGAAGGATCCACCCTCAGAAATTCATGTTAATTGGCCTGGGGTAAGGACCAAACATGAGATGTTTATAAAAGCTTTTGAGGTGATTCATTTGTGCAGCCAAGTTTTATAACCACGAATTTTCGCCTACTATGATTAGCTGTGTGATATCACTGTCTCCTCTCCGGGTGGGGGTGGGGGGGGAAGAAAGAAGAGCTGAAGTAATCTAAAGAGAAGGAACACAGGACATCATCCTTAGTAGCACGGGCTTTGGAGTAAAGTGAAAGTGGTTCTAGTCCCAGCTCTACTCCTTTCAAAGATGTGTGACCTTAATCTCTCTTGACCTGAATTTTCTCTTCAAGGTGACAATAATAGTGCCTAATTCTTAGAGGTGTTGTGAGCACTGCATAAGATTTTGCATGTAGAATGCCTGGTATGAGGCTTGGCATATAGTTAACACTCAGAAATGTTAGCAGATGTCATTGTTGAACTGTAGTAATAGAATTATCAAATTTAGAATGTTTAAGCCAGTTTGCTCTCCTCTGGCCTAGGTGGAACATAAGAGGGTTTAATTTCTAAGTATTAATCTTCAAGAAACATAGGCAGTCTGATTTCAGCTCTGGTCATGGATGAACAAACTAAATATATATAAAGAACATTCAAAACCACTGATGGTGTTAGTCTGGTGACAAAAAAAAAAAAAAAAAACAACACACACACACACACACACACAACTGTTTGTTCTTTTTAAATCAAAGTCCTGTCGTGAGGATCAAAGGTTAGATTATTCTGTACAAATCAGAAAAATGGAATTAGGACAAATGGGCAGAAACTAATGTGGAGGGACGTTCCAACAGTCAGAGCCTCTTCCTCGAAATATACTAAAGGCCTCATCATAGACTGGACTGCATGTCCTGGAGGGCTTCCAGTGACCTTTGAGTTCACTGATGATCTCTCATTAAACATCTTTTCTGTCAGTCTTTCCCTTCTCCGTCTATTCCAACTCATCCTTTACTCTGCGGAAAGGTGAATCTTTTTTACTAAGGAAGCATGGATCATGGATCCCTTTAGTACGTCAAAATCCTTCTGTGCCTATTACACACTGAATTAATACAAAGTTCTCTGCCTGGTATTTGAAGTCTTCTAGCACATGTTTCCAAGCTATTATTCTAGTCTCTTCTAGTCTCAGCTATTGCCACTCCCCATTTCATCCACTGGAAAGACATAGTTGTACCTCCTCCAATATATTTGGGCTTCATGACTTTGTGCCATCAGCCACATTCATTCCAAGCCTAAACTGGAATGCTGTATCAATTAACAGCTCTTAGGTGTTGTCATTTGAATAAAAACTGCAAAGTATTTTTTCCTCCCTGATGAACATTTTTTGGTTTTACAAACCTAAAATATAGGTTTTAGTACCTAGGTTAGATTTCCTACCTGGTAAATTATGTATTTGAATTCTAACCTTGCAACCTTTAGTCAGCGGCCTAGAACCAAAACAGTAGATACAGAATTGCTTATGAACCACTACAGCTTTATTGCTGAGCCCAGGTTCAGCCTCACATCTTCCTCAATACAGTGCTTCAGGTTTGCTCTCTGTCAATGTATTATGATTGGCACAGATGTTGGAATCATTTTCCTATTCATGAGGGTGATCTTTAACATTTTTAAAGGACACTTAGATCTTCATGAATCCACAAATTTGTAAAAGGCATCAAAACATATTTTCAAAATTTATATATGGACCTAATATTGCCTATCTCACAACATAATTATTGAGAGGGAGTGAATGCTTCCTCCCTGTTCTTGATTCCTTCAATGTAAATGGATCCTTATTAATTTAAGAGTCCTAGGTCCTCTGTGCCCTGTACAGAGGCACTGAAATCATTATAAGGTTGGTTAACTCAGGAATATTAAATTGAGGTTGTTCTGTTCAGGTTCTTCTGCAATTAGGAATGGGCTGCCCACAGGATACATTGATCTATACCACCCCTCCCTTGTAATGGATGGTGACCTGCTAGACTCAATGCTGCTCTCTCAGTGGCTAAATTGGCTTCATCTGGGATTAGGAAGCCCATTGGCATTTTACCTAAGCTATATACTTGAACTCTCTATTTTATTAGGAAGAAAGATTGTATTTTGAGAATCTTCTACCTTTGTCTTCTCAATTTTTTTCAGAACTGAGGTGGGGAGCAGTGAGTTTCTTATGTATTGGTTCCTCCTCAGAGACCCCCAACAATTGTGAAGTCAGATCAGATGATGGGTTAAAAAAGAATAATGGAGAAAGCTTTGAGATGTGAAGGTTGGGTTGTCAGCACATCTGTTTTTTGTCCTCTAAAGAAGTCTGCTAAAATGCAGAGACCTTTTCTAGTCTCTGCCTCATAATTGTTAGCATTTTACCAATCCCTTCCACTCCAAATTTTATATATTTACAGAACCTAATCCCAGCTACTTATTAACCAAAATAATAAGATGTTAAAAGAATAATACTTTCATGCATCAAGTGAGTATAGCATCCCAGGTACAGATTCTTTTTTTTTATTAATACACCTAATTTGGGGGGGGGACACTCTTAGGTTTTATTGAAAAACGGAACATAAAATACGGAGAGTTCCCATATACCCCATCATAAGCCCCCCTCCCCAGTCCATTCTGTTATTATTATTTTGCATTAGTATGGTATATTTGTTATACTTGATGAACCAATATTAATACGTTATTTTAAACTAAAGTCCATAGTTTATATTAGGGTTCATTCTTGTATACTTTATGGGTTTTGACAAATGTATAATGACCTGTATCCACCATTATAGTATTGTACAGAATAGTTTTACTGCCCTAAAATCCTTCCTTCCCTCCAACCACTGTCTCTATAATTTTACCTCTTCCAGAATGTATTATTCAAAGAATTGAAATAATACAGTATGCAGCCCTTTCCGATAGGCTCCTTTCACTTAGCGATATGTGTTTAAGGTTCTTCCATGTCTTTTCATGACTTGATATCTTAACTTCTTTTTAGTGCTGAAGAATATTCCATTCTATGGATGTACCATAGTTTGTTTATCCATTTACACATTGAAGGACATCTTGGTTGCTTCCAAGTTTAGCAATTATGAATAAAGCTGCTAAA
This sequence comes from Phoca vitulina, assembly GCF_004348235.1. Taxonomy (NCBI): domain Eukaryota; kingdom Metazoa; phylum Chordata; class Mammalia; order Carnivora; family Phocidae; genus Phoca; species Phoca vitulina. Next base: position 20,704,614 of record NW_022589710.1, read on the forward strand.
AACATTCATGTGCAGGTTTTTGTTTATATATAAGTTTCCAACTCATTTGGATAAGTGTCAAGGAACATGTGACAACAGTATGTTTAGCTTTATAAGAAATGGCCAAACTGGGGCGCCTGGGTGGCTCAGTCGTTAAGCGTCTGCCTTCAGCTCAGGTCGTGATCCCAGGGTCCTGGGATCGAGCCCCACATCAGGCTCCCTGCTTGGCGGGAAGCCTGCTTCTCCCTCTCCCACTCCCCCTGCTTGTGTTCCCTCTCTCGCTGTGTCTCTCTTTGTCAAATAAATAAAATCTTTAAAAAAAAAAAAAAAAAAAAAAAGAAATGGCCAAACTGGGGCGCCTGGGTGGCTCAGTCAGTTAAGTGGCTGCCTTCAGCTCAGGTCATGATCCTGGAGTCCTGGGATGGAGCCTGCATTGGGCTCCCCACTGAGCAGAGAGTCTGCTTCTCCCTCTCCCTCTGCCCCTCCCCACTGCTTGTGCTCACTTTCTCTTGCTCTCTCTCTCCAATAAATAAATACAATCTTTCTTAAAAAATGGCCAAACTATCTTCTAAAGTGGCTATATGTTTTGCATTCCACCAGCAGTGAATGAAAGTTCCTATGGCTCCATATCCTTGCTAGCATTGATGTTGTCAGTGTTGTAGATTTTAGCCATTCTAAGAGGTATGTGCTGGTATCTCATTACTGTTTTAATTTGCATTTCCATAATGATATATGATGTTTGGCATCTTTTTTATATCTTATTAGCCATTTTTATGTCTTCTTTGGTGAGATGTCTGTTCATATCTTTTGACCATTTTTAAATTGTTTTCTTATTGTTGAGTTTTAAGGGTTCTTTATATATTTTGGATACTAGTCCTTTATCAGATATGTGTTTTGTGAATATTTTCCCTATGGATTGTCTCCTCATTCTCTAAAAGTGTCTTTCACAGAAAAGTTTTTAATTTTAGTCAAGTCCAATATAAAAATTTTTAGTTTCATGGATTATCCTTTTGGTATTGTATCTAAAACATTACCAGACTCAAGGTTACCTAGATTTCTTCTGTGTTATCTTTTGTAACACAGAAGAAATTTTACACAAAATTTTATACAAAAATTGTAAAATTTTTTGTAAAAAATTTTGAAATTTTGTAGTTTTGCATTTTACATTTAGACCTATGATCTCTCTTGAGTTAATTTTTGTGAAAGGTGTAAGGTCTGTCTCTAGATTCTTTTTTTTTTTTTTTTGGTATGTGGATGTTTCACTGTTCTGACACCATTTGTTGAAAAGACAGGCATAGCTTTTTACACCCATCATTTCTTTCAGAGGAAATTCTCTTTCCTTTCACTGCTGCACACTTGACAGGTTCCACTGTCCAATACCCAGACTGGAACCAAGAAAATGACCAACAGTTGATGCTTTATTAGTGATATGACAGGTCGCTATATGACACCAGTGATTTAAACTAGGTTATTTATTTGGATCAGTTTTATAGGTTATATAAAACTTGATGTCTGACACTCACATTGGCTCTGGCTACTTATTCACTGTTTAGTCAAATCTTGTAATACAATTTCTATGTAGAATTCCTGTCAAAAGATCAAATCAACAGCAAAAGCATTGACTTTCTGCTGCTATTACGACATTGATTGGCATTCAAATTAAGGAATATACCAAGGAATTGAGGTTATAGGTCTTATTTTGAGAACAGAAGGGTCCTAGCGAATGTTTTTCAGTGGGCATTCAGTGGAGTAGCTGTGTGATAATCAGCTAAGATAGCTGTTAAAAAATGCAGATTCATGAACTACACAAAGACCTAGTGAAATCTAGTCTGTGGGAGGTGCTTCTCTCTCTTAACTTTGCTTAGACATTTTCCAAATATCTTTTGAACTGAGAACCAGGGAAGTAACCCTGGTTGAAGGCCTAATTTTCCCAGGGTGCCAGGTAAAATGGGACTACCTATTGTGGTATTCAAGTGGCAGAATTCCAAGCTTGTTTGTCCCGTCAAAGAAGTATGTTTGAGTATTTGCCTTGTTTGTGTGCTGAGGGGAGGGCATCTTTGTCTAAATGTCTCATATGCATTTCACATTTAACTTTTCTGAAGATGGGCATATTATCTTTGTGCCAAATATATGCCTACTGCAGTTTCTGTCTTAATGATTAACATAAACATTCAGGTGCTCAAACCAAAAAACCGAGAGTGATTTTACAGTTTTCTGCAGTTGCTTGTATCACCCTTAATCATCGCTTAAGTATGTCCATTCTCTTCCACTCACATTCCCAGTGCTTTAGGTTAGGCCCTCATCATTTTATGGCCTGTTTTACTACAATCGCTCCCTAATCCCTTCATTCTCAATCCACTTTTCACACTGATTGTTGTTATAATATACTTTATACCATGCACATCTGCTGGTGTCATTAACCTGATTGAAATATTACAATTTAGACTCATTAGCATAGCAGAAATCTCTTCATGATCTTAGCTTTAACTATCCTCTTCAGCTTTACCTTCAATTACTCTTCCAGATTAGCACTGTGTTTCAGCCACCATTAATTACTCATATTTCTTTGAATATTTTCATTCATCTTGGTCTGAAGTATCCATCCTCTTTCTTTTCCTGGTTGAAGATTTAACTCCCCCATAAAGCCTTCACTGATAGACATTGCCCTCTCTATATTTAACAGTGCTCCTTTGTGCTATCAGAGCACTCTCCTAGCACTTGCCACATTTAATTGCAGTTGTTTATTTAGCTGTTTCACCCCTTCATCAAATGGAACTCCTAGGGACACGTGGGTGGCTCAGTCGGTTAAGCGTCTGCTTTCGGCTTAGGTCATGATCCCAGGATCTTGAGGTCCTGGGATCAAACCCCAGGTAGGGCTCCCTGCTCAGTGGGGAGCCTGCTTCTCCCTCTCCCTCTGCCTGCTGCTCCCCCCTGCTTGTGCTCTCTCTCTGGCAAATAAATAAAGTCTTTTTTAAAAAATGGAACTCCTAGTGAAGCAGGACAGCTAGGTTCTTGTCTCACGGAGTCGAAAAATGAATCTCACAGACAAAGGAGAGTGAGTTAAGTGATAGAAATTTATTAAGTGAAAATATAGAAAAAGCTCTCAAGAGTGAGAGGGGTCCCAACAGCGTTGCCACTGAAGGCCTTTAGGGTTTGTCTTTTATAGAAACCAGGGAACTTAAATCCTTTTAACCTCTCTATATCACCATGGAGCAAGGACTACTGATAACACCTTCAATGACTTAATTCCCTTTTCAGGGTCTGGTTATTCCTTGTTGGTCACAGGTGATTATCATAAAAAGACACCCATCCCACATGCCTAGGGCAGGGTGGTCCGGTTTGTTCCCTTAACTCTGGTTTCTCTACACCTCCACATTTTTGGGATTTCTGTGAGCCTGATCAATAGCCCCCTATCTATCTCTCCCTACCTAGCCCCACCTGTCCCTTATTCATTAGAAGACTGAATTTTTTTGTACAAGTTTTCATACATATGATTGTATGAAAACTTTATTCCTTGCTGAAACACACATTCAGGACTTCAATTTCCAACAGTGTGGAAGCTCATGAACTTGGAGGGAAAGCCTATCCAAATACAGAAGAAATAAATAAAATATTGGAAAAATGCAACATTTTAAATAAATAGATGAGCCCACAGGACACACACAGTCCAAAATGGAAATAGGCCTATGAAAGAGATCAGGAATATCAAGTTGATTTTGCACCTCCACTGGAGGGAAAGTGTGTTGGAGTTAGGGTTCTTAATCTAAAACACTGAAGCCTAGATTTCAATGCATAGAGAGACAAAATGAGGCTGTGGCCTTGGGAGGTGGTGAGAATGAGATCTTAGTCACAATCTATGAGTGGCTATAAACTTAGCAAAAAGTTAGACTACAAATTGTGTTTGCTGGCATAGAAAGACAAAAAGAACACTTGTCTCTTTCCTAAATCACAGGTAAAAAATATTTAGTCATCCCTAACTATTTAAAACCATAGACCTAACTTGTTGCAATTTGGGGTGAAATCTACATTATACATATTGTTCGGCAACCCCCAAGCTGAGAAATTATACAAAATTGGTCCCAGGCCAGTAAAACACTCCAAAATCTAACAGAAGCAAACTTGAGGCATCTGGAAAGGACATGCTCGGAACCAGGCGGAATGGGCTTCCCACAGATTGAAGACAAATCCACAATTCAAATTTAAGGAGCAATCCAAAATTATTCTTGTCAGAATAGAATGTTGTATCTGGTTAAAATATTGTTCCGGAAGAAGTGCAAAAGTAGAGATGGAGAGTGTTTACTTTTAATTGACCCTCACTGCATGCCTTTCTTAAGCAGAACATATCTTAAGGTCAGGGAACATAATGAATGGCTATTCTATGCCAGGCACAGTTATAGGCATTTGGGACATATCAATAAGCAAAGCAAATATCCCTTCCATCCTGTAGTTCTCATCCTAGTAGTGGGAGACAGACACAAAAAAAAAAAAAAAAAAAAAAAAAAAAGCCATAATTTAATACTAGGTATGTTAGAAGATAGTAAATGCTATGGAGAAAAAGAGAGTGAATAAAGTTGATGGGAGCTATGAAGATAGTGGGAGGGAGTATATTCCAATATTAATATGGTCAGGATAGGCCCCAGTTAAGCAAAGGTTTGAGGTGAGAAAAAAGTCAACAAACTCGTTATCTGGGAGAAGAGTGCTAACAGTCAGAGGAATAGGCAACACAAAAGCCCTACATCAAGATCATAACCGGCATCTTCCAGGAACAGTGAGAAGGCTGCATGGCTGGAGCAAGTGAGTAAGGTGATGAAAGAGAGGACATTTGCAGAGTTTTAAAAAGAAGAATGATATGATCTGACTTTTGTGTTTAAAATATCACTGTGACTGCCATGTTAATGATGGACTGAAAGGGGCAAAGGAGACAGGCAGACTAGGAGGTGATTGCAGTAATCAAGCCAAGAGATGATGGATGTCTTGGACCAGAGTGAACTTCTATTGCTAATCGAAGTGTCTGTGGTCGATAGATGATATGTTGAATAAAAATATGAATAAATTCCTTACAAATATACGTTTCCAAGTGTATAGAAATGCATCCCTGATATACTATCTGTTAGATTCAGAAAACTTTAATTATAAATACCAAATTGATAATGTATATTTAAATGAGTCCATCAATAGGATGGCATTAAGCACTTTATTTATGTAGTCTTCAATAGAAAATTAAAAAAAAAAGATAAGGGTGCCTGGGTGGTTCAGTTGGTTGAGTGGCTGCCTTCGGCTCAGGTCGTGGTCCTGGAGTCCCGGGATCGAGTCCCGTGTCGGGCTCCCTGCTCAGTGGGGAGTCTGCTTCTCCCTCTCCTGCTCTCCCCGTCTTGTGCTCTCTCTCTCTCTCTCATTCTCTCTCTCAAATAAATAAATAAAATCTTTGAAAAAAAAAGATAAAATTGTTCTGAGGAGGTTTGCAAAGTTGTTTTGCTGTTAAGATGTTACCACATAAAATGCATATTAAATAAGTCTGAATAAGTCTAGAAATTAGAAAGATTATTTAAATTATGGATGTGTACCTGGAAACCATGTTTCTTCTTTTCCTCACAATATTCATAAACCTTTTAGAGCATCAAAGAGTCAAAGGTACAGTAGAGGCAACCATACATATTTAATGATTAAACAAATAATTGTGTGACATATGGCCATCAACCAAGTACTTTCACATCAATGATCTCATGTGATGCTCATGAAATTTGTATGAAAAAGATTGAGTAGACATCAATTTTATCCCCAATTTACAGAGGAGATACTGAGATTCAGAGAGGAAAGTAATTTTTCATAACTCATACCACTAGGAATACATCATGAAGTGGAACTTAAATCAGACTTCTGGACTTCTGAACTTGATTTCCTGCCTCTATTCCACAGCTCTGATTAGCCTTGGCCATCAAGTCCCAGTGTGGTTGAGGGTCAGAGTTGAGTACTGGGAACGACCATGTCCACAAAGTTTTTTGTCACAGCCATTGTCATGGTAGCTGACTCCTCACTCCCCAACACCTCTCCCAGCACATACTTACACACACAACTAAAGCCTTGTAAAATAAGGGAAGCTGTGGCCAAGAGCATGGACATGTGATAAATATGAGATTTTATTTTGTGCAACTTTGCTCTTTCTCTTTTTTTAGAGGAATTTGTATAGATGAACATCCATTATTACTCTGTAGTTGAGAGTAATTATGTTTTGGGTTCTGCATCATTAAATCTTATTGTCTATGCTGGGGCGTCACTTTAAATTCACTAAGTCCCTCCTCAAAACATAAACATTGAATTCAATGAAAATCCATTTAAGTTTGTTTGGGTATTATCAATCCTGGCTGCCCTGAGTACATCAGTGTTTGCAAAGGCTAACCTGAGTGTGGCATATGAACTTTAATCACTGAAATTCTACATTACTTGTGAAACTAAATTGTGAAAGTTTTGATCCTGGTTATATACCATCAAGTTGATTGGGGATCTGGTTATATACCATCAAGTTGATTGGCTCTGTAGAATTAGAATGTAAATTTATCTAGGTTTGGTTGAATTAAACATCTTTTTAACTTGGGTTTGTCTCTATTAGTTTTAGGCTGAAAGCCTGGGATAAAGATTTTCTTAAAACTAAGTTACTTTTGTAAATAAGTTTTCCCTAATACCAGTTTGTTTTCCACCATCCAAAGAAAACTAACAGGAGAACTAAAATTGCCTTAGGATGTAAAAATTATTAAACCTATATGTGCTTGCTCTGAAAGGCAAAACACTTCTCAGGATTACAGATGCTTATGCAATGTGCATTCAACTGTATTTAAGACATTGCTATATTATGTAGAATTATATTAAAATTAGAAACCTGACTTGAAAATTTGTGTTCATTTAGCAGACCATAACACAGTCACTCCCAGTTTCTCCCCAAATACCTACAGTGGAAAAGCAAAATATGACTTTACCACACTGAAAATGAGCTTTAAAAAAGCTGTGCAAATAAGCACTTAGAACAATGCTTTGCACTGATTGGGCCTTTGCACGTTCAGCTCCCTGTGATTGTATTTCTCTTCTATATGGTATTAATCTAGGTAATCTCTACTCTTCCTTCAAATTTCAGATCAAAGGGAGATTTCCTTAGGAATGTATTTTCTGACCCTACCTGCCATCACATTCCCTGCCTTGGTACTTTATGAAACATTTATTCAAAGTACTTATTTTACTAATTTAATATTCATTAGTATGATTATTTGGTTAATGACTGTCTATACTATACTATAAACTCAGTAAAGAATTGTATTTTTTTAAAGATTTTATATATTTTTTTATTTGAGAGGGAGTGAGAGTGAGAAAGCACAATCAGGGGGAGCAGCAGAGAGAGAGGGAGGAAGCAGGCTCCCCGCTGAGCAGGGAGACCAACATGGGGCTCGATCCCAGGATCCCAAGATCATGGCCTGAGCCGAAGGCAGACACTTAACTGACTGAGCCACCCAGGCACCCCAAGAATTGTATTTTTTATCACCATTATTTCCCTAGTACAAAAAATGTCAGGCATAAAATAGTTTCTCAGCAAACTATTGAGAAATGAATGACTGAGTGAATTGTCACATAGTAAGAACTGAAAAAATGGTGGGCAGCATAGTATTTTTTCTTCTCTATCTTAATATGATGCTAACTTATGGTTTCTGAAATTTCAGATGGGCGTGGTTTTGGTGTGATCTCTACATGCTTATACATTGACCATATGATGACTACTCCCTAATGAATCTGGTAGAACAGTGTGAAAACCATGTCTAGCTGAACCCAGAATAGCACAAATGTTTCATAAATCCAGTAAAGGCTTAGGGGAGTAGATACACAAAAGCTACGAAACAACTGAATGAAGAAAATTCCTACAGGAACCCAAGGTTAATTTTTAAAAAGTGCCCATTTCAATAGATACCTGAGGTGACTATTTACCTCAAGCTGTACCAAATACAAATTTGGACAGCCATAATTTTACTGTGCTATTTTCATATTTTTATTGGGCCTGAGTACTGCTGTCTTTCACAAGTTTCCCCTTTCACTGCTTTTTTTATAGGCCTTCAGATTCGATAACATCCAGAACACAATAGGGCCCTCAGTAGAGAAGGGCTGTCAGGATTGGGCTTCTTTATGAGAGGTTAAATTCTCCCAAGCAAGACCTGGTAGTGGAATATATTGAACAAGAGGAGCAAAGCATTCTAGACATTGTATGTTTTCACATACTCAGCTCAAAGTATCAAAGTGCGATAGGATAAGTTACTTATAAATTCAGCAGAAGAGAACCAGATGAATATCAAAAAGCAAGTATTGAACTAGCAGATCAGCACCCAAATGGACAGCTAAATAGGGTAAAGACTATATATGCTGCTTGTGCTTAAACACAGAATATAAATAGATCTAACTCCCTCGAGAATGAGTTAAGAGGGGAAGGAGAGAAAAAAAAGGAGCAAGAGTAGAAGGAGGATATATATGTGTATGTGTGTTTATGTGTGTCTGTAGATACATACACACACACAATTTTTTTTTTTTAAGATTTTTTATTTATTTATTTGAGAGAGAGAGAATGAGAGAGAGCAAGCACATGAGAGGGGGGAGGGTCAGAGGGAGAAGCAGACTCCCTGCCGAGCAGGGAGCCCGATGCGGGACTCGATCCAGGGACTCCAGGATCATGACCTGAGCCGAAGGCAGTCGCTTAACCAACTGAGCCACCCAGGCGCCCTATACACACACAATTTATAGCTATAATATAATACTGCTGAACCAGATAAAGGGAAAATCATGTTTATGAAAAAGGAAGACATAGTTTCAATATTTTTTTAAGAAACTTGAAGAAAATCTCAGAAAATACACTTATTATCCACTGTATACAAGTCATTCCAGCTATGAAATAGGAAAAAGTCATTAAAAGAGTACATTCAGAAATAAAAATATGAGATTAAATTGAGAAGTGGATGGCCCAAGAAAGGATTAAAGAATAAAAATGTAGCAGCAAAGTAAAAATCCACAATGATGACCCTGAGGAGAGAATTGTTACTATGAAACATGACAGCTGCAAAGATCAAACTTGAGAAACACTCTTAGATGAAGTAGAAAAGGTTGAAGAGAAAAAACAATGACAAAGAATATGATCAACATGGAGGGAAAAGCTTCTTGATTCATTTTTAAAAACAACTGTGTACTTGAGAACAATAAAATTGAACAGAGGAAATGATAATATCCAATATTGAAGAAAGTATTCATAAGCTGAAAAAAGATCTGACCATCAAGATTGAAAAGCTTACCTTGCTCTAGGCAAAAATCAATAAAAAGCCACGAATTAGATATATCTGACAAATATTTGGATTATAAGCATAGAGAATAAAATCCATTGGTTTTAGAGTGTGAAAAAAAAAAGAACATTACTGAGGAAAGAAGTTAGATTGGTCTCACACATCCTCTCTTTATTTTTATTTTTTATTTTTATTTTAGTTTGGATACCATTAGCTTATAAAAAAAGAGACATGAAAATTATTTACATGGAAGATTTCACAACTTCACTGGAATGGGCAGGTTCATTTCATGTCATTTCAATAATGATTTATTTCAGTCTACATACTTTCTGAGAATGTCACCTTCTCTAAATAAGAAATAATCCATGTCATCCAAAACTACTTTGGTGCCTCCATATTCTGAGAGAACTTTATCTCCAACTTTCACACTAAGTGGTTGAATCTCTCCACCCTTTCCTTTAGGGCCCGATCCACCAGCTTTTACTGTTACTTGCAATACTTTTCCTTGAGATTTTTCTGGAAGCATAATGCTTCCTTTGGTTACAGTTTCAGCTGCACTCCTTTTAACTAAAACTCGGTCAAAGAGGGGAAGAAACTTTCTAAATGCCTGTCCTGCCATGACTTTGGCTGATGCAATTCCTACACTGCTCTGGAGCTGCCATGGCTGCAAGAAGACCCGTAGTCCGGCCCTTGGGCCAGGTGAACGTGGGAAAAGCTCACACATCCTCTCTTTAAAGCTTATGACCAGAATATAATGGAACACATATATAATTTTGTCCTAAAATTATTTTACCCAGAAAACTTGTCTTTCATGTGAATGCAACAGACATTCTCAGAAATGCAAGAACACATAAAATATACTAGCTGTTTAAAAAATTACTTGAAGATGTATTCAAATTGAATGAGAGCTTGATCTTAAAGTGAAAGAATGGGGACTTTGCTGTTGGTTTCTTTTAATTCCTTAACCACATGGAGGGAACTTGAAAGATGAAATTTTTAATGTTTTGATATTTTGAAAAAATATGATACGTGATATTTTGAAAAAAAAAAATTGGCTACATAATATTTTGATGAATCTCCTAAACTAGAAACAGGACATCTTCCTTCTACAACAGTATGTATAAGCAATACAAATACAAAAATAACAGAAAGATGAGCAAGGAGGAAATGAAGATGAAGCTAGAGTAAGTGATAATCTGATCATTCATGGCCTTATATGTAGATGCCACTTTTACACAATCAACTTGAACAAAAGAGACCTGAGTAAGGTAGAAGGGCCCACAGTGGCCCCCTGGCTGAATACAAACCAGCCCATTAGGTGACCCATCTCAAAATATCCATAAGCCCTAACTGACCAATGGATTACTTACACCCAGACAGAGGTACCAAAAAAAGGAAAATTCTATAGTTCTCATACCTCCTCACCTTCCCCCTTAACTACAGCTACCCCGGCCCCCACTACCTGCTGGCAGTCTTTCTCTTACTGTCCTGCTCACTGCTCCCTTGTGGTGTGTTCAATAACCTTCTATCTCCTTTTTTCTACCTTGATTGAATTCTTTCACTGCCTGCACTGCTGGCCTCCACCTAATTGGATTGCCCCACATTTAGTGGCCCCCCATCTGATTGGCAGACCCCCACGTTATAAAATAGGGTAACAAATTTGGCCTACAGAGTAAAAGAAAAAAATTAAAGAAGAAATGTAAAGAAACATAAGACACAAAGATAATAAAATAGAGAAAAGATTGAAGATAAAAATTATCAAAATGTAAATGAATTTTAAACTTTTTTAAAAGTTAAATAATATGTAATTTGAAATAACAAGCTTTAATCTCATAGTAACTTTGAGAAATCCATATAAAACAAATGGTACACAAAGATTAAACATTAAAAATTGATAAAAACATATTAAGTAAATACAAAAGCAAAACCAAATATAGGGGCGCCTGGGTGGCTCAGTCATTAAGTGTCTGCCTTCAGCTCAGGTCATGATCCCAGGGTCCCGGGATTGAGCCCCGCATTGGGCTACCTGCTCTGTGGGAAGCCTGCTTCTCCCTCTTCTATTCCCCCTGCTTGTGTTCCCTCTCTCGTTGTGTCTCTCTGTGTCAAATAAATAAATAAAATCTTAAAAAAAAAAAAACAAACAAATATAAAAGGACTCAGGAATTAAGTAAGACTGACTATAATACAAGAAAACAAAATTAAATATGATAAAAGACTCCATTTACATTGTCATAGATGTCACAAAAAGAATAATCATTAACCCTTTGTCCTGAATAATCAAGCAACAACATATTAAGCAAAATATCATAGTATTAATACACAGAAATAATAATTATGGGAGACTTTACTATACCTCTTTATTTTTTAAATTTAAAGTAGATAAAAATAAATGAAGATACAAAATTTATACAATGTAATTACTAAAGTTGAATCAGTAGATTAATATCAAAATTCACAAGCAGCTATCGGAGACTAGACTTTTTTATGTTTACCATTAACAAACTTACTGTATGCCAGGATATTTATGGGACAGGAAGAAATGAGGCAGATGATGTTAGACAGGTAGGCAAGAATCTGGTCATTTATTGCCTGATATACCAGGGTAAATAATTTGAATTTAATTTTAATTACAATGGAAGACATAAAAGGGTTTCAGAGAGTTTCGAAAACAATCTTTTTTTTTTTTTTTTTTAGTTACTGCATGGTAATGAATTAAAGAGAACAGCAGTAGTCTGAGAGATAGAATGACTTGGTCTTATATATTAGCAGTGGCACTTATGTGTAGAGGCCACCTTTATGCAAACTAAGTTGAGAAGTGGTCTAATTCATAAACTATTTGGAGGTAGCAATAACAGAATTGGATGTGTAATATAAAGAAAAGAGAAAAGCAAAGATGTCTTGCAAGACTTTGGCTATAGTAACTCAATGAGAATGAATTTCTTAGGATGAACAGGTTTTACTAAAGGGGAAATAAAGCATGGGAAATAAAGGATCAGGTTTATATATAATAAATTCAAGGTGTATCTAGACTTCCAAGAGCAGGTTAAATAGTCAATTAAATATGCAAGTGGAGTTCAGAGGAAAGTTTTCAGTTAGAGAATCCATTCTGGGAATCATCAGCATATACTTACAACCACAAGAATGGGTGAGCTTAGCAAGAAAGAAAGTCTAGCAAGAGGAGGAAAGTAAATGTAAAGACAAGTCTTGGAGCACTCCAACATTAAGTTTGAGAAGAGGATGAGGCATCTAGCAAAGAATTTAAGAATCATTAGAAAGGCAAGAAAAAATTAGATCTTTTTTTTTTTTGTCACTCAAGCTAAAAATATATGTATTTGAAGAAGAAGGGTCACGTATGTAAATGTTGTTGAGAGGTAAAGTAAGAGGAGGACTAAGAACTGACCATTGGATTTAGCAATGTATATGTCATCGATAATCTTGATGTAAACATGTTTGTTGGATTTATGGGAATGGAATTTTAATTGGGACAGAATAAGTATAATAGAGAGGAGAGACACTGAGTAAAAATAACTCTTTTGAGAATGCTAAGTAATGTGATGGAAGTTTAAGTGGCTGTGGAGTCATGAGCAACATTTTCTTCAATTGAAAGGTATGATAGCATGTTTGCAAGCTTATGGAAATGATCCAGAGAGGAATGATCTGATGAAATAGAGGAAACTGGAGCTATTTTCAAGAAAGAATTCTCAGATAGGTAAGATGAGTGCACAAATAGGAAGATCTTAATGGAATACTGGCTGTCTATCCATTGTCCCAGAAGGGAATGCAGAGTGATATGGGAACACGTGAAGGTAGGTTTGGCAGTGGGAGAATGTGGATGTTTTCTTCTGATAGGTTATTATTTTTTTTTCCCATGAAATAAGTTCTTAGGGCATTGTTGATGATAAGAAATAGAAAGGATTAGTAGAAGCTTTAAAGGATTATTACTGAAGTTGTCACCTTTTAGAGTAGAGAAGTGAATTAAATAGAGATATTATTAGGATTTTGGTTAGTCTCTAGGGCCCACTTGAGGTTTGTAAGCTTATACTGAAAGTGAGACTTAACAGCATGGTTGCTTATTATTTCATAGCCATATTCAATTACTTTAGTGGAGACACAGAATAGATAAAGAACTGGTTATCTTTAAGGTTGGCGGTGTAAATTTTACAAGTGTGGTAGGCTGAATAACACCCCTGCCCCCAAAGATGTCCATGTCCTAATTCCTGGAACATATGAATGCTACTTTATATGACAAAAGGAATTTTGCACATATGATTAAACTAAAAAGAGGATTTTGCACAAATGAGATGGGGGATTATCCATATTACCCAAATATGCCTGATATAATCACAGGATTCCTTATAAGAGAGGGTCAGGAGATCAGAGCGGGGAGAAGGCAATGTGAAGATGCAAGCAGAGGTTGGAGTGATGCAGCTAGGAGCCAGGGAAACACATCTCTAGAAGATAGAACAGGCAAGGAATGGATTTTCCCCTGGAACCTCCAGCAGGAATCAGCTCTGCTGACACCTTGATTTCAGACCTGTGACACCAGTTGTAGATTCCAGATCTCCAGAACTGTAAGAGAATAAATTTGTGTTGTTGTTAGCCACTAAGTTTTAGCAATTTGCTATAGGAGCAATAGGAAACTGATAAACCAAATGATTTCAGTGAAGGAAGAGAGGAGCAAGGGAGTTGAGGTATGCTGCAGCAGAATGATCTTAATGATAGTAAGGAGGGAAGTAAGAACATGGGGCACTAATGAACATGGGGAGTGGTAAAACACATTATAACACAGAACATAGAAATAACAAAATTAAAAAACTAAAAAAATGGGAAGAGAAAAGAAAGGAAAAGAGAAAAGAAGAATAAGCTCATGTATTGTTATTCGGGTATAGGTGAAAGATAAAGGATACCATTAAAATAGACACAGCAGGGGCGCCTGGGTGGCTCAGTCAGTTAGGTGTCTGACTCTTGGTTTCTGCTCAGGTCATGATCTCAGGGTCCTGAGATTGAGCCCCACATCGGGGTCCATGCTCAGCGCAAGCTGCTTGAGCTTCTCTCTCTCTCCCTCTCCCTCCTCCACCTTCCTCTCTCTCTCTAAAATAAATAAATAAAATCTTTAAAATAAATAAAATAAATAAAATAAAATAAAAAAGATGCAGCAGGTAGTAAAAGGATAAATAACAAAATAGAGGGCCACAGTCATAAACAAAGATAGAATACAAATATATAAACGTTTTTTAATTATGAAAAGAGCTAAAAAATGAAAGACAAAGGATATATGTCATATAAAGAAGAAATAGCAATTATAATACACATCATAATTATAACAAAATGGTGTGACAGAGTTAAACGTCTTAATCATATATTGTATTCAAAATACACTAAAATAGTGATATAGAAAGGCTAAACCTAAGCATGGACAAAGACAATATTTTGTTTTATTAACCACAAGAAAAGGATTACAATCCTAATGTCAAAGTAGAATCCAAACTAAAAAGTATTAAAGATCACATAAAGGGCACGTCCTAATGCTAAAAGATATCATTTATAATGAAGATATAATAGTCACAAACGTAAACACATCAATTCCCTTTAAAAAAAGAGAAACTGCAGGAGTTGCAAAGATAAATGGGTAAATGCACTACTAATAAGAGGATTTCATTCACTACTCTCAATATAAGACATTTCGATATATATGTATGAATCCTATGTGATTTCACAAATTTGGAATCATGCAAGATCTTAACAGTATATCCACTGTGAATTTTTATGATTACATTTTCTGTTTGACATGTCAAATTAAGTTCATTGTTTAGAGCTATATTTGTGGTGGTATGTGTGTTTGTAACTTTAGACAGATACCTGATTCGCCTGGCCCTTTTAACAGCGTAGGAAATGTCTATCAGTCATCAAAATAAGGTAATTGATCTACATGTTGACCTTTGCCCCAAATAATTAAATTAAATTATTAATCCTGATTAATCTTAGTTTTCAGATACCATAAAATCTCTCATGGGAAAAGCTGAGATAAACACATCAATTAGCTTAAAAGAAAGGAGTGGCCAGTTTAGATTCACATTGTACTTCAAGATACTGACACATACATTTTTTAATAGCTCCTCAGACTCCTCTTTCTATGCAGCCTTGAATCATGCTGTGCACTGATCCAAAATGACATTTCAAAGTCTTCTGCTCCATCAGTACCCTTCTCTCTATCATGTCTGATGCTTACAAGAAATACTGTCAGACATTCTGAGAACTATCTATCACCAGGCAGTCACATGAATGCAGAATCAGATAATTTAAATCGTGTACATGCTGAACAAAAGATAATCCATTTGGGGAATGGGAGGTTAAAAAAAAAAAAGTCACTCCAGTTCTGATAATGTCCATAGCAGCAAATCCTACATTTTCCTATTAGATAAAATAATATATTAGATATTTACAAAGCCTCTTTCCTACTCACACAGAAAAATTCATAGTTATTCTGAGTGATAATTTTAAGGCAACAGTACTATGATAGAATCCTCTAAAACATAAAAATTGGGCAAGAGACCTTTTTATTCATCTTTAAGGGATTTCTCATGAACATTTTCAGAATAATTTCAGGTTATATGAAAAGGTTATATAGAAACAAAACTGGAATTGTATATTGACATGTGTATTGTTATTCTCTATATAATCCCATTCATGACCTTTTTCAGCAATGAAAAAGATCACTGAACCACCTTTCTTTTTTCCTTTATTTCTCTCTAGGTTTGGCCATTTTTTCATTAATTTTCTCTCTCTTTCCCCTTGCAGTGGACTGTCTCTAATCAGGCCCTATTTCTCTAACTGTATTTCTCCCTTATCCCACTTATTGGTCTCTGATCATGTGCTATGTATTTGTCCTTCTGTGCTTCAGCTTCCTAGTTCCCTTTACCTGGGTGCCTTTATCCACTACTATTTTTGATATTATAAATTCTCACAATCTCTCAGATCCCATCTTCTTCCTAAAGCAACTGTAGCTAATGATTATCCCTCCTCCTTTTGCCCTCCTAAGGTACTCATTTCCTACTTTTTGTATGGATGCTTTCTTTTGTTTTTTTATTGTTTTATATCTGTACATTTTTTGTCCCCAAATAGAGAAATGGGGCAATTTTGTACTTATTCTCAAAAGTTGGATTAAACGTGTTTAGTAGAAATTTTTTTTTATGTCATGATGCCCAATAATTCTGCCATAGTGCCATAAGTGAAATATATCTATGGTAATTAATCTTGTGGCATAATTTTAATAGAATCTAAGATATCATTGATCTCTGACTTGAGGGAAAAGACTGGTTAAGTAGCATTTCTCTCTCTCTCTCTTTTTAAAGATTTTATTTATTTATTTGTCAGAGAGAGAGAGAGAGCACAAACAGGGGGAGCAACAAGCAGAGGGAAAATCAGGCTCTCCGTTGAGGAAGGAGCCCAATGCGGGGCTCCATCCCAGGACCCTGGGATCATGACTTGAGCTGAAGGCAGACATTTAACCGACTGAGCCACCCAGGCATCCCTGGTTAAGTAGTATTAAAAACAAAATGTATGGCAAAGAAATCTGTCCCAACGTGCTTCTGATATTTGAGAACTATTGTGTCTCTAGGGGAAAAAAATAACCAATTTACGCAAAAGTAAAAAAAAATTTTTTCTTATTTTTTCCCTTGATGGGACAATTTCTCAATATTCCAATATGCCTTCCAGGGGCACTGAAATTAAATCTTCAATATGCTAGTCAACCTTTAAGCCCTACCTAACACATAAACATAGAGCAACACATGATGCAATTGATAAAGTCATAAAGCCATAGCTGGGATACTCTAGAATGATATAGATTAGTAAAAATTTTGAGTTTATAAACAAAAAATAATTTTATCTGTCTATAGGTCATTCATATGTACTGTTAAGATTATTGAGTTGGAGAGGAGGCTGAAAGGAAGAAATAGTGATTGTGTGGGTAAATTTTGTTTTTGTTTTGCTTAGTTTTTGTTATTCTTAGTTTGTCATTCTTCTTTGGATTGTGTTATGAAAGACTGGCCACACCCTTGCTGCTCAGGCAGCTGCCCTGTGCTCACAATGTAGCTGCCATGGGTTCACATCCAGAGAAGAAGCAGTAGCATTATTTGACTATTCATCCTACTGCCCATTGTGTTACTCTAGTGAAGGATACTTGAGTTCCTTCTGATGGGAAGAAGAAAAGCAGAAGCTGCTTATTACTGCCCCAGGTTGAGATTCCTTTTCCTGCTGACATATTTAGATACTAGATTCTGTAATATTTAGGATGTTACTTTGTAACCATGATTATAATTGTCCCAAATGTATAAGATTTAAAAAACCACTATTATGCAAAAACCAATAAATATACATGAACATTAGTTACAATCTATTTATCTAATAAATACATTTTTAAAGTTCTGTGCTAGAAGTTATGACAAAATTAATAATCTAGTAAGGGTGGTAGGGAAAAGTATGAATAAATAACACTTATACAAGGTAAAATACTTGTCCCACAAAAGAGATACAGCAATTATGGTACTTAAACTACAGTTGTAGTAGTGAGAACTGAAGGAAACTGGTGGAGTTTTTCTGAAGGGCAGACTGAGAAAGGAGAGAGTCAAACTGCTGAGAGTAGATCTTAAATGTCCTCACCACACACACACACACACACAAATGCTAATTATGGGAGGAGGTAATGGAAGTGTTAACTAACTGTATTGTATCATCACATTGTATACCTTCAACTTATACAGTGTTACCTGTCAATTATATCTCAATAAAACTGGAACAAATTTTGGAAGAAAAAGCAAATGGCCTGATACTAATAGAAAGTTCAGTTTGAATGGACACTTCCCCAAAAAAGATATATAGATACCAAATCAGCACTTGAAATGCTTAATGTCCTTAGTCATTATAGAAATGCAAGCTAAAACCACAATGAGATAGCAATACACATGTATTAGAATGGCAAGAACGAAAAAAACAAAATGACTAAACAATCTACCTATAAAGATGCAGAGCAACTGGAAAATTTGCACACAATGCTGGTGGGAATGCAAAATTATACAGCCACTGTAGAAAACAGTTTGCAGTTTGGTCATTTCTTGTAAGGTTAAACATACATTTACATTTATTACAACCCAGCAATTTTAAGTATTTGCGTAAGTGAAATGTTAACCTATATTCCCCCCAAAACCTGTATGTGACTATTTGTGAAAGTTTTATTTGTAATAACTGTAAACTGAAACAACTCAAATCCCTTAACTTGGTAAATGGATAAACAAACTAGTACATCCATACAATGAAATACCACTCAGCAATAAAAATAAATGAAGTATTGATGACATGCAACATGAGTGAATTTCAAATGCACTATGCCAAGTAAAGGAAACCAGACTAAAAAGATTACATAGTATATTACTCCACTTACTTGACATTCTGGAAAAAGCAAATGTATAGAATGAGGAGTAGATCAGTGGTTACCTGAAGTTAAGGAATGGACTTCAAGTTTCTCTCCAAGGGATAGCAGGAGGGAATTTGGGAGGAGTCATGGAATTGTCCTAGATCTTCCCCATGATGGTGGCTACATGACTATGCATTTGCCAAACTCATAGGACTATACAACAAAGGGAATGAATTTTCCTGTATGGAAATTAAAAATAAACAAGAAAATAAAAAACCGGAGGCTTAGAGTGTAAGACTGCTCAGGGTCCTTCAATACTACATTATTATAGCTAGGGTTTCAACTCAAAAATCCTGTTGGTTTTTTGTAGACTTCAGGAATCCTGCAGGAACCCAGTTGAATGACCATGTACTCAGAATCCTCCCTGTCAGGTAAAAAATGCCATTAACTGTTTGGGCCATCTTACTTAAAATTTCTAAGGAATGGCATGATAGGAGAGGTAACAGCCTTTAAACTAGTACTAACAAGTGAGTCTGTAAAAATTCAGTGAAGCTGTTCACAGTACACGTATGAATTGTACCATTTTGTATGTTACATTTCAATAAAAAATATCAAAACATTTAAAAAATTCAGGAGAGCCTGTTCTGGGTAGCAGATAATAAGACTGGTTTTGGATGTATGGAGCATGAGGACCTGATCATACATCTTAGTATATATCCAGCAGGCGATGGGGAATGTGGGAGTTTGAGATCAATAATAGAATCAGTGATGTTAATTTTGGAGTTTCATTTATCTAATGGGACAAAAATATGGACGATTGCTGAGACAGAGCATGCAGAATAGGATTCTTAAAGTAGAATACAGTTTCTTAACCTGGGGTTCATAGAATGTTTTTGATTTAAAGTCTGTATTTTAGGTGTTCTTGAACCCCTTTAAAGTAAGCAAAATTTTGTGTGTATTTGAGTGTATGCATGTTTCTGGGTTTCTACTCAGAAAGCTCCTTTTACAGAGGAAGAGCAGAGGGTTGAACATAGAGCCAGGAGAATCTACACTTAAAGGATTAAGTTAAGGAAAGGGAACGACAAAACAGAGGGAAAGAGAGAAGCAGAAAAGAAGGTAGAAGGGAGAGCAACAGATCAAGGCTCCATAAAGAAAAACTCAAAATTGAGGGGGGAGAAGTCAGTAATTTTAATCAGTAGTTGCCATATTCAAGAAAGTTAAAGACTAAGAAAATATTTTCAAATTTGGCAATCAGGCCTTCATTTTGGACCACTCAGAGAACAGATGCAGGCAAGTTATTTTGAAAAAAGCCATAGTATATGTAGTTAAAGGCAGGTAATAGGTAGGGAGAAAATAGAGGTAGTCTGAATAGTCTATGAAAAATTCATCAGTGAAAGTCAAGCATGCAAGAACAAGCCATTCATTGAGAAATGTTGGAATTTAGGAAAAATGTTTAATCAAGGAGGTATATATTATGTAATTGTTTACAGGCAGAAGGGAAAAACCGAAGTGATAAAGATGTTAGAATATTTACTGAGGAAAAGAGTTAATGGAATCATAGGTAAGAGTCAAAGGATAATATTTGATAAAGTCAAGGAACACTTCTTTAGAGGTGTTCAAATTCTTAAATTATTGCAGTATTTAAAACTCTGAGTATTTTTGAGCAATAAGTTCTTAGTATTTTTTATGTACTTATTACAAGGCTGGAGGAATTGAGAGGAGTGGTGGTACAAGGCAGAAGGAATTATAAGGAGAAATAGGTGTGATGGCATGTGTCATGGGCTAATCTTGGATTTTGTCATCAGACAGACCTGGGTCTGAATTCTGATTCTGCTAGTCACCGAGTCTGTTATGTGACTATGGCAATTTATTTAATCATCATAAGCTTTAATCAGAACCTTAATAAAATCCACCTTTCAGGGTAGTGATGAATATAATGCATACGAATGTCTGGCACATAGTTGAAATAAAGGGATCTTAAAAATGATGGAAATATTCTAACGTATTGTAAAGATGGATACACAATTCTGTAAATTCACTAAAAATCATTTAATCAGTCACTTAGAACCAGTGAATTTTATGGTAGGTAAGTCATATTTCAATAAACTGTTTTTAAAAACTCCTAGATAGTAGAGAATCTATATGGTATATACCATACTCAACACTAAAATGAAAGAGTGGAAGCCTTAGGCATTGACTGACTGGGATTGTATTTGGTCAGAGGAATAGACATGCAGAGCACCAACATAGAACTTCCATTTGCCACTTTTCTAGTAGTTAAACCAGCACTCTCTAGTAGTTAAACCAGCTAGAATGGCTATAATTCTTGCTATCAGCAGTTAGTATATAGATTATATTTTTATTTAGGAATAGAATTGGATGAATTATCCTTTAATTGGGTAGGAATTCATTACAAATTCTGCTTTATTCATCACTGAGGTGACTTTGCTGGTTATATAAGCTTTTTACAGGAGTGAAAGTACCCAAGAATGAAGATAATGAGCCAATAATGAATGAGCTTGCTAAACTGACTTGTTGTTTAAAGAGAGCTGTAATTTTTCTAGAGCCATTACCATTTTTAAAAATCAATAGAAAAAAAGAGATAAATGTGAAATGAAGAATACAGTGATGTCTAAACGTTTATGGCTTTTTTTTGTTAATGCTAGGTAATGTTAATATTCACATTGTGTTATCACAATAGACTGACTTACATTCCAAAGTTTATAAATGACAATTGTATTATTTTGCCCAAAATATATTTGAAAGAAAACAGAAAATATGTTTCTATTTGGGGTGAAATTGTGGTGTCTGATAACTGATGCTGAAAGTCAAAGGTGGTGTTGATTCATCCCATACACTTTCCCCAGGCATCTTTTGGAGTGTTGCAATTGCTCCCATGGCATGAAATTCCCTCCACTGGAATCATTCTTTTGAGTTCATCAACACAATATGGTCATTATCACCAAAGGCCCTTGGAAAAATGCATATATTATGTTAGTGGTAAAGTCCTCTAGCCTTTGTCACTTAGTGTGTGTTCATGTACTCCTTTATAAAAATAGCTAGTTGTCATCTTGAAAGGTAAAGAGATTGTAGTCTGGGGAGGAAGACAGATATTTTATTGGATAAGAAGAAGTTTCTAGGTTGGGGAAAAGGGCTGAACAAGGCTGGTGGGATTCCGCAGTGCAGACTGGTAGTAAAGAAAGTTCTAGAGAGAGAGATGGTATTCCAGACTGTTCTAGATTACTATATATATTATTGAAAAATACATAAGTGATATTGAAGTACATATGCTAATCGTGCAAAACTATGTTAAGTCAAAAACCAGCAAAATCCATACCAATCACAAAAGAAATGAAGATGTGAGTAGTTTTTTTTTCTAATTGAAATTTTAACAATTCATTAATTTTTGGAGGAATTAGAATTGTGCGCATTAAAGAAATATCATTCATGTAGTAATTTAATTAAATTATCTCAAACAAGGAATATTGACCTACAAAACAACTGAATCTGTACAAGAAATAGCTTTTTATCTGTATTTATTTAAATATGTTACTTAAGAACCCCATTAAAATGGTCAGCTCATGATAATACTTAGGACATATTTTACATGTAACTAATGCTTGGTAAAAAGTTGCGACTGTTAAAAACCAGATGTTCTCCAAGTGTTTGACCAAGATTCTTTTATAGTTGAGGCTGCTGATTAATAATAATGTCCTAAATTTTTTTCAGTGAAAAATCTTTTGTTTTATATAATAGAATTCTGTGGTCTTAAGTGTTTGTTCTAATAATAAAGCCAATTTTCTTTTGCAGGAATATATTGATTCTTTTTTTTTTTTTAATTTTTTATTGTTATGTTAATCCCCATACATTACATCATTAGTTTTAGATATAGTGTTCCATGATTCATTGTTTGTGCATAATACCCAGTGCTCCATGCAGAACGTGCCCTCCTCAATACCCATCACCAGGCTAACCCATCCTCCCACCCCCCTCCCCTCTAGAACCCTCAGTTTGTTTTTCAGAGTCCATCGTCTCTCATGGTTCTTCTCCCCCTCCGATTTCCCCTCCTTCATTCTTCCATCCTGCTACATTCTTCTTCTTCTTTTTTTCTTTCTTAACATATATTGCATTATTTGTTTCAGAGGTACAGATCTGAGATTCAACAGTCTTGCACAATTCACAGCGCTTACCAGAGCACATACCCTCCCCAGTGTCCAAATCAAAACCTCAATGAGATACCACCTCACACCAGTCAGAATGGCTAAAATTAACAAGTCAGGAAATGACAGATGTTGGCGGGGATGCGGAGAAAGGGGAACCCTCCTACACTGTTGGTGGGAATGCAAGCTGGTGCAGCCACTCTGGAAAACAGTATGGAGGTTCCTCAAAAAGTTGAAGATAGAGCTACCATATGATCCAGCAATTGCACTCCTGGGTATTTACCCCAAAGATACAAAAGTAGGGACCCGAAAGGGTACGTGCACCCCGATGTTTATAGCAGCAATGTCCACAATAGCCAAACTGTGGAAAGAGCCAAGATGTCCATCAACAGATGAATGGATAAAGAAGAGGTGGTATATATATACAATGGAATATTATGCAGCCATCAAAAGGAATGAGATCTTGCTATTTGCAACAACGTGGATGGAACTGGAGGGTATTATGCTGCGCGAAATAAGTCAAACAGAGAAAGACATGTATCATATGACCTCACTGATATGAGGAATTCTTAATCTCAGGAAACAAACTGAGGGTTGCTGGAGTGGGGGGGTGGGGTGGGAGGGATGGGGTGATTGGGTGAGGAATATATTGATTCTATTCAGGGTTATTTCTGCATCTAAAATATGCTTACCCTTTGTATAATGAGAATATAAATCAGGCTTCCAAACTTTCACAACAGAAGTTTTCTTCTACATATCAGTTCACGGTTTCTTCTTTAATTGATAACATTAAAATACAACACTTCAATTACTTGTCAAATATTTCAATCATGAATTAACTACAATCTTAAATTGTCAAGGGCTGTTTTAAAATACTTAATATTTAGCAAAAGTTACTAACTCCTGATAGCTCTTTCAAGTTATGCTAACTTTTTATATTTTACCCAACAGTTACATAGTACTTATAATGCATCAGATATTATTCTAAGCATAATCATTAGCCCCATTTTATAAATGGAAAACGGAAGTGCAGAGAGGTTAAGTAATCTTTTCAAAACCACTAGTAAATGATAAAACTGGTCTGGTTCAAAGATGTCTGTGATTAACCTCAATCTTAAGATACAACAAGTATGATTATCAGTAAATTTTATATATTTACTATATTTTATAACTTTATCCTTATGTAGACCTCTCTATAGATCTCTAGAACTGTAGTTTTAGATCCCCAGAAGATTGCCTTCACTGAAGTATGCTCTATGTTTTTATTCATTTTCATTCATAGTTGATGTATAGAATGTACATTTGAGCTATGTTTCCATGTCTTTGTTAAAACCATAGCTAGAAAAATATTCAACTTTATCAATTGACATTTATAAAGCAGCCTGCGCAATAAATATCTTATTATATTTATTATTCTAAAAATGTTTAGTTCTATCTTTTATAAGGCCCTGAATACTAAATAACCTAGGATCTTTTCAATTTTCCTCTAGATGTTTAGCTTCTATAACTGGCTGTCCTGGTTTCATATATTTCCCAATTTAAAAAAATGGGATTTCTGGGGTTATTGTAAATGTCTTATATTGTGTTTCATTTTATAAATGGCTTTTAAAAATGTTTGGAACTAGTCAAACATTACATTCTAAAGATTTGCTATTTTTAGTTTGATTAGAATAATTTTCATGTACCCCTGGCTATTTTAAAAAGTCACATGGTATTTCATAAAATGTTTGAGTACTTTTATCCATCATTTCTATGAAGGATGATTATCTGGTTATCATTTAGGGTAAGTACAGAGCTAAGTAGGGTTAGACACTTCTCAGAAGTACCTGGTAACTAGGAGCATCAGACAAGAAACCCAGTCACAAATGGAATTTTGGAAGAATAATTTGTATTTCTTACTCTGTTTGTTCCATGCAGTTTGAATTTTGTAAAATTTTGGTAGAAATCTGTTAAATAGTTGCTCAAGAAATATTAGTGGCAGTTTACCTTGCTAGGTATTGGAGATATAATACTGAATATAACAAATACAGAGTACACAGCTTATGCCCACCCTCCCAATCCCCCTGATTTGTGAGCCCTCTCTAAATATTTGTCATGCTTAAGCCGGTCTTTCCATAATTGGTTTTAAGGAAACACTGGTTTATAGATGTTAACAGATGTAAAGGAAAAAAAAAATCTCTGGGCAGGGCAGGAAATGGGAAATGCTGGATTAAGTAAAATTTAGAGGTTTGCTTTTTTTTTGTTTTCTCTTTTTCATTGTTTTTTTATTTAAAGGAACTCTCGTAGCCTCATATGTATAGCAATGTGGATTTCCAAAGGACTAACATGTCATGCATTATTTTCCAAACTACTCTTTGACCAAGGCACAGTTTTTATCTGTGCATGTGTGTGTGCATGCATGTGTCTGTGTGTTTTCTAGGAAAGATAATTGATGTTTCAATAATTAATAAAGCTCACTAGCTACTTATAATGTTAAACTCTAGAAGGAAGTAAATTAAGTAGTTCTTAAAAAGTTTCTTTTATGGACACTAGGGTAATAACTGAAACATATTTTCTGTTGCAGTTTTTCAGGTAGTTTAGGACTTCAAGTTAATCTGAAGAGCTAAGACTCAAACACATAGAAAGGTATTGTGGTTCACAGGATATGCCAAAGACTCACTCCCTGACCAAACTTTATTCAGGCTCCTGAGAGCCCCCTTCTCAATTAGTTCTCAACCTTGGCCCCAACTGCCCAGCCCAGTTTTAGCAAGATCCTGCTAAATCAGTTTAGCCAGAATTCTCACTCTTGTTATCTCATCAACCTTTGATATGTGATCTGAAGTTCCTCATGGCCCACCCTGGATGTTTAAGTCCTTCCCCGGTCTTCAGTAAGAATCCTGTTGGGCCAGTTTGGCAGGAATCCTCCTACCCCTGATGTCTCCTCTTAGTAATTTTCCACCTACTAAGCCCCCCATTTTGCTCCTTTCCTGTAAATCCCCAGCTGTCTTGGCTGGATTCAGAGTTGAGTGCCATCTCTCTTCCTTATTGCAATACCTCTATTGAAGTAGTCTTTGATAAAGTCTTCCTTACCATTTTTACTAGTGTCAGAGCAGGCTTTTTTCTTTAACAGATAAGTCATATGTTTTTTTGTTCTCCATGTGGATCTCTGCCAAATGTGAAAGCTTGTTCTTTCTTTTGGAGATACATGTGAAAAGACTTCAACAATACTTCTCCATATTGCACTTGTTTGATGGGATGAAGCACTCTACCCAAGAAAGAAGTAGGTGGGGATGAAGAAGGGACAATTTTCTAGACTCAACTATGTAAAAATATACAATGGAAAACATATCACAGTGCTAATGTATAACATATTTTCTTTGAGTTGATTATATGTTAGAATTAACAGCTGAATGGACATTAGAAATAATAGCTCAATATATTTAATAATTATAACTTCTGGGCTCTCACTATTTCCTAGGCTCTATATTTAGCCCTGTATGTATATATTGTCATGCAACCCGCACAACAGTATTATGTAATAATAATCACTGTTATTATCTCCATTTTTTTTACACAGACAGGGTAAGCAGTTTTCTAATGTCTTTATCCTAAACTAGGAGGAGAATCATTCTAGAGAATTTGAAGGAACAGTCATCTCAACTGAAACAATAAGTAATGAGTTCACAAGGTCTGGAAGTTGAGAGGAAACAACACAGTAAAGAATGAGAGCTTGGCAGTATGTGTTTGGTGAAATTTCCTCTTAAGGGGAATATGGCAGCCTGCCAATGCCAAGTGAAAAGCAGGCTGTTTGAATTGAATGTGTGTATTCAAATGATGAGGTACTTCCTAGGCATTACAAAAGCACAAGTTTCTTGCTGATTCATGTGGGGAAAAATTATAAAGCCCAGAACAATTGGGAATGAAACACTAATTGATTTTTAAGAAGGAAGCAAGGGAATTTGAGGGAACAGGTGATGTTTTCCCATTGCTTTTTAATTCTGTTTGAAAGAGGCTGGATGAAATAGTGGGTGAACTATATAGATATAATTAAAGCAAATGATTCAATTTTCTAAATGATTACTAATGAAATAAAAATGAAAAGCTGCTATTATGGAATCAAAATTAATGATTTTGAAAAAAAAATTTGGCAAGCTGATCAAGATGGCTTTAAGTTAAATTTTAAGAAGGGAGAGAAAAAGAAATTCTAGCTAAAATGAAAAACCATACGTTGGAAACATAGATGTGTTTAACTCCCTTCTCCCAAACCCTTCAAATTGATCTGGATCTGCTTAGTGACTTGTGTAAGCTCACTTTACCATAGGTTCTAGGACCAAGCCTTCTCTTAGATGGAATGGAACAAGTTCTGGACCAGTGGTTCCAAATTGACTTGGCTAATATCATCTCTCTTTCTATCCCAGTTCCAAAATGGACCCTTTCTTTGTTCCTTATCAAACCTTATACACCAATTTCAGTAATTAGATAACTTTCCTGTTTTCTTACACCATAACCTCGTTCCTAAACTCTAGTTTCTTCTTCTACTGGTCAACTTTTCTGTGTATATCTTTGCCTACTGTAGAAACAAATGCAAAATAAAAATAAGAGGCTTAATTCTCCCTGTTGAAAACAAGGGAAGAAATTTTCTTTCATGATCTTTACTAAGAACATTTACATTAGAAAGTTTGTAATTGTAAATTCTTTCTCTGTGTCTTTGAAATGTATATAAATCTTTTTAAAAATCTAATTAAGCTGGTCCAGAAATCTTTCTGAAGGACATATCTCTGAAATATAAAGATCAAGGGGGATAGCACCCCTGTCTTCCAGTTTTTGTGGGAGGATAAGAGCCTACCTTCCACAGGAGACTGGCTTGAAGTTGCAAAACTACCTCCTGCCATAATGAGCATAAGAAGCAGTCTATTTTTCCTTTTAATTGACTGACACAGATAGTCACCCCAATTACCAGTTGAATTTAGGATGAACTCTGTGTAATAAATGGATACTGTCAATACCTCTTACTTGAAGACCAATTATTGTTTATCTTGAGAACATGTATATAATTGGTTGTACCTGCTTGGCTGTATGAAGGGTGAGATTTCTTCTGTCTTTGCAGTCTCTTAGCAGATTGCCTGTGATGCACATCATATTCTGGCTTCATGCTTATTACATAACAAAATTGTTTTCTTTCTCTTCTACCTTTGTGGAGAGGTTTTTTAGTGTGGGAGAAAATTTTTGTTTTTAATTATATTTTTCCAACACTATTCCCTGCCTTCATATTCTGCTGTTCCCTCAATTGTTTACCTAGACTTCTGGCTCTCAGCTACGCCAGTCTAAATTAGTGTTCCACTCCCAGTTTGGTCACTCAGCCCTGGTTGTGAATAATGGAAATATGTTTGACATAGTAAAAAACACTTATAGGAAGACAAATTTTGCCAGTTTCTAAGTGAAAGTAACAAGAAAACTGATAAATTATATTTATGGCCTCAGACATCTGAATACCAATGAACAAAAAATTTAACAAAAAGAAAGCAAATGTAATTTCATGTATACCATTGCAATGTGGTAGAATCATGTCAATGGGACATAAATTAGCTTTTGATAAAAACCAAAGTAGCTGCTCATAAAAGGAATTTATTTTTGTAAATTTTCAACATGAGTATGGACTCCCAGTGGAACAGAATTAGTGTTACAAAGGGAGAGCAAGGAGTGATAGGATTATAGGCAAATATTACAGACTGCTCAGTGAGATCCATGATACTGAAACCAGTGAGAAAGGTGTGTGTTCATCTGTGTGTTAGTGTGTAATGGAATGATGGCTGGAATTCGTGGGGAGTACAGCCAGGGATATGCAGAATGTCTATGGAACCAAGTAGGACTGTACAGGAAATTCTTTGATGATCCAATAATTAAAAAGAAATTGAAAGAGAAATTTCTAAATAACATTTAGAAAAAAATGGATAGGGTAGGAAGTACCTAGTGAAAACTTCTAAATGGTAGTAAAAACCTGGTAGGATCATCTTAGGAAACAAAAATCTTAAAACTAGTTGAGGCTTGAATTGAAAAATATAATATAGCAATGAAATGTTTATATTCACTTCTATAGAGAACAAGAAGATGGCAGGGGAGAACAGATCTACAGTGAAAATGATAGCAGATATCACTGAGAAGGACAATTACCAAAATTGTATTTCTTCCGTTTTCTCCAATAAGGAGAAGGGTATTAAAAGTATACAGGAAATAATAAACAACTGTTGAAAAAGTTTTCCCCCAGATTAGCAGAGGAGCTAATAATAAATCTGTATATGTTACAGCCATATAAATAAATAATGCAGGATGCTGAAGAAATTCAGATAAATGACCTTGGAATTTTAGTTAGTAATTCATGGAGATGGGGACAGGAGCCAGAAAATTGGGATATTGGCAAATGTTACTCTGATTTACTAAAAGGGCAGCTGCTTAAGTTAATGCTTTAATATATTCTCTGAATACTTATCTGGTAGAAGTTTTATGAGGACTAGAAAGAATGTGACATGGAGTGACAGAATGTAGAAAGAAGCCAGTAACAACTCTGAAGAAAATGTCATGCCAAATTAACCTCATTTTTGTTTTTTTGTAGTGAAGCTGTTATGTAATTGAGCAGGAGAATACCATAAACATGGTAATTTTTGAAGCATTTGACAAAGAGAATTCATTTGAGTAAGAGGAAGAAATGTTGGTCATGTGCAGTGAGTTAAACAGTAGAATAGGGAATATTAGTCTCTTTGGGAGAAAGTGGAAAGTAATTTCTAGAAGAATCTGATATTACTCTTTCCTTGGAAGAGTAAAATTTCAAAATTAAAAGAAAATACAATTGTAGAATGTGGATGTTAAATGGGAAAAGATTATTAATACAAAAGGTAACAGTTTATATTCGAAATGATTGGAAAACTCATTTGAGTTGAGTTTTTAAATGATGAAAGAAAAAATAAGACTCAATATTAAATCTTGTATATATCCTTAAAATACATTTTACACCTTTAGAATAAAAAGGTGTTAATTCTGTGGAAATTTATTATTTTTTTTACATGAATAGTTAAAGTATGGTCCATACTGTCAGATAAATTTGATTTCAAAATCTGGGCTTTCCATTTTCTAGTGATTTTTGGCAGCTTAAGCTAAGAGGTAATTATTGATCATAATTTTAAATCATCCTTATACTCCACTGTGCTCTTATGCTCTCCTGTAGAACCCTATGCATCTCTCTACCTTAATCATTATCATGTTGGAAATGGTATGTTGATAGTTGGACTATTTTTTCTGTTACATGTAAGCTTTCTGAAGGCAGAGATGATGTTTTTGCTTCTATTTTATGTATCTAGTGTAAGAACCGTGCTTTGCTTATGTTAAGTGCTTGACAAATGTTTTTGAAACTGAACTGAGCCATTAATATATGGGTTTCCTCTAACTTCTTTGGTTGAATTACTAGAAAGGGAATGTCCATATCATTTAAATTAAGTACCTTTATGTACCCTTTATTGTTGAATTGTATCAGCAGTTGTAGTTTTAGTTCTGGAAGTCAAATTTGAATAGGGATCTTGAGAAATAAGAAAGCTTCAAAAGGAACCAGGATGATGAAAGAGTTTATGAGAAGAATGATGGAAGTATCCACCCCATGAAGACATGAATCTAATACTAAATTCATGGGGGAAAGGGCATATACCATGTGTCTGTGTTCCTCCAAAGGCAGCTATGAGAAAGACAGCTCAATATTAGAAAGAAATCTATAAACAAAACATATTGGGGTAGACTGATTGCAAAATATTTCGGCTATTTCCTTCTTTGATCCATAATCTTTTTAATGTGACTTTTCAACTTATTTCATTAAGAGGTACAGTCTTTTTCTCCATCCCTTGAATCTGTACTGACCTTATGACTTGCTTTGTCTAATAGAATATGATAGAAGTGATGTGTCAGTTATCAGTTTAGTCCACAAGGGGCCTTCAACACATTCTCAGTCTCAACCCTTGCGGGCCATGTGGATAAGCCCAAGCTAGACTGCCGGGGATGAGAGGTCATGTGGAGCAGAGCTGAATTAACTAATTCAGCACAACAGAGGCTCTAGACATTTGAAAGTATCCATCTCAAATTGTTAAATTGACTCACAGCTCCAGTAATTGAAAGATCCATGAGCAGGGCCTTCTAGCCCTCATGTGTCCCCAAAGACTTGTGAGCTAATTAAATGCTGATTGTTGTAAGCACCCAAATTTTGGGGTGGTTGATATTTAACAACAACTTATAAACCTATGCAATCATGAAATAAACTACTGCCTATGATAATGATTGTGTCTATTTGAATACCACTAGAAGAAAATAAATGCTGTAGGAGGACAAATTATATTCGGTGGAATACATGGAAGATGATGTTTATTTTTCTTACAACATGACGTTATTTAATTCCTTGAATCCTTATAAATTATTTGGTTAGGATAATATAGGAGCAAACTCATCTTATTTTCTAATCTTTAAACAGTAAAGCATAAAAGTAAAGTAATTGAGTGTTATAGCCAGGGTTTTATGTTAAACAATATTGCTTATTAAAATAAAAAGTTCCAAAACTTTTTCACATAAAAATAATCTCTAAGTTAGCATACATAAGTATATTTTAAGAAGGTCTTTCAATAAGGCTTATGAAATAAAATTATAAAATATAGTTATGGTAAACTTCTACAAAATACTATAGAAATGATAATGTAGTGTTTCAGTATTGTTGATAACACTTCTTTCCATGTTCTTTTCCTTTAGGGCTCCTCTAGGCAATACTTCACTACCCACTGTAGCAAAACAATTTGTTGAAGAATGAAAATTTTGTTAGACTAGTTTACTCAGTTTTCACAATACTAATCATTAAGATGTTCTGGTGTTCTAAATTAACTAGGTATTATAAACATTGATCTGCAATTTATATTATCAGTGTTATTAAATGAAAAATACTGTATTCATTATACATGATTTACTTTGTGGATTTACTTGATTAATATTAATTGTGTCAACTTTCAGAAACTTTGAATAAGCCATAAACTAGGCAAAAAGAGATCTATTGGACAATTTCTCATTCCTGAGAAATGATGACATACTGGGAGATTTTCTCAGTCAATGGATAATTCATGATATTTTTATTTAATTAGTTGAATGAGATATTCAGGCAACATAGTCTAAAAGTTCTTTGTTTTTATAGAACAGCAGATGTTCTGGAGTAAAATAAAACCATACCCCTGGATAGCTAAGAAATGGATAATGACTGAATAAAAGCCTAGAGTCGTGTCTCTTTCCAAGAAATTGAGATCTGGATCCATCAGTTCTAAGGGAATATCTTGACTACTAAAAGACAATATGGCAGCCTCAGTAAATCTGGAATTGGATAAAGGATTATATGGAAATTTCCTGTAATATTTCTGTATTCAGAGTACTAGAAAAAATGAAATCTCCTTTCATATTAGAGACATGTATAATTCCAGATTTTTCATGAATATATTCTTTTCCTAGAAAGTAGTCTAGGAAAAATATTACTTAGGATACTCTTTTAGGTATTATATTATATATATAAAATATGATGTTGCCATTTTTTTATCTAAGGACATAATCGTCTTAGCTGAGAATCAGTTCCCCAAGGAGAAGGTAAATATTGTGGAATTCCCAGTAATGATCATTAAATTGATGTGATATATCATGATACAGAAATTAAAGGCTATGCTTCTTTGAGAAGGTTGTTTCTAGAATAAGTAACTCCACATAGTCATGGTCTTGCAAAATATGATACAGGGTCACACATCCATTGATTGTGACATATAGTCATAAAAGAGAAGTAGCTCAAATGACTTCATCAAGGAAAAAGATAAAAAGACAGAATTTCAAGGATTTTTCTTTTTTAAGTACTAGGTAGGTAAGCTATATTATGGGTGAAAGTTGGACTATTCAGCAA
Organism: Phoca vitulina; assembly: GCF_004348235.1. Lineage (NCBI taxonomy): Eukaryota > Metazoa > Chordata > Mammalia > Carnivora > Phocidae > Phoca > Phoca vitulina. Next base: position 20,737,395 of record NW_022589710.1, read on the forward strand.
CTTTTTTGTGATTTTCCAATTATGCACATGACCAAATAATGCGACAGCTTCCCCTTGATATCTCCATTGCTTAAACTATATTTAAACTTGAAAATCAAGCAAAAATCTGCTCCCTACACTAGCTCTAACACATGTTAAAGTAACGACTCTATCAAAGAGAAAAAAATCTATACCCATATCATTTCTTATCTGCTGGACTTGCAGGCAGCCACCTCGACATTGGTTACTTACAAACAAGGTCAAGGACTAGGTGAAGTTGAGGACTAGCATGATCTGTTATTAATGTCTTGGGTTTAATTTAAATCACATGAAATATTTGCAAAAATAATCACTTAATAAATTGCCTCAGTTTAAAAATATGTAGTTATTTCCTGAGAAAGATTACCTTGTGTTAGAAAGGACTAATTCTTCTAAAACTAATGATGATATTAAACAGTTTATATTAATATGTAAAATACACTCATTACAAATGAGGATGCCATTTTTTATATTTAATTTATTTTTTATACATTTATGTATTCCTTTTAGAATTAAAAAATAGTCTCATGTAAATGATATTTTACATAGCTTGGTGTAAATATCTCTGATTTAAAAAAATTTGTTTTGTTCTGAAATAGTTTTAATATGATTGAGATTATTAGAAATGTAGGCAGTTCTCTTTATCAGGTTATCTTTCTAGGATTTGATTCAATATCACATGACATATTTTGTAAATCAAAAGTCCATCTTTATTAAAATAGTAAACTCACTTTTTAATAGCTTTGTTTTCTAAAATTTCTACTTCATAAGTGTTTGAGTGTAGTTTAATGTATATCCTCCATAATTGCTCTGTATTTACTGCAACTGAAAGGTTAAGATAAACTAACATTTATAATGTGGTTTACAAACTGTTTTCAGGCTTATTATTTTATTTATTTTTTTACAACACATTTGTGACATAGGTGTTACGGCATTTTAAAGAGATATAGGCAAAAGCTTAACAAGGTTGAGCTATCCTTTATAGCAGAATGATTGCTTTTATAATAAATAACAAGCCCTTCTTATTAAAGCATATTTCTTATCTAGAAGAAAAAACCTTCTATGTGTCACTTACCACATCAGGGAATGATAAATGATTTTCACCAAACTTAGAGATTAAGCTTGGCATTGTCTGACTTAAAGTGTGGCTATAGTGTTGCATACGATATTCCTGTTGGGAGTCCTGAGAATAGGTCCTTGGGGAGATGAGGATGCAGTCTGCAGAGCAGAGGTTGATTTGTGATGGAGTGAGTTGCTTTCCACTTGGCCTCTGGTGAGCCTGTGTAGCTGTGCTTCAGGGTATTTAGTAGCAGGCATTTATTTATTTAAAGACAAGTAATGTTTCCCATTAGTAACACTGGGGAGGCCAAATAGCAATATAAAGGGATTTTTCCTCCTCCTAATGACAAGATCTTCAAATATCTATTTCTATATGTAAAAACCATTTTTCTTTACAGTGCAAGATATCTATATGTTTAATAAGTCCCTCATGGTTCTAGCATATGCTATGAAATTAATAGCTTAGAAGTGTTGTGGGCTTCAAGGCATCCCTGAAAAACACCAAATGCAGGCAGTTTCTCCTGGATCACTGAATATTTTGGAAAATATAAAAGACAACAACAATTTTGTCTTGTTCTCTAAGCCTGACTGCCACTCAAAACATAAAAACAAAAATTATGAAATTATACTCATTATACTTCATGACAGCCCCCTTACAAGGGAGCAAAAGTTAGTTGATTACTCATTCAGCCAAGACTTCACTGGGGCCTACTTTCACTCTTGTGATATCAAATATTAATATGTGAGAGTTGACTCTTTAAATAAAGTAGTTTTCATTTTACATTCAAATCAAATACCTCTGACAAACGCTGACTGTTCTCATGTACTTTAAAAGGAAAAAGACATAAAATATATGTACACAGTATACTATGTGACCACAATGGAACTTATTTAGAAATGATTAACAATAAATTACTCAGGATAACATTAAATACAACACATCAAAATAAATCATGGGTCAAGAAATAAATCACAAGAAAATTAGAAAATACTTTAAACTGGATGAGAAGAATATACAACATATCAAAATACTATCAGTTGCTACTAAAGCAGTAATTAGGGGGTATTTTATAGCTTTAAACAATTAAAAAGAGGGCCCCTGGGTGGCTCAGTCATTAAGCATCTGCCTTCAGCTCAGGTCATGATCCCAGGGTCCTGGGATCAAGCCCCACAATGGGCTCTCTGCTCAGCGGGAAGCCTGCTTCTCCCTCTCCCACTCCTCCTGCTTGTGTTCCCTCTCTCGCTGTGTCTCTCTCTGTCAACTAATAAATAAATAAAATCTTTTAAATAAATAAATAAATAAACAAACAATTATAAAGAAGAAAGGACCAAAATTAATGGCCTAAGTTTTCTTCCTCATGAAGCTAGAAACAGAAGAGCAGAGTGAAATCAAAGTAAGTAGAAGGAAGAAAATTAAAAATGTAAGGGGATCAGCAAAGAAAATAGATAAACATGGAGAGAATTAACAATTAGTTCTTTTTAAGATCAACAATATTGACAAACCTCTAGTTAGACTGATCAAGAAAGATGAAATGGACAAATTCCTTAAAAAAATGCAAGATTCAAAATTGACACAAAAAGAAATAAAACTATAAGGCCATTGTCTATTAAATAAATGGGATTCATTATCAAAATCATCTCTAGAAAGAAAACTTCAGTCCCAGATGGTTTTGCTGATGAATTCCATCAAACAGTGAAGGAGAAAATAATGCTAATCTTAAACAAATTGTCCAAAAAAATTTTTCCAAAAAAAAAAAAATGAGAAGGAACTATTGTTCATGCTAATTTATGAGGCCTAACTCTAATAACATACCTCTAATAACATAACTATTAACTCTAATAACAAAACCTGACAAAGACATTAGAGAAAAAGAAATCACAAATTGGTATCCCTCATGAAGATAGATATAAAAATTCCTAACAAATTCTAGCAAATCAAATTCAAAAAGAGACAAAAATAATATACTATAACCAGATAGGATTTATCTCAGAAATGCAAGATTGGCTTAGCATTTGAAAATCTATCCATGTTACTCACTATGGTAAGAGAATAAAGAAGAAAATCCAAATAATAATTTCAGGATGCAGAAAAAGTATTTGACAAAACTCAACCTCCATTCATGGTAAAGCACACTTAGCAAACTAGAAATAAAACGGAATTTCCTTAAGCTGATAAAGGGTATCAATGAAAAAAAAGTGCAGTTATATTTAATGCTGAAAGACTGAATGCTTTCCTTCTAAAATTGGGAAAAAATCAAGAATGGCTTTTTTCACCACTTTTATCATTTTAATTTAATTTTGCACTAGAAACCAAATGGCAAGAAAAATAAAATAAATTAAAAAATAAATAAAACATAGAGATTTAAAGAAATAAGTAAAACTGTCCCTGTTTTATAATTATATAGCTGTTAACTACATCCCAAGGAATCTACAGGAACTACTAGTGAATTTTGCAAGGTTTAGGACACAGTGAAAACAACAAAACATTATCAAGGGAAATAAAAGACCTAAATAAACTGAGAGATAAGTCCTATTCATGGATTGTAAAATTCAGTTTTATAAAAATGCCAGTTGTTTTCAAATTGATTAATGTAATCACAATGAAAATCCTAGTAGGCATTTTTTAAACATATTGACAAGCTGATTCCTAGATTTATATGGAAATGCAAAGGACCTGGAATAACAAAGAAAATTTTAAAAAGAACAAAGTTGGAAGGCATATTCTAATTTTATGACTTACTATAAGGCTAGAATAATCAAGATAGTGTTTTGATAGTGTATGAAATGAGAGTTATAGATCAATCAGTTGAACAGAATAGGTATACACATATATGTTCAATTGATTTTCAACAAAGACACCAATGCAATTTAATGAGAAAATGTAAAGTCTTTTTTATAAATGATTATTGAATGATCAGATAGTCATTATTTTAAAAATGAATATTAACCCTGAACTCACAGATGTTATATAATAACTAAAAATAAACAATTTCTAGAAGAAAACAAGAAAGGAGCACCTGGGTGGCTCAGTTGGTGAAGCATATGCCTTCTGCTCAGGTCATGATCCCAGGGTCCTGGGATCAAGCCCAACATTGACATCGGGCTCCCTGCTCAGCAAGGAGCCTGCTTCTCTCTCTCCCCTGCCTCTCCCCCAGCTTGTGCGTGCTCTCTCTCTCACTCTCTCTCTCAAATAAATAAATAAAATCTTTATTTAAAAACGGAAGAAAACAAGAAAGAAAACCATTGTGACCTTGGGGTAGGCAAAGATTTCTTAGAACCCCAAAAGCATGAATAATAAAAGGTTGATAAACTGGACCTCATCAAAATTAAAAATTGTGCATTTATTTTACCTATATTATATCTTAAAGTTGTGCAGAAAATTATAAACTTCAAATAGGTGATTTTGATGACACAATTTATAAATATCCCAATAGTAGATTGCTTCTTGTGTTGATTTCAAATATTAGAATTTTCTTTCATGGGGATACTCAATTGCCAAAGCAGTTGCTCATGCAATAGAAAAGGAGAAAGATGGCAAATGTTGGTTTCAGAGGTGCCAGGCAAGGGTATTTTCTGGTAGACAGGATCCATCCATCTCATTAGCATCATAGATCCAGCAGAAAACCACAGAAAAAACTAATTTGAGACAAATTGTGATATCTTCTCTGTCATAATTCATTTTTAACATTAGGTTAATTCTACTCTGTTGACATTATCTCCACAATGGTTTTTGTTAAAATAAATCTATAAGCAGATTGGCCCGTGGGACAATATAGATGCTTCTTCTATATTCTATTTCAGAGGGAGTAAAAATAACAAGGGTATAAAATATTAGTGGAATTTGAACAACTAGTGAGCAAAAAGCTAGAAACAGCATTATTAGTAACTTTGAGACAATATAAAGGACAAAGTTCTTTTTCAGCTTGTGACTCAAAGAAGCAGAATGGAGTTCATGGAGCCTAGAAACCATCCTGCCTCTATTTGAAACCCACTTTATTGTTTCATAGCTGTATGACTTTAAGCAATTTATATAACCTCTCTGTGCCTTGGTTTACTTATATGTAAAATGGAGATTATATTGTTATGAAGAATGAGTATTATTTGTAAAGTTCTTTGAAATGTATCTGGCACAAAATAAACCTCTGTAGGTTTTTATTAATTTTTTGAAATATAAGTGAGACCACAGACTTTAGTTTCAGTATCTAAAAAACACTATATGTTAATATAAATTAACAAATTATCCTTGGAAGTAAGTTATATCTTAGGTATAGTAATACTTCCTCTTGAGCAAGTTCTATCCCATGAGTTGGTCATTATTTAAGCTTCATAGGTTTTTGTAAATTGGGGCAGGCAAATATCAAATATAGCAGAGTTCCTGTATTTAATGTAGAATGAAGATTCATCAGTAAAACCAACAAACAGCATGGCAAACATGGAGGTTGGCACCTAGTTTTCTGCAAATGTCATGAACTGATTAATTATATTATTTCCCAGATAAAAAGGGACCACCCTTCAGTTTTCATCAAAATTCCATAGGTTTCAGGATTTATAGGATCACAGACGATTTTTATTGCTGTTAGGATAGGACTTACTTATTGAACACTTGAAGTTTTAAAAAAACACGTTAAAAATATGGGTTATCCATCTTGCAATGAAAAGGCCTTGTATGATGATTTTTATTATCACTTAATATACTTTATAGTTTCATATTGAGATATTAGGAAGTAAAGACACCTGAGTATCCACAGGACAATTTCTGAAATACAAATATTTTCCTGAGGGGCATGTTTTGGTGCATTGATTAAAGGTGGCCCACCAAATTAATTTTAATACTTCCAATTTTCTAGTCTTTGAGATTTCTAATCCAAATTCAGTCTTTATGAATGTTGGAAGCACAAACTTCTAACGACTGCTGCAAGTCTGAATGCATGTAACCTTTGTTAAAGTTTGAAAATCAAGGTAAAAATTAATTCTAGCTAGAAATTGTAGTCATTGAGGATGAATTCAAGAAGTCCCTGGTGCATTTTAATAACTGACAAAGGAAAGAGGATAAATACAATATTAATTTTATGAGTTTTTTTATGCTTGAGTAAACATAAAAATTTGTAATTGTATTTACAGGGCTTGGCTGTGTTGAAAGATAAGGGATAATTACATTCATGCCTGATGGAAAAAAGACTGCACAAATTGTACAGGTTTTGTATGTTAACAGAACTGTAATATTAGAAAATTCAATCAAATGTTAATTAATTACAAGAAAAAGTGCTATCTATGAATGTATTACAGCAAGAAAATCTATATATTTTAAGAATTGAAAGTATTTCATTTTTCTTTCTATTATAATTTCTTATGTCAGACTTAAAATATGGCACAATTAAGCTTTTACATCAGGCAGATAATTATAATTTAAATAATATTTATGCAGCTTTACTGGATAGATAAAATATAAAACTGTGAGACTTAATTTTAGTCTTTACACAAGCTGTTTTACCATTGTTTATATTATAAATTATGGGTTAGGTTTTTTTGTCTTATAGTTTCTATATTGTTAGTTCCAGGAAAATCAGACTTTTCTAAATATGTTTATAAATGTATTTATTGATCATTGTAATATCTTTTTCTATGGTTACATTTATATATGTAAAATAGTCAACATTTAAGATGGTCAACTTAATAAAAAAATAAATGTTCTGATTGTTAATCCTTTTTAATGACTTTAGCCAATAAATGACAGACTTAAATATATATATATATATATATATATATATAACAAAAAATGGTGAAAATACAATATTAGGAGAGTCTCATTCAGTCTAGCAAATTTAAACTATGGACTTCTGCTCTCTATTCTTTTATTAGTGCATGTGTGTTATGTAATGGGGACACATTGGAGACTTGCAATATCACTGCCTGCTGTGATTTATCTTGAGGGTAAACAGGGAAAAGTCTTCTAAATAGGTATGGTATTGTGTTTACCAATAATAGGTATTTGTACAAACAGCATTAATTCATTCAACAAATATCCTGAGTGCCCCAACCTATATGCAGAGAACTTTTATAGATGTAGAGAGGCAAAAGGAACAGTCGCCTTGAACAGCTTTGCCTTGCAATCCTGAATATAAAACAAAATCAGGATGAGGTCATTTTAAAGAGCAGTGAAAATCTTGTGCAATTTGAATGCTTGGCTGATTTTATTTGTTTAACTGGATCCATATCTTTTGCATTTGCTTTAAAAACTCAAATATTCATTTGTTTCTATTCTGATTATGTTGAATAGAGGCACTTTATGGGTAGGTATTTTAAATTTGCTCATTTTTTAAAATATCTTCCTATAAATGAGCAAAGCAGTAGGTTTAGTAGAGACGTGGCATCTGGATTTTCTGTTTCCTGGTTCATAAAGTATGTTCTATATCATTTTAATATTGCTGTGTATAACTTAGGAATTTGCATATAGTCAAATGTAATCAAGATTACAATAATGCTGAATTTGGGAATAAGTTCCTAACATATATATTTGGTTCCATTGACTAATAGTAGTTTTATCTACAGATATCTGTGTGTTTTGTCTTACTTATTGATTATGTCTAACAAAAACTGGTAGCTGAGGATCATACTCTGATTAAAGCAGCAGTTTAGGGTGTGACATAGCTGGTGTATTCTTCCTCAACCAATTTCCTAAGTAACTGAAAAGTTCCCAAGTACAAGCAGGCTATGTAAATTCTTATTACTTATACTACAACACACTCCATTGCTTATGTATATTTGCTATATTCCTTAAAACATATGCATAACTTCTGAGCTGTGACAAAGAGATAAGCTATTTTACCATTTTATACTTACCTCTTGATATTTTAAAATATCACTTTATCAAGTGACTAGAAAGTTCAAAACTGCAGCTGAGAGAGTCTCAGAAAAAGTAAAGAGTAATTTACAGATTTTTCTGAAATTCAGTTACCCCTCACTTCACTTTAAATTAATCACAAGTTTCTGATTAACTGATTGGCAGACTTTTAGGAATGCCTGAAGCATGAGGTGCGAACGATTGGCATCTTTGTTGGATTCTTGCCTTCCAGTTTGTTTATAGTGGATCATGACTCATCTTCACTACAAGGCAACCTGCAAAATTAATATTTCTATATTGATTTAATTTGTACAGATGACAATTTTAGAAGGTGAAGATAAATCAGACTGATTTCCTTTGTGCAATAGTAATTCAGTGAATTGGTTGTTAATTGTAATTGTAACACAATGCATTTATACAAAATTCTGAGGACACTCAGCACCCGTCAAGGGTTCATATCACTTTCGAAGCAGCAAATCCAGGGGCTTAGAGAACCTTTAGTTCAGATACATGGCATGTAGTATTTCACAGAGATTTTAGATTAGGCACTAGAGTTGATTGTACTTAAGTCAAGAGTGTTTTGTATGATTCTGAAAGTTGATGAATATTCACTCAACTAAAAGTTGTTTAAAACTGACCATTTTTATCCTATTATGCTAGTTAAAAAAAAACTTCATATTTTTGGTGTGTGGAAGGATGGATGAAATAAGTGAAGGGGACTAAGAGTACACTTATCTTGATGAGCACTGAGTAATATATGGAGTTTTTGAATCACTATATTGTATACCCGAAATGAATATAACACTGTGTTAACTACACTGGAGTTTAAAAAAAAATAAAAATATAACCATAAATTTCCCTCAAAAAATAGTGCAAATAAACAAAGTTTATACAGTATAAAATTTTAATTGTTTTCTAGAAATGTTAGTATCTATTGAGACTAGCAATAAAATTGTAACTATTGTGCATGTATCTGTAATTTAGTTCAACATAGATCTTTTTAGCTTTTATATTTTTGTAAGGCATTTGACTTTTTGTTATAAGAAGATTCAAAAATGAACGAAACATGATTCTTCCTCTCCAAAAAAACCCTCCAAAATTTTGTATTTTATGATTATATAAAATGCAGGCAACAAGAAAATTTTAAGGAAATGTATCATGCCAAAGCTCCATCACCTTGAAATAAATATTAACATTTGGGGGGGGAAAGATGGCGGAGGAGTAGGGGACCCTTTTTCAACTGGTCCCCAGAATTGAGCTGGATATCTACCAGACCACTATGAGCACCCACGAAACCAGCCTGAGATGTAAAAAGATCTGGATCTCTACAAACAGAATATCAAAGGCGGTTGGTTTTGAGGTATGAAGCGGGGAGCCGTGATTCCGCGGGCAGATATCAGAGGATAAATGGCAGCGGGAGGGAGCCTGGCCGTGGGGATCCTACACCGCCGGTGAGTGACAGCCTCGCGCGCTGGGGACAGGCACAGACTTGCAGACCGGTAGCTGCGGGGAAAGGACTTTAGGTCAGCCCCCAGGGCAGAAACACGGAGCGGCGGGGTCGCGCCTGCGAACTGCAGCCCCCGGACGGAAACCCGGAGCGGCAGGGTCCTGCGGGGGAACTGGGAGCGGCTGGCGGTTTTAGAAGCACAAAGGGCAGAGATGTGCCCCGACCTGGAGGCAAGACTGGGAGCGCTGCGGAGGGGCGCACAATCCAGGACGCTGCAGTTTATAGCAGCACGGACAGAAATGGAGATGGTGTGGCCTGGAGAGCTCACTGAAGAACAGACTGTGGTCTCTCTGCTCTGAGGCAGAGGGTTGGAAACGATCTCTTCTGCTCTGACCGCGGAAGAGATGCGGAAAGCCGCCAGGGAAAGGCAAGGCGCCAGAGAACAAAAGCCCCAAAGACTGATTCCCGCTGAGCCCATCCCCCACCACAGGGCACAGGGCAACTCCACCCAAACAGGGTTGCCTGAGTAACAGCGTGGCAGGCCCCTCCCCCAGAAGATAGGCTGGGAAAACAAGAGGCCAGCAACCCTAAGGTCCCAAGAAAACAGTGCATCTTGCTTGGGTTCTGGTCAATAATTTGGACTCTATACATTCCCTCAAACACCCATCAACAGAATGACTAGAAGGGGGAGCCCCCAAAACAGAAAAGACTCAGAGATTATGACTTATGCTGCAGATTTACAAACGGATGCAGATATAACCAAGATGTCGGAGATGGAATTCAGGCTAGCAATTGTGAAGACAATGGCTAGAATGGAGAAATCAATTAATGGCAACATAGAATCTCTAAGGGCAGAAATAAAAGGTGAATTGGCAGAACTTAAAAATGCTATCAATGAGATCCAATCCAATCTAGATAATCTAACAGCTAAGGTAACTGAGGCAGAAGAGCGAATAAGCAACCTGGAAGACAATATAATAGATAAAAAGGGAAAAGAGGAGGTTAGGGAAAAACAACTCAGAATCCATGAAAATAGAATCAGAGAAATAAGTGACACCATGAAGTGTTCCAATGTCAGAATAATTGGAATCCCAGAGGGAGTAGAGAGAGAGAGAGGACCAGAAGATGTATTTGAGCAAATTGTAACTGAGAACTTCCCTAATCTGGGGAATGAAACAAACATTCCTGTCCTAGAGGCAGACAGGACCCCTCCTAAGATCAAGGAAAACAGGCCAACACCCCGGCATGTAATAGTAAAACTTGCAAATCTTAGAACCAAGGAAACCATCTTAAGGGCAGTTAGGGGGAAGAGATTCCTTACGTACAGAGGGAGGAACATCAGAATAACGTCAGACCTATCCACAGAGACTTGGCAAGCCAGAAAGGCCTGGCAAGACATATTCAGGGTACTAAATGAGAAGAACATGCAGCCAAGAATACTTTATCCGGCAAGGCTTTCATTTAGAATGAATGGAGAGATGCAGAACTTCCACAACCAGCAGAAACTGAAAGAATATGTGACCACTAAGCCGGCCCTGCAAGAAATATTAAGGGGGGGTGTCTATAAAAGGAGAAAGACCCCAAGAGTGATCTACAACAGAAATTTACAGGGACAATCTATAAAAACAAGGTCTTCACAGGCAACATGATGACAATTAATTCATATCTTTCAATAATCACTCTCAACGTGAATGGCCTAAACGCTCCCATAAAACGGCACAGGGTTGCAGATTGGATAAAAAGACAGGACCCATCCATATGCTGTCTACAAGAGACTCATTTTGAACCTAAAGATACATCCAGACTGAAAGTGAAGGGATGGACATCCATCTTCCATGCCAGCAGACCTCAAAAGAAAGCTGGGGTAGCAATTCTTATATCAGACAAATTAGATTTTAAACTAAAGTCTGTAATAAGAGACACAGAAGGACACTACATCATTCTTAAAGCATCTATCCAACAAGAAGATCTAACAATTGTAAATATCTATGCCCCCCACATGGGATCAGCCAATTACATAAGCCAACTGTTAACCAAAATAAAGAGTCATATTGATAACAGTACGTTAATTGTAGGAGACCTCAATAGTCCACTCTCAGCAATGGACAGATCATCTAAGCAGAAAACCAACAAGGAAACAAGAGCCTTGAAGGGTACATTGGACGAGATGGACCTCATAGATACTTACAGAACATTCCACGCTAAAACAACAGAATACTCATTCTTCTTGAGTGCACATGGAACTTTCTCCAGAACAGACCATATACTGGGTCACAAATCAGGTCTCAACTGATACCAAAAGATTGAGATTATTCCCTGCATATTCTCTGACCACAATGCTCTAAAACTGGAACTCAATCACAAGAAAAAATTTGGCAGAAATTCAAAAACTTGGAAGCTAAAGACCACTCTGCTCAAGAATGTTTGGGTCAACCAGGAAATCAAAGAAGAACTTTTTTTTTTTTTCAAAATTTTATTTAAATTCTAGTTAACATATAGTGTGATGTTGGTTTCAGGAGCAGAATTGTGATATTTTTTTTTAATTTTTTTATTGTTATGTTAATCCCCATACATTACATCATTAGTTTTAGATGTAGTGTTCCATGATTCATTGTTTGTGCATAACACCCAGTGCTCCATGCAGAACGTGCCCTCCTCAATACCCATCACCAGGCTCACCCATCCTCCCACCCCCCTCCCCTCTAGAACCCTCAGTTTGTTTTTCAGAGTTCATAGTCTCTCATGGTTTGTCTACCCCTCCGATTTCACCCCCTTCATTCTTCCCCTCCTGCTATCTTCTTCTTTTTTTTTTCCTTAACATATATTGCATTATTTGTTTCAGAGGTACAGATCTGAGATTCAACAGTCTTGCACAATTCACAGCGCTTACCAGAGCACATACCCTCCCCAGTGTCCATCACCCAGTCACCCCATCCCTCCCACCCCACCACCCACTCCAGCAACCCTCAGTTTGTTTCCTGAGATTAAGAATTCCTCATATCAGTGAGGTCATATGATACATGTCTTTCTCTGATTGACTTATTTCGCTCAGCATAATACCCTCCAGTTCCATCCATGTCGTTGCAAATGGCAAGATCTCATTCCTTTTGATGGCTGCATAATATTCCATTGTATATATATACCACCTCTTCTTTATCCATTCATCTGTCGATGGACATCTTGGCTCTTTCCACAGTTTGGTTATTGTGGACATTGCTGCTATAAACATCAGGGTGCACGTACCCTTTCGGGTCCCTCCATTTGTATCTTTGGGGTAAATACCCAGGAGTGCAATTGCTGGATCATATGGTAGCTCTATTTTCAACTTTTTGAGGAACCTCCATACTGTTTTCCAGAGTGGCTGCACCAGCTTGCATTCCCACCAACAGTGTAGGAGGGTTCCCCTTTCTCCGCATCCCCGCCAACATCTTTCCTTTCCTGACTTGTTAATTTTAGCCATTCTCACTGGTGTGAGGTGGTATCTCATTGAGGTTTTGATTTGGATTTCCCTGATGCCGAGCGATGTTGAGCACTTTTTCATGTGTCTGTTGGCCATTTGGATGTCTTCTTTGGAAAAATGTCTGTTCGTGTCTTCTGCCCATTTCTCGATTGGATTCTTTGTTCTTTGGGTGTTGAGTTTGATGAGTTCTTTATAGATTTTGGATACTAGCCCTTTATCTGATATGTCATTTGCAAATATCTTCTCCCATTCTGTCGGTTGTCTTTTGGTTTTGTCGACTGTATCCTTTGCTGTGCAAAAGATTTTTATCTTGATGAAGTCCCAATAGTTCATTTTTGCCCTTGCTTCCCTTGCCTTTGGTGATGTTTCTAGGAAGAAGTTGCTGTGGCTGAGGTTGAAGAGGTTGCTGCCTGTGTTCTCCTTTAGGATTTTGATGGACTCCTGTCTCACATTGAGGTCTTTCAACCATTTTGAGTCTATTTTTGTGTGTGGTGTAAGGAAATGGTCCAGTTTCATTCTTCTGCATGTGGCTGTCCAATTTTCCCAACACCATTTGTTGAAGAGACTGTCTTTTTTCCATTGGACATTCTTTCCTGCTTTGTCGAAGATTAGTTGACCATAGAGTTGAGGGTCCATTTCTGGGCTCTCTATTCTGTTCCCTTGATCTATGTGTCTGTTTTTGTGCCAGTACTATACTGTCTTGATGATGACAGCTTTGTAATAGAGCTGGAAGTCCGGAATTGTGATGCCGCCAGCTTTGCTTTTCTTTTTCAACATTCCTCTGGCTATTCGGGGTCTTTTCTGGTTCCATACAAATTTTAGGATGATTTGTTCCATTTCTTTGAAAAAAGTGGATGGTATTTTGATGGGGATTGCATTGAATGTGTAGATTGCTCTAGGTAGCATTGACATTTTCACAGTATTTGTTCTTCCAATCCATGAGCATGGAACGTTTTTCCATTTCTTTGTGTCTTCCTCAATTTCTTTCATGAGTATTTTATAGTTTTCTGAGTACAGATCCTTTGCCTCTTTGGTTAGATTTATGCCTAGGTATCTTATGGTTTTGGGTATAATTGTAAATGGGATCAACTCCTTAATTTCTCTTTCTTCTGTCTTGTTGTTGGTGTATAGGAATGCCACTGACTTCTGTGCATTGATTTTATATCCTGCCACTTTACTGAATTCCTGTATGAGTTCTAGCAGTTTTGGGGTGGAGTCTTTGGGGTTTTCCACATAAAGTATCATATCATCTGCAAAGAGTGAGAGTTTGACTTCTTCTTTGCCAATTTGGATGCCTTTGATTTCTTTTTGTTGTCTGATTGCTGTGGCTAGGACTTCTAATACTATGTTGAATAGCAGGGGTGATAGTGGACATCCCTGCTGCGTTCCTGACATTAGGGGGAAAGCTCTCAGTTTTTCCCCATTGAGAATGACATTCGCTGTAGGTTTTTCATAGATGGTTTTTATGATATTGAGGTATGTACCCTCTATGCCTATACTCTGAAGAGTTTTGATCAAGAAAGGATGCTGTACTTTGTCAAATGCTTTTTCTGCACCTATTGAGAGGATCATATGATTCTTGTTTTCTCTTTTGTTAATATATTGTATCACGTTGATTGATTTGCGGATGTTGAACAAACCTTGCAGCCCAGGGATAAATCCCACTTGGTCGTGATGAATAATCCTTTTAATGTACTGTTGGATCCTATTGGCTAGTATTTTGGTGAGAATTTTTGCATCCATGTTCATCAAGTATATTGGTCTGTAATTCTCCTTTTTGATGGGGTCTTTGTCTGGTTTGGGGATCAAGGTAGTGCTGGCCTCATAAAACAAGTTTGGAAGTTTTCCTTCCATTTCTATTTTTTGGAACAGTTTCAGAGGAATAGGTATTAATTCTTCTTTAAATGTTTGGTAGAATTCCCCTGGGAAGCCATCTGGCCCTGGGCTTGTGTTTTTTGGGAGATTTTTGATGACTGCTTCAATTTCCTTAGTGGTTATAGGTCTGTTCAGGTTTTCAATTTCTTCCTGGTTCAGTTTTGGTAGTTGATACATCTCTAGGAATGCATCCATTTCTTCCAGGTTATCTAATTTGCTGGCATATAGTTGCTCATAATATGTTCTTATGATTGTTTGTATTTCTGTGGTGTTGGTTGTGATCTCTCCTCTTTCATTTATGATTTTGTTGATTTGGGTCATTTCTCTTTTGTTTTTGATAAGTCTGGCCAGGGGTTTATCAATCTTGTTAATTCTTTCAAAGAACCAGCTCCTAGTTTCATTGATCTGTTCTACTGTTCTTTTGGTTTCTATTTCATTGATTTCTGCTCTGATCTTTATTATTTCTCTTCTCCTGCTGGGTTTAGGCTTTATTTGCTGTTCTTTCTCCAGCTCCTTTAGGTGTAGGGTTAGGTTGTGTACTTGAGACCTTTCTTGTTTCTTGAGGAAGGCTTGTATTGCTATATACTTGCCTCTTAGGACTGCTTTTGCTGCATCCCAAAGATGTTGAACAGTTGTGTTTTCATTTTCATTGGTTTCCATGATTTTTTTAAATTCTTCTTTAATTTCCTGGTTGACCCAATCATTCTTTAGTAGGATGCTCTTTAGCCTCCATGTATTTGAGTTCTTCCCGACTTTCCTCTTGTGATTGAGTTCTAGTTTCAAAGCATTGTGGTCTGAAAATAGGCAGGGAATGATCCCAATCTTTTGATACCGGTTGAGACCTGATTTATGACCTAGGATATGATCGATTCTGGAGAATGTTCCATGGGCACTAGAGAAGAATGTGTGTTCCGTTGCTTTGGGATGGAATGTTCTGAATATGTCTGTGAAGTCCATTTGGTCTAGTGTGTCATTTAAAGTCTTTATTTCCTTGTTGATCTTTTGCTTAGACGATCTGTCCATTTCAGTGAGGGGGGTGTTAAAGTCCCCCACTATTATTGTATTGTTGTCGATGTGTTTCTTTGCTTTTGTTATTAATTGCCTTATATAATTGGCTGCTCCCATGTTAGGGGCATAGATATATACAATTGTTAGATCTTCTTTTTGGATAGACCCTTTAAGTAGGATATAGTGTCCTTCCTCATCTCTTATTATAGCCTTTCGTTTAAAATCTAATTTGTCTGATATAAGGATTGCCACCCCAGCTTTCTTTTGGTGTCCATTAGCATGGTAAATGGTTTTCCACCCCCTCACTTTCAATCTGGGGGTGTCTTTGGGTCTAAAATGAGTCTCTTGCAGACAGCATATCGATGGGTCTTGTTTTGTAATCCAATCTGATAGCCTGTGTCTTTTGATTGGGGCATTTAGCCCATTTACATTCAGCGTAACTATTGAAAGATAGGAATTTAGTGCCATTGTATTGCCTGTAAGGTGACTTTTACTGTATATTGTCTGTGTTCCTTTCTGGTCTATGTTACTTTTAGGCTCTCTCTTTGCT
Source organism: Phoca vitulina (assembly GCF_004348235.1). Lineage (NCBI taxonomy): Eukaryota > Metazoa > Chordata > Mammalia > Carnivora > Phocidae > Phoca > Phoca vitulina. The sequence goes on from NW_022589710.1 coordinate 20,753,653, forward strand.
TAGAGGACCCCTTTCAATATTTCTTGTAGGGCTGGTTTCATGTTTGCAAATTCGTTTAGTTTTTGTTTGTCCTGGAAGCTTTTTATCTCTCCTTCTATTTTCAATGACAGCCTAGCTGGATATAGTATTCTTGGCTGCATATTTTTCTCATTTAGTGCTCTGAATATATCCTGCCAGTCCTTTCTGGCCTGCCAGGTCTCTGTGGATAGGTCTGTTGCCAATCTAATGTTTCTACCATTTCAAAGAAGAACTTTAACAATTCATGGAAATCAATGAGAATGAAAACACATTGGTGCAAAACCTATGGGATACTGCAAAGGCAGTCCTAAGGGGGAAATACATAGCCATCCAAGCCTCACTCAAAAAAATAGAAAAATCCCGAATTCACCAACTAACTCTACACCTTAAAGAACTAGAGAAAAAGCAACAAGTGATGAGTAAGCCATGCATTAGAAGATAAATAATCAAAATTAGAGCAGAAATCAATGAAGTAGAAACCAGAAACACAGTAGATCAGATCAACGAAAGTAGAAGTTGGTTCTTTGAAAGAATTAAGAAGATCAATAAACCACTGGCCAGACTTATCCAAAAGAAAAGAGAAAGGACCCAAATTAATAAAATTATTAATGGAAGGGGAGAGATCACGACTAACACCAAGGAAATAGAAACAATTATTAGAAATTATTATCAACTATATGCCAATAAACTGAGCAATCTGGATGAAATGGAGGCCTTCCTGGAAACCTATAAGCTGCCAAGATTGAAACAGGAAGAAATTGACAACCTGAATAGGCCAATAACCAGTAACAAGATTGAAGCAGTGATCAAAAACCTCCCAAAAAACAAGAGTCCAGGGCCTGATGGATTCCCTGAGGAATTCTACCAAACATTCAAAGAAGAAATAATACCTATTCTACTGAAGCTGTTTCAAAAATAGAAACAGAAGGAAAACTTCCAATCTCCTTCTGTGAGGCCAGCATTACCTTAATCCCCAAACCAGGCAAAGACCCCATCAAAAAGGAGAATTTCAGACCGATATCCCTGATGAATATGGATTCCAAAATCCTCAACAAAATCCTAGCCAATAGGATCCAACAATACATTAAAAGGATCATCCACCATGACCAAGTGGGATTTATCCCCGGGATGCAAGGGTGGTTCAACATTCACAAATCAATCAATGTGATAGAACACATTAATAAGAGGAGGGAGAAGAACCATATGGTCCTCTCAATTGATGCAGAAAAAGCATTTGACAAAATACAACATCCTTTCCTGATTAAAACTCTTCAGAGTATAGGGATAGAGGGAACATTCCTCAAGTTCATAAAATCCATCTATGAAAAACCCACAGTGAATATCATCCTCAATGGGGAAAAGCTGAGAGCCTTTCCCTTAAGATCAGGAACACGTCAAGGATGCCCACTCTCGCCACTATTGTTCAACATAATACTAGAAGTCCTAGCAACAGCAATCAGACAACAAAAAGAAATAAAAGGTATTCATATTGGCAAAGAAGTCAAACTCTCTCTTTTCGCAGACAACATGATACTTTATGTGGAAAACCCAAAAGACTCCCACCCCAAAATTACTAGAACTCATACAGTAATTCAGTAACATGGCAGGATACAAAATCAATGCACAGAAATCAGTTGCTTTCTTATACACTAACAACGCAACTGTAGAAAGAGAAATTAGAGAAACGATTCCATTTACAATAGCACCAAAAACCATAAGATACCTCGGAATAAACCTAACCAAAGAGGTAAATGATCTATACTCTAGGAACTACAAAACACTCATGAAAGAATTTGAAGAAGACACAAAAAGATGGAAAAATATTCTATGCTCGTGGATCTGAAGAATAAACATTGTTAAAATGTCTATGCTACCCAGAGCAATCTATACCTTCAATGCCATCCCGATCAAAATTCCAATTTTCAAAGTGCTGGAACAAACAATCCTAAAATTTGTATGGAATCAGAAAAGACCCTGAATCACCAAGGAAATGTTGAAAAAGAAAAACAAAGCTGGAGGCATCACGTTGCCCGATTTCAAGCTATATTACAAAACTGTGATCACCAAGACAGCATGGTACTGGCACAAAAACAGACATATAGACCAGTGGAACAGAATAGAGAACCCAGATATGGACCCTCAACTCTATGGTCAAATAATCTTTGACAAAGCAGGAAAAAACATGCAATGGAAAAAAAGACAGTCTCTTCAATAAACGGTGCTGGGAAAATTGGACAGCCACATGCAGAAGAATGAAACTCGACCATTCTCTGACACTATTCACAAAGATAAACTCAAAGTGGATGAAAGACCTCAATGTGAGACTGGAATCCATCAAAATCCTAGAGGAGAGCATAGGCAGTAACCTCTTTGACATCGGCCACAGCAACTTCTTTCAAGATACATCTCCAAAAGCTAGTGAAACAAAAGCAAAAATGAACTTTTGGGACTTCATCAAGATAAAAAGGAAACAGTCAACAAAACAAAGAGGCAATCCACAGAATGGGAGAAGATATTTGCGAATGACACTACAGATAAAGGGCTGGTATCCAAGATCTATAAAGAACTTCTCAAACTCAACACCCAAAAAACAAATAATCAAGTCAAAAAGTGGGCAGAAGATATGAAAAGACACTTCTCTGAAGAAGACGTACAAATGGCTAACAGACACATGAAAAAATGTTCATCATCATTAGCCATCAGGGAAATCCAAATCAAAACCACACTGAGATACCACCTTACACCAGGTAGAATGGCAAAAATGGACAGGAAAAGAAACAACAAATGTTGGAGAGGTTGTGGAGAAAGGGGAACCCTCTTCCACTGTTGGTGGGAATGCAAGTTGGTACAGCCACTTTGGAAAACAGTGTGGAGGTTCCTCAAAAATTTAAAAATAGAGCTACCCTATGACCCAGCAATTGCACTCCTGGGTATTTACCTCAAAGACACAGATGTAGTGAAAAGAAGGGCCATATGCACCCCAATATGCATAGCAGCAATGTCTGCAATAGCCAAACTGTGGAAAGAGCCAAAATGCCCTTCAACAGATGAATGGATAAAGAAGATGTGGTCCATATATACAATGGAATATTACTCAGCCATCAGAAAAGATGAATACCCAACTTTTACATCAACATGGATGGGACTGGAGGAGATTATGCTAAGTGAAATAAGTCAAGCAGAGAAAGTCAATTATCATATGGTTTCACTTATTTGTGGAACATAAGGAACAGCATGGAGGACATTAGGAGAAGGAAGGGAAAAATGGGGGGTGGGAATTGGAGGGAGAGATGAACCATGAGAGACTATGGACTCTGAGAAACAAACAGGGTTTTAGAGGAGAGCGGGGAGGGGGGATTGGTTAGCCCAGTGATGGGTATTAAGGAGGGCATGTACTTCATGCAGCATTGGGTGTTATACCAAAACAATGGATCGTGGATCACCACATCAAAAACCAATGATGTATTGTATGGTGACTAACATAACATAATAAAATTAAAAAAATATATATTAACATTTGGTGAGTGTAATTCTAGAGTTACACTATTCTATTCTAGAGTGTAATTAAAAGAAGAAAAAGTAAGTGAAATTAAACTTATGAATTGCTCTTTAGATAATGTTTTCCTTGCAAGAAGAGAGATTCATTTCTAAAATATCTCTCTAACCGTAAAAATATATGAGAAATATTAGCAGATATAGGTAATTAATTTTGCTTTCTTTAAGTACATTTTTCAGTTTGGGGCAGATATCTATTGTGTTCTGGTATGAAATGAAAGGAATTGAGTACACATTTACCTCCACTTTGTGTCCTGACATTCCAATTATTTTCTATTATATTTTTACTCCTTTACCTTTGCCAGGGTTTATAATACTTGCGATCATGATGCACTTGTTTGGTTTTGTTTCAATAATTTAAAGTAAATTATTTAACATATATTATAATCTTTCCATTTGCTGTTGTTTTTTTCCATTCCTCACCACCATGTTTTTGCTCCAGTATCTATGCATAGGTCTTATTTAAGTTCTTTTTGGTTATGAGTCATCTTTGAATAATGGTAGACCTATTTGAGATAAGGTTAAAATAGTATAGAAAGGAAAGGATGAGAGATTTTGTTAAATGGAAGCATGAGTAGTTCTAATTAAAGTTCATCTGGAACATCCTTTAATCAAATACTATGACTTTTGTACTGAGGGCACATCAGTTTGGAGCTACTGTGCCTCACAGAGATACCCCTTAATTCCCACACCGTCCGGATTATGATCCAGTGGTCAGAGGTTTTCTTTTATCTTTTATCCTACTTTATCTAGGCATTTCTCTATTATATTTACAATTTGAATTTTTCATTTGAACATATTAATAATCTTGAAGCAGCATGAAAAAGAACATGATGGGAAGATGATAAATTAGAAATATTAAAAGCTTAATGAGATAAATTCAACCAATTTTTGAGAGTGTTTTAAGAGATCAGAGCTATGATATCATATAAACACATATTTAGAAGTAAAATATATAAATCAATTTAAATAGTTCAAATATTTTCTGCTATTGAAATTGCCAAACAATTTGATCTAGATTCAATTTAACTTACAACAGGAATCCATCTATTATTATTTTGTTTCAATATTATGACATTATACTCCTGGGTAGAATTTTTCACATATCCTTGTATAAGAAACAAAGGCCCTGCCTTCTTTCAGGTAATGCAATTTTCCCTGGGGTTCTCATTTCTCTGCCTTTTCTTTAAAAGATTATATTTTGTTAACATTTTTCAAGGTTTGTTAGTTATTGTTCATTAGGATTATTTGAATGAATGAAGCCTTATGCTTGGTGTGAACAGTATATACAAGTCTAGTATAATATCTACCACTAGTGACATTGATTTCTTTTATAAGACATAAGAATATTTACAGAACCAAATGACTATAAAATCTCCATAGCTAATAAATATGTATGTCTCCACCCACTTTGTCTTGCCATGGCAGTCGAAATTTTCTTACCCAATAAACAAGAGTAATAACCTAAAGAATAAGTTGTTAATATTATTTATCCTCAGATGAAAGTCTCTATAAGGGCTATATGTTCATCTATTTTTTAAGGACGTTACCTATGAACTGTCATAATTATGTATAGACTTTTTTGTTCAACTTTGAGAGATTCTAAAATACATGTATATGTTCAAATAATTTAAGATGATGTTTGTTGCTTATTAAAACAAAGTCCTGAACAGTAAAAAAGAGGCAATTCTTAATTTTTGTTTCCATTTGTATTCATATTTTTTATAACAGAAGGGGATGAATTAGGAATTTTCATGTTATGATGACTTTTGTTTCCCTATGGAACCTTGTAACTATGGGATTATAATAATAAATATTTGAGAAAAGAAATATAGGGTATTTCTTTTCTCATATAAGCATTATATATATATAATATAATGCATATATTTTTTTCTTAATATTATGTTGGTGATTCAATTTAATTTCATTTAATACCCATTGATACATTTATTTTAAATTATCCTCTTATGGAAAAAGAATATTTAACAATATTCCATATTCAGGATCATCAAGACAACCCATGTCTTAGATGATGAAGTTCCCAAAGACCTGTCTTCTATCTATTTTTTATTACTATATATAATTTCAGATGTGGGTATAAATCAACATGAATAAAGAATATTAGCAAAACCAATATTTAATCATTATAGAAAATTTGGAAAATATAGGAGAACATAAGAAATTGAAAATTTTATATAATCCTATCACTCAGTGAGAACCAATGTTAATACAGGACAATTTTCTTCCATTCTTTCCCAACAGATAGATGGATAGATAGATAAACACACTACATTATATATTTATATAAAATATTAAATTTCTAATTCCCATTGAATAGAATTTATCCTGTATATACTACATAAATATTACATATTTCTTACATAAATTTGTTTATAGGCTCATTTGTATGCTTATTTTTTACCTTAATGTTATAGAATTGAATTTGATGTTTTGAAAAAAGGTTGTGTCACTTAGAGAAATTGACTACATGACTTTGTCTTTTTTTTCTATTCAATACAAAATTCCATGTTTGGACAAACTTTGAGACAGTCAACCCTCTTTCTTCAGGCAGACAGGACATTACTATGCCCATCTTACAGATAAGACCTTATGGAACATAAATGAATGATTCAAATAAATAAGTGATAATGGAGTGTGGGGGTGGGGATGAAGGGTCTAGCTACCTGCATTCTGCTGATATGTTTTCCCTTAACATAAATCTGTCCAATCTCTTCTCACCAGTCTTTTATATTTCTCTCTGAATTTCATAACCTATTATAATTTGGAGAGAGAGAATATGAGAGAACTTCCTCTTTGTACTTTTAGCTTGAAATATGAAACACCTATACAGTAAGCAGAAAATGACTGTAAATTTAGGGCTGACAATATAGAAATCCTAAATAATGGCATTAATTACTTTTATATGCAACTGAATACTTGATTGTTTAACAACACTTTCCCATTCAGTCCTTTATTATGACACTGTATGTAACCAGAGCAGTCCTTTGTTCTAAAATTACTCTTGTTGATGCTTTGTCAGTTTTCAATATATGGACCAGAGGAGTTCTGAGGTTTAACTATAAACAGATATTTACATCCCATTTTAAAACCTAAAAGACATAAGTTGCAATCTGTAAGTATACACCTTTTAGAAAAAGCACATTTATAATTTGAGAAAAGTAGTACTATGCTAAATAAGTAAAAATAGAAAGAAGAGCCAGTTGCCCTGTGGATGTCAGAAAGTCAGTAATAAAGTAGAAGAAGCAGAGGTATACATCTGAAGCCTCCCACTCCTTGTGATCTTTGGAAGAAGTAGTGATGTCCCATAAACCATTTCAGAAAGTGCTAAGCAATTTTATTTCCCCTACATAATCCATGTTTAAGAAAGTCATATTAAGCAGATCCACAAAAATGTCATAAAGAGCTGTACTAAAAGAAAAACAAAAAAACCCCAAAATTATAAACATATAAACATATAATTCTCAATATACTGATTGAACAACTTAGTTTGCTGGGAAGTAGCTCATCTGTTTGCTATGTGATGATAGCAGTAATTTATTTACATGGTGTTTGTTGTAATCATTTATGTTTGATGGAACATCTAACTATAGAGAGAACATCTGGAATTGTAGATACATAATTCTGACTGGCTCTAATTTAAAGACCATTTGGGTAAAGACAAGTAAAAGCCAGAGCATTCCACAGGAAAAATATAAAAGAGCATTGATACTAAGAGAGCACAACTTTAATACAGTTGGTGAGACAATAACAGAATGATAGAGGTGGATAGTGTGAGCAGAAATGCATAAGGTATGACATTGCTATGGAAAAAAAATAACAGTCCCTCCTGGAATCAAGAAAACACTTCATCTGATGTGGGGAAAGGCTAGTCCCTTAAGTTTCTGAAAGAGACTGAAAAAATGAGGTAGTTCTAATAATGCCCTTCTAACCCCAAAGATGTCCATGCCTAATACCTGGAATATGCTACATTACACGGCAAAAGGGACTTTGAAGACTTGAATAAAGTTACTGACCTTAAAATAAGAGAGATTATTCTGAATTATCCAGGTAGGCTCAATCTAATCACCTGAGCCCTTAAATGCAGGGAATTTTCTCAGGCTGTAAAATGAAGGAAGTGAGATGCAATGAGACAAAAGGGAAAGGCAGAGAGATCCCAAACTGGGGTATTAAACGTAACTTCGTGCCGCCCCACAGATGTAGGAGCTCACACGCAAGGGTCAGAGTGAGGCCTTTAGGAGTCATTGCTGGTCAGCAGCTGACAGCCAGAAAGGAGACAGGGAGCTCAGTTCTGTAATCACAGGGACTGGATTCTGCCAACAGCCCCAGTGGGCCTCCTGATCGCAGCCCAGCCACCAACACCTTGGTCTTGGCTTTATGGGAACCAGAGCAGGAAAACCAGCAGAGCAAACTCAGACTTCTGATTTACAGAACTGTGAGATCATAAATTTATGTTGTCCTCAGCCAGTGAATTTGTGGTAATTTGTTGTGACAGTAATAAAGGACTAAGACAGAAAGTAAGCCGGTATTTATTAACAATGACAGTGAAAATAAATGGGTATTTAGACAGTTTACTGTTAACTCTTAGTTTTTAGATTGTAAAATGCACACAAGAATTTTCCATGGAGAGAGTCCTAAATTTTAGGACTATTATTCTTGGCATCCATCTGTCCCTCAAATCCATGCCACTTCATAATGGCAAGAAAATTTAGGTGAAATTGAGAGAAACCAGGTCATATATGAAATTCTTCTTTTCACTTAGCATCTAACCTAGATATTCACAATTATTACTATCATATGATAAGATATATATATAAAAGATAAAACTGTCATTATTTACAGATGACATTATTGTGCATATAAAAATCAGAAAAAGTTTTATATATATAGATAAAAATTTTAAAGGTATATAAATATAAAAAGTATAAAATATGAGCACTGATACAAAATTGATATGAAATTTAGCAAGCTTTCTAGATTACAGTAAAAAATATCTGCTGATATAATTTCCTTAACCAGCAAGAAGTGCAAAATGTCATTTAAAAAAATGGTGGCATTTACAATAGGCTCAAAAAACAGAAAATATCTAGGAATGAAGCTAACAAAAGTATGCAAGATTTCTAAACAGAAAGACTACAAAGCAATTAAAGCAGTTAAAGAAGATCTAAATAGCTATGGATTAGAAGACTGTATTATAAAAATCACAATTCTACCCAAATTGATCTATAGATTTCATGTAATACCAATCAAAATATGTGTGCGTGTGCATGTGCGTGTGTGTGTGTGTGTGTGTGTGTGTGAATTGACAAGCTGATCTTAAAATGTATATGGAAATAGAAAAACACAAGAGTGGCCAAGAGAAATCTGGAAGAAAAAATATTTGAGGACACGCACTATCAGATATCCTGGTTTATTATAAAGCATCAATAATTCAGACAGGGTGCTATTAGCACAAAAATAAAGAAATAGACCAAAAACAATTGACTTTTCTGTTCTTATTTATGTGATAAAAATTGACAAGTATTCATTTACAATTCAATTTAGTTTTGAAAAATGTGAACTCCCATGTAACCGCCATCTCAATGAAGAGACGCAGCAGTAGCCTAACCCCAGAATGTCCCCTAGTTCTCCATCTAGTCAGTCCCTTCTTTCTGAACCAAAATCTGTTCTCATTTCAATCACCAATCAAGTCTGTTCTCATTTCAAAACTTAGGTTTACCTGCTTTAGAACTTCATAAAATGCATTCATTTAGTTTTTACTCTTCAGTGTCTCACTTCTTACACTCCATTTTTTAAATTTGATGTAAATACAATTTGGTGAGTTTTGACAAAAAGTATTCACCCCCTACCAGGATATAGAATTTTGCCATCACTCAAAAAGTTACATGTATCCATTTCTCAACACTTCTGATATTCATCTATAGTGTTGTATTAGTAGTTTCTTTGGCTTTTTGTTGCTGAGCATATGTTTATTGTATGAATATACCATTCACCTAGTGATGGATATTTAGGTTGTTTCTACCTTTTGCTATTTTGTATAAAACTGTTAAGGATTTCTTGCATGAGTCACTTTGTGGATATGTGTTTTTCTTTCTCTCAAGTAACTACTCCAGGATGGAGTTATTAGGTGATAAAGTGGGTGTATCTCTAACTTTATGAGGAACTGGAAAACAATTTTCCAAAGTGATTATATTATTTTCCACTCCTATCAACAAGGCATGAGAGTTCACTACTTCTATCTTCTCAACTTGGCTATTTCCAACTCTTTTAAAATCTCTTCTATTAGGGTGACATCTAATTTTGGTTTTAGTTTGCATTTCCTGATGACTCATGATGTTGAACACACGTTTATGTGATTATTGGCCATTTATAGAACTTCTGCAAACTGTTTCGACTGTCATCCATTTTTTATTGGGTTGTTTTTTCCTTTTATTATTGATCTATGACAATTCTGATTATAAATCCTTTGACAGAAAAATATATATTACAAATATTTGCAAGCCATTCAGGCTTACCTTTTTATTTGTACCTTCTTATAAGGGCACTAGTACCATCATGATGGCCCCACCCTCATGACCTCATCTAACCCTACTTACTTCCCAAAGGCTCCATTTTTAAACACCATCACCTTGGGGATTAGGGCTTTAACATATGAATTTTATGGGGACAACCATTGAGTTCATAATAATAAGTAAGTTAAAAGGACATAAAAAGTCAAGGCTTTACCTGGGACATGGCCCTACAATTTTAAAACATGACTAAGGTTATATGTTAGGAGTCATGCTATCTTGCAGGTGAAAGTCTTTGTACTATGTTCTCCAGTGAGGCATTGGAATGGTGGGCTCTTGAGGACTAGAGTGAAAAGTTTCTCAGAAGCTTCTTAAAGAGGACCAAAAAATCACCTTATGAGGGTTGCACATATAAGCATGCACACCTATCTGATAAGTGTGCAGAGCCTAAAAGATACAAAGACTCATATCAAATAAAACAAAATTCCAACTAGATAAAATATAATATCATGTCTAAAGAAACAATATCAATTAAAGAGAAGATTTTTCATTCGTGGCTTAAAAAACAAACCATCAAAATGTTGGCAATGCCTATCCAGTCGTTATCTAGGGGAAGGGAATCCTACTCAAGGGATTTTCAGTATCCCAGTCCCATTGGCAAGATCATTCCAGTCTCAGCTGGATGTCGTAATTACCTGCATTAATCTCTCTTCCCTTATTCTGATCTCATGCCTGACAAGCATCCATCTGAGTAGAAATTTGTTCTTGTCTACATCTGACTGTGTGGTTATGCCACCCCCCCAGGAGAGGCACATTTCTCATTGTAAATCAATTAAACAGCAGCATGACTTTATGTATTAGTCATTTCAGCTTTTGGGAACCTTCTTGAAAGATGAAACTCTTCTCAGTTTGCTAATAAAATCAAGCATCTAACTTTTTTTGGTGGGGGGGGGGCAAGAAACCATGGTAAATGTTAAGAGTACTAATCTGTGAAATGTGATAGAAGTCACCAGCCCTTCCTGGTAACATTCAGAGATTGCTCCTGATTATGTGTATCTTTTATTTCCCATTTTAAATGGTGCGTAGTACAACCTGATTTGTTTATGATCACTGATAATAACAGCCCTTAGATTACTTGAGTTATTGGTAGAATGACAATAAAATCTCATTTTTCTATTTAATAATGACTGAAAACTAAGAATAGAAGCTATAAAGAATAAATCATACTAATTGTTTCAAAACTTGACCAGATCCATCAGAAGTTAGATTCCTTTGTAGTGTGTGTGTGTGTGTAAAACATCATTTCTCTACATTTTTATTTCTTTATAATACTTTAATTTTAACAATTTCTAAGTCATTCATAGTCTTTCTATGTTTCATAACCATTTTTTGAAGATTATTCCCACTCAAAAGATATTATAAGTCAGCTTGCAGAGTTTAAGTATAATTTGTGGGGGATTTAAGGAGGAGTAGAGCCTGAACATAGATTCCTGAACTGCCTCTCTATTTGGAGAGGTTCAAGTCCAAAGTGCCTTTCCAGAGTCTTTGAGGCAATCGGTTTGGCCAGGAGGTCTATGGAGAGTTGGCAGAGAGGTGTCTCACCTGCCTCACCTAAATGCTTCTTATCACTCAGCTGAGTCCATGCAAGCAGGTACCTCTTTGCTTATAGGTCACAGGCTAACCAGGTTGACCCATGCTGCTGCAATGAAACCTCTTATCTCATTGTTTTGTTTGATATAATACATACCAACCAGCTCCTATATTTCAGATGGCCCCATATAGGGAAAAACCATTTCAATTTGCAGTTTTTGAAAGGCTCAGATGTGTACTTCGCATTTAATAAAAAGTAAAGTTGTTTTTCCAAAATGTAAGCTCAAACAATCTAAACAGTGCCTTGAACTTTTATTATATACTTTGCCCTTTCCTTTTTTTTTTTTAGTGCAAAGGGCCTGGTAATAGTCATTATTGTGCCCGTCAGTATTTAACACAGGGACAGATGGTAGTTGGATTAGACTCACAGTAGTTTGAATTCAATAATCAAAATCAGTTCCTTCATGTAAGTAACAATTGTAAAGATGGTGAGGATTTTCCTCCCATTATTGCAAAGTTTACCATCAGAAAATAAGAACTGGGTTTCTGGTATTCTGTAATCATTTTTTTTTTAGGTGTTCTCTCCTATAATTCTAGTGATTCATTACATATTTACTGACCAAGTACTAGATGCAAGAATTAAAGTGACATGTGAGTCAACTGGGAATCAAACATACATCATAAGTTTGTTTTTGATTTAGACATGTGTAGGTAACATTCTGTCCATTTCTCCCTCTTAGTACTTGTAGATATGTGTATGGTATCTCCTATATACCTATAGGTATATTGTAAGATAATGAAATTATAATAATCATTTTAACTACTTGGCACAATTTAGTATTTCTGAGCTAATTAGAGTGTCATTTGGGGGAAAATAAAAATTGTTTGCAATGCATTTAAATTTGCATTTCTCCTTGACATTAAAAAAGGTTAAGGTGTATCTGTCCTATCTTTGAAGTACTTTAATTCTTTCTGTTCTCAGAAATGAAGTAGAGAATTGTTGATATTTTCCTTGAAAAAAAATTCAACTCAATTAACAAACATGAATTCAAAAGTAAATATTAAGTCCTTATTAATCTCTCTATTCTTTGCTCTGAAATATGAAAAATCTCTCCAAATTCTATACCCTCTCCCAAATGCCTTTAAAAATTCTATTTATACTTAAAAATTCTATTTATACTTCAAAACAGTTCAAAACTACTCCACTTCTGAAATAGCATTCTAACTCTCCTTATTTAAAGTTAATTTATTTGTCTACCTATTTACTTACTTATTTATCTACCACACTAAAAAGAAATGTTCTCTTAGGCAGAAGTACAAAACAGAAGAAATGTGTATCCACAGAAGCCAAGACAAGAAAGTGTTTCAAGGAAAAATGGTCAATTGAGTCTACTACTGCTGTGGGATTTGGAGTAGAAGGTCATTCTTTAATGACCATGATTTGGCAAGATGGAAGTTATTAGTAACCTTGAAAAGAGCAATTTTAGAGTGAATTGAGAAAATAGTGATTAGAAGATAGATCAGTGAGAATAGACAATTCTTTGGGTCTGTTGAAGTAAATTGAGTCAGGGGAGGTTTTGTTTTTTTCTGTTTCCTTTTTGCATGTTTTAATAAAGGAGGGGCTGAAATGAGCTCCTGTTTTGGATTATATGTAGGACCCTTGTATGCATCATTCTGTGCAAAGAGCACATTGGACTGGACCTCAAAGGAATTGGTTGGATTTCTACTCTGCTACTACTTAACTCTGTAATCTTAATCAGATACACTCCTTTAATCTCAGGGGCCCACATAAAATGATGGCATCAACCTTCTATATTCAACATTCAGTGACTTCCACATTGACATCATTTGTAGTTTTGAATATTACATGTGCCAATCCACATCCCCTGCCAATGACTCTGTTTGACTAAATCTCAAAAGAATTTGAGACCCTTGCAGAAGTGAGGCAGGAGGCCAGGTGAGAATGCAATATTTGAGAAAAAAACATTATATACAAGACTGATGTAAATAGTTATTTGAATGTTTTAATCTCATTTAATTTTGTAAATACTAAAATTATTATTAGCAATTGGTATTAATGTTATAATTACAGTAAGTGGCCTCATGATGTCACAGACAGATAATTGCTTCTGAAGCATGTATTTAGTTTAAAATCAAATAACCCGCAAAAGCTTTGACCTAAGCAGAACTAAGCTTTGTCGTTAGTTTCTCTATTGTATTCCTACTTGTTGTTCATATTGCCTAGAATTCTCCTTTCCTGAGGCTTACCTCATACTCTGCATATAAGTGTGCATTTAATTGGTATTTTATTTTTTAGGTAGCATAACTTTGCTTTGAACACAGCTTTGATTTGATGCTCACCCTGTAAGAAACATGGCTTTATTGTCCTTGCCAGCTTTATTCACCTCACACCCAACTGTGACTCAGAATTATGTCTGAAAATGTACTCATGCTGTGCTCATACTACTTTGTGATCAAAATTCTTGACTAGGTACTTTAGACTTCTAATCAATAACTATTGCCCAAATTAATAATTAAATAGAACTTTGATGATAATAATTCTATGTTCTTCCTAAATTTTCATAGTCCTATAACAGTAAGTTTTGTTTTAGTTGTACATAGTTAAGTAATGTGGATTCCAAAGAAAGTAGGCTCTGCTGGGTTGATTTATGGGTGGGGGACAAGGACTTTTATAACTGTACATTCAAACAGTTTTAATGTATACACTCTTCATTATGGGTTAAATTGAACTGGCATTCTCATTTTGGAGCAAATTGTTAAAAAATGTGACCATAATGAACAACCTAAGTTACTATGATTTTCACTGGAGAAGGGAGAGAAAAAGGATGAGTTTTTAGCATTGTATATTTTACCTTAAGTAAAGTTTAATTTTTCTTTAGAAGTAACATTTTCTCTTTTTTAAAATTTAAACTTGATAAAAATTTAGCTACATGCCCACTATACAAATATAATTTTTTCCTACATTTTTACTTAATTTTCTTTCAGGCTTTTGTTTTCAATAACCAACATGAAGTAACATTACCAGTTATTGCTTATTATGTGCTAGATGTATGACTTGTTTCCAAAACCTACTTTTTAACCATAGCACTATTTCAAGTCCTGTATTTATAGTTATATATTTATAATCTTTTCCATGTTAAGCACATCCATATTATTTTCTTTAAAGGTATATTTTACATATTTATATTATAATATGTATATTTATAAGCATATAAGCATATATTTTTAAATAGTTGTAATCATAATGTAACATAATGTAATGTAAAGTATCAGAGTTGTTTTTCTCTCAAGATTTACCAAGTAATTTCAAACTTTTTAACAAACATTTTAAAGGAGAACTAATATTGTTAGGCATTTATAGCCCTTCTGAGTTTTTTTCTGTTGTAAACAGTATTATAGAGTCTTCCCAAAATTTGACTTCAATTTCCTTAGGATAGTTTTCAAGTAAATTTCTGGGTGAAAGGATATGAACATCTTTAAGGCTCCTAAATGCAGATGACAAATTATTCCTCCCAAAGGATGAGCAGTTTGCTCTGCAACAGACAGTGTATGAATCTCTTTAAGTTGTACTATAGTCAATACAATATATTGACTACAGTCAATATATTATTATTTTTAAGGGCGCCTGGGTGGCTCAGTTGGTTAAGCGACTGCCTTCGGCTCGGGTCATGATCCTGGAGTCCCGGGATCGAGTCCCACATCGGGCTCCCTGCTCAGCAGGGAGTCTGCTTCTCCTTCTCCCGCTCCCCCCCTCTTGTGCTCTCTCTCTCAAATAAATAAATAAAAAATCTTTAAAATATATATATATATATTATTATTTTTAAAATCTGTAGTAATTGCAAAAGCATGAGGCATTACTTGCCTTAATTTACATATCTTCGATTACTGGTGTGGCTAACTTTTTCCTATATATAAACCATCTATTGTCCTTAATATAAAAATTAGAGATTCATAATCCTTGGCTATTATTCTTTTTAGGGTTTTAATGTCTTCTTTATTGATTCTTTATATGCAAAAGCCATTTGCTGAACTGTCCTTTCAAATTGCTATGAGAGAACTAGCTATTAGACTGTGCTATTGCTTTTAATGAATGGAAGCTATTCTAAGATGATGTACAAACATCATGAGAAAATTCAGTTTCAGAAATAAAAATTATGCAGCTTCTTAATGGTTGGTGTATTATTAGCCATTGGACATGGATATGAGGGTGGTTTGTTACTCTTATTTCTTTAAGAATCTAAGAGTTGAACTTACAGACTATCATTAGTTATTATATTAGAATACTTTGGTAGTTCTAATTGCATTTTTAGTTTTATCATGTATTCCATTAATTTCAACTTTTTAATACTCACTAATCAGTACCTGTTGTGATAATGTACATATATCTGTAAGTTCTCTCAAACCCTGTTTTTGAAAGAATAAAGAGTACCAAAAACCCTTCAATTAAATAAACTAAACACACTAAAGTGTTTTCAATAGCTATTGCTGAAGGGTTTTTTTTCATTTTAATTTTCAAAGAGTCTTATATGCTATGTAATCAAATTAGAGTTTTCCTCCATGATACCTCCATTCCTTTTTAAGCTTAGAGAGTACGTTAAAGTAAATGCTACCCTAAATGCTTAGTGTACATAGATAAAGAGATGAGGAAATGGGGACTGGGACTGAGATTTTCCTATTCTCTACTGCCTTTCTATTTGTGACGACAGATTATGAGACTCTTAGGCTTACTCTATATAAATGAACACTGCCTTATGACATTGTAATTTGGCAGTTATGAAAACTTTCACCACAAGTAATGGAAAACTCAACCATTATCAGTCTAAACAAATACATTTTTTTCTCCACTTAAGTAAGTGTAAAGGTGGATGTTTGACATAATTGTAGAATTTCTTGCCTTTCCCTCATGCTGCAAGATGGTTGCCACCTTCCTAAGTAGGAAACCTAGACTCCAGAAAGCAATAACCTAAGAGATGCAGTAGCACCAATGGACCTCCACTCAAATCTCAATGGATAGAATTCTGTTGCATGACTACCTTGAGCTAAAATGGGGATGCCAATAAGTGTTGAGAATTATTTAATATTTGTATGTAAAGCCACTGTCTAAATTTTAAGTTAGTTATTTCTTCTCAGTCAGATTATAAACTTCTTTAAAGTTGGTTCTATCCCATTTTTGTCCTTACAAGAATATCAAGCAAAATACATAGCATTAATATTTTAAAATTATCCATTTAAACTTCAGGATAAAAATAAGTACATTGTTGTTTCTTATTAAGTATACATTCATATGGGCAGACATAACCTTTTTATAAAATTTAATGTAGTAGACTTAGCAATCTGCATTCTAGTCACAAAAGTATTTCCCTAAATATTTTACTCAATAGATGAGAATGGAGGTGTGCCCAGGTCCCAAACCAAGCTAAATATTTTAGAACCATGCTGTAAATTAGATTCCTGGTTCTATTAGTTTCTATTACTGAGTAACAAATTATACAATTTAGTAGCTTAAAACAACACAAACTTACTATCTCACAGTTTCGGTGGGCCTGGAGCCTGGGTATGGAATAGCTGACTTCTCTGCTCAGGATCTCACCAGGCTGGACCAAGGTGTTGGCTGGGGCTACAATCTCATCTGAGGTACAAAGAGCCCTTCACAATTTATTGGTTGTTGGCAGAATTCAGTTTCTTGCGGTTATGATACTAAGGTCCCAGTTTTCTTGCTTATTGTTAGCCAAAAACCACTCTCTGTTCTTGGAGGCCATCCTCAGAGCCTTGCCATGTGGCCATCTCTACTGGCAGTTCACAGTATACCTGTTTGCTTCTTCAAGGCCAGAAGGAGCTGATCTCTACTGCATTGAATTGCTTCTAATCTGGAATCCCCCAGCTGCTTCTAGTCTCGTTAAAGGGGTCACCTGATAAAGTCAGGCTCACCCAGGACAATCACCCTTTTGATTAATGTAATGTCAAGCCATTAAGGGCCTTAATTACTCCTGCAGAATCCCTTAATCTTTGCCATATAGCATAACCTAATCACAGGAGTGGCATCCTATCCTATGGTAGAGTATTCTGTCTCACCCACACCAAAGGGGAGTGGGTTATATGGCACACGTACACTAAAGGGCTGTAATTATAATCATGGGGACCCTCTTAGAATTGTTCACACTGTTCAAACTTTAGTGTTATTTTTAATAATTTCAAGAAATAGTCACGAAGAATAGAATTATAAAAAGTAAAAAACAAAAACCAAAAAACCAAACCAAAAACAAACAAACAAAAAAAAACAAAACACCCCAGCAAGCGTATCTGAGGATCTAGAGAAGGTTCTCAAGTAATTGAAGGGTTTACTTGGACATGGAATATTTTTAATGTAAGTATGGTAGGATCAGCTATTAAAACCAGGCTGACGACTCTCTTATCAGTGTTCTTAACCACTATACACTACCCCCCACTCCATGACATGTAAAACTTAGTATGGTCCCTGTCACATAGAAATTTCTCAGTAAATGTTACCTCAGATTGTCTATTACTGATGGATTAAAATGTGTTTTCTTTTTGGCACTACTGCATAGTTTTGAAGGTTGGATGACTAGCATTTTGTTAATAGAATGATTAAGTGTAAGCTGTATTATGTCATTGAAAATGGGCTCTGCAGAGAACTACAGAATGGTTTGACTTCTTGTCCTTCAAAGAGTGTCAAGAGAAATTGAACTGATTGCAAATTGACTAGGATTGAAACAATTTTATGTGGAAAAAAATGACTTTATTCAGAGAATTCTTATGAATCATTTCTTTGTATCATTTTTAGGACACTGTACTGTTGTAGCAATCACATTTATTCTCAGGAATCTCCTCCACTCTTATGAACTTTCATTATCTGACACTCATTTCATCAGTTAAAATGAGATAGAAGCACAAAATTGGGATATCATTTGGGAAAAAAAATATCTAACTGGTGATTGGATGATATCTATGTTCTCAAAAGCACCTATATAGAAAGAAAAAAAAACAGCTTATTAATAGTGGAGGAAGTCATAACCTTGGAGTTCATTCTAATTCTACCCCAACTAACTCTGAGAAATTAGACAAATCTGACCTTTTGATAAAATTGGAGAAAAAATTATCTCTGAACCTCATTATATTACTAATGTCTTGGTAATACCATGTGAAATATATTAAAGGATAATTTCTAAATTTAATTAAATGTATGGAATGTATTAATATTAAAATTTTCATTCTGAATTTTATGTTGATTTTTAGATACATTGGATTTTTGTTTTTTAGATGCACAAATGTGATAAAAATTGTTTTCATTCTTTAATTTGATGAGATTTAGGTAAAAGAACTATATTTGTACCATATCACTGTGTATTTTAAAATATAATGGGTAAAGTCAAAGCACAGGATTAGAGAAAAATGGAAGTTTATTTGATTAAACTTTTTCTTGTCAGTAGATTTTTACCTCATTAGTTCTTTTATATATCCATTGAAAGGCCTACAAAAGGGAAGGCAAAGTAGTTCAGATTGAGTACAGAATAAATCAGGTATCCTACATTTGTAGAAGGTTATCTACTTCTTTGATGCCACAAATTCTTCTACTTTACTTAAATTTTGAAACCAAACTAAAATTGTTTTTTAGATATTGATTTGAACATTCCATAAAAATCTTTTGCTTTCTGCAACTAAATTTTTAAATTTTACATTTTATATTTAATTTTATTTTTGTTTCAAATTTCAATAATTATACCATTCCAAATTGCAAACACTTGTTGAATTATATATTTAATTCCAGGACTCTACATAAAAGAAATACCTCCTATACTATTTCTCTCATGGTTATAGAAAGAAAACTTCTCTTGCTGTCACTGATATTTCAGTTAGAAATTCAGAAGAAGTTTGATTTAGGATTTGTTTTCCTCTTAATTTCTTCATTATTTTGAATTATGGGGCAACTGAGATGCATATGGAGAACATAGAGGTAGGAATATTCTTAAACTTCACAAATTAAAACTTTCAAAGTTGCTTACTTTGACCTTCCTGTGGTATACTTCTTTTTTCAACTATGATTTCTTCTGACACTAACACTTTAACCATCTTTGTCAAACCCTTTGTAAACCCATGGTGATATCTATCAGATGACTTGAGTTAGAAATGTTTATTCTATTCCTACTACAGCCTCTGACTCCTTGAATGACCTCGAAAAATTAATATTCCTCCTACTATCTCTAATGGTAAAACACATACAGACACAACTCACTCAGAGGAATATTCTGAAGCTTGATTATAATTATGATTCATAATAAAGTCCACTGAGATATTTCAAGAAAAGTCATTGTACACAAAATATTATTATAAAATTCTCTAGAGTCTTCATTTGTAGGTTATTATTTACAGACTTCAACAGAATTATATTTCAGTTGTGCCTGTAGGGACTCTGATGTTTTTCTGTCAACTAAAAATTTTATTTTCCATAATAAATGTTTACTAAGCCATGGCTTCCTTGAAGAAAAAAAAATGGATCAATTCAAAATTGTTAAGTAACATACATGAATTTTAAATTACCTTCCTTTACAGTCAGGTTGGGGTGAGTTTAAATTTAAAGTATTAAGATATCTGAGACTGCATAAATTATCTCATTCAAACCACCATACTTTTACATTTTGATGGGGCATTAAAAAAAGTTACTCAAAGTCACTCAGCTGTATTTTTTCATATTCTGGTTATGCAGTTTGGATTATAGAATATGGTCTAATATCCAAGCACCTGGCTTCTAGTGTCAGATTGTCTGTAGCCAGATCTTTGCTTTATCACATGTAAGCTGTGTGACTTTGAGCAACTATAAAATAGTCCATATTTCAACATCCCCATTTATTAAATGGAGATACTAATAGAATGGGGGTGTTACATAGATGAGATAATACATATTCACGTTTGGCACAAAGTAAGTACTCAATAAATGTTAGCCTTTCCTATAGGGCTGATCATGACTTTTTTCCAACATGCCAGTGGTCTTTTTTGATTAAGATTAAAGTTTGCTTCAGAGGAGTGAGAATTTTCATTCAGGTTTCTTCTATGTTTATGATGTGGTTTGTTCACCTGTCATAATTTTTGTTCTGTTCACGTTTAAACTTCTTCCTTAGAGTCTTCATTCATTCTACGATCTCAACTTTCATATTTATGAATATAAATTATACTACTAAATCTGTAACTGCATCTAGACATTTGTTAATAAATAACAAGTATAAAATAATTAGTATTTATTGAGCATGTGTAATGTGCAAGGAATATTTCCAAGTACTTTAATTATTTTAATTCTCAAAATAACAATGTTAGGTAATATTATCATTACTCCCATTTATAAATGAGGAAACTAAGGCTAATCGAGATTGGCCAAGACCACTTAGGTCTTAGGGTACAGAGCAGAATTTTATCTCATTTATCTAACAATAAAGCCCATACTGAGAACCTCTACATTCTACCTTCTTATATTTCAATTGACTGTCCCTCTATCACTTCAAAATATACAAACTCAGTTTTTTCCTTCCCTAACTGACCTCTTTCTAACATGTATATTTCTAGTATTACTGTAATAACTCCTACTTGGAATTCATGATTCTCTCTTGTAACTTCTTTCTCTCTCATTTGGCACCAATTGCTTCTGTTCTCCCTTGGTAGTATTTCCAGCTTAAAAATAAGTTCCCATGAGTTACCCACTAATCTCCATCCCTGTGTGGTTGTCACTGCTACTACCCTGACTAGGCCTTCCTTAATACACATCTGGGTTACTGCGTTAAACCCCTAATTATCTCCCCCAACTTCAGCTTTTCCAGATTATACTTCAATGTGCCATTTACTAGCTATGTGACCTTGACAAGTTAATTTATCTTCCAGTGACTCAATTTTAAACTGGGTAATAATATCTATCTCTTAGAGTTGATCCAGACTTCAAAACCTAACATTGATGGATATACATAATTTGACCTAACTGTAATTTGGTCTAACCCATTATAGTTCCCCAAACAATCTATTTTAGCAGGGCTGGTTGGTTTTTTTATCTTTTGAATCTTTATAGTCAAGTCCTTGTAGTTCACTCAACCTAGAATGTCTGTCTTTTCCCTTCTTAGTATTTTTATGAGTGCTTTAAGTAAGTACCAGCTTGGGCTCCACTTTCTCAAGGTCACTAAGTTTTCCTTTTTTTTTTTTTTTTTTTCTCCTCTAAAAAAGCTACAGTGTGATTTCCCCCCCTTTGGTATCACTTATTTTGCCACTTAAATGGGTATGAGGCTGATGAGTGTTCCTTGTTTCATATTTCCTCATTTAAATTGCATCTTGCCTTTTATGCCTCACAGGACCTAGTTTAATGCTTCATATACAGAGGGAAGTTGGCATTTAGCAAACACTTGCTGAATCATTTTGGCTCTTAGGTTAATTTCCTGTTACCCAGTTTATTCCTATTGGGTTTGTAATGGAACCCAATGGAAATTATCGTTCTTCTCCACAGCTACCATTCCTCCATTTTCTCATTGTATTGTCACCATGAAGTTTGGATGGGAAAATCTCATCTCCAGCTTCAAGAAAAGTTCTATTTTCAAAGACTAATTAAAATTATTATATTTTCAGGATGCTGGGTGCCTCAGTCAGTTAAGCATCTGCCTTCAGCTTAACTCATGATCCCAGGGTCCTGGGATCAAGTCCCACATTGGGCTCCCTGCTCAGTGGGGAGCCTGCTTCTCCCTCTGCCTCTGCCCCTCCCCCTGCTTGTGTGCTCTTTCTCTCTGACAAATAAATTAGAATCTTAAATAAATAAATAAATAAATAAAATTATTATATTTTCATTGCCCCCAGTGATTTGGTGAATCAGTGAATCAGTATATTGGGCTGAAGCTCCTCAGTGCATGGCAATCACCTGGATTCCTATGAGTAAACCCAGGTCTTTTGTGTCTGATTTAGATCAGTGGTTTTCAAACTTGGGATGCATGAGAATCATCTGGCAGGTTTGTTAAACTACAGTTTTCTGTGCCTCACCCCCAGAATTGCTGGGGTCATAGGTAGCACCCAATTATTACTCTACTGGTTGGAAAAAGACAATACTTTGAGAACCACCATTATGATCTTGTTACTCAAAGGGTAGTCCACACAACAGCAGCTTTGGATCTGATCTGGGAGCTTGTTAGAAATGCAGGATTTTGAACTTGAAGACCTACTGAATCTAATTTTCAGTGTAACAAAATTCCCACCCAGGTGATTCACATGCACATTAAATTTGAGAAGCATTGGTTTAGACACTTAATTCTCCCTCTGGCTGTTCAAGAAGCAAACTAGTTGTTTTTGCCGGTCATCCTGTGACCATAAGTGGAGCAAGCTTGAAAATGAACCCTATGACAGAGAAGGTGGAGTGGAGATAAGGAAACACTGGATTTTTAATGAAATTGTTAATCTGGGTCCACTGTTGTCCTAAGTAAGAATTTTATTTTGTATTGTTTTTTGTTCTTGGAGCAAAAATTTCCTTTATCATTAAGGTCATTTTGAATTAGAATTTCTATTTCTTACACATTAACTATGCTAGTCTCTGGCAGGAAAAGTATACTGACTTGGATTAGTAAAATATCACTACCATATTATTTAAAAAATTACAAATTTATTTTCCAATAAATTGGTATATTGACAGCACAGTATTTAGTAGCAATAATTCATGTTATTTTTTAAAAGTTAAAGTTGTGGGTGCCCGGGTGGCTCAGTCGGTTAAGCGTCTGCCTTAGGCTCAGGTCATGATCCCGGAGTCCCGGGATCTAGCCCCACATCGGGCTCGCTGCTCAGTGAGGTGTCTGCTTCTCCCTCTTCCTCTGCCCCTCCCCTGCTTGTGTTCTGTCTCTCTCTCTCAAATAAATAAATAAAATATTTTTAAAAATTTTTTAAAAAATAAAAGTTAAAGTTGCAATAAGGGAGGGGTACATATGAGGGTAATTTCCCTAAGCAATTGGGCAAGAGTTGAAGGAAACATAGGGAAGAAGAGGATTATAGACAAAGAAACTGCTTGATGTGAATGTCCCTAATCTCAGACCATATGCACAATTGCACATGTCACCTGAGAGAAAGAAAAATGATAATAAAAATATTCATAGCCATTCTTTGAGTATTTATCACATGCCATGGTGATAAGTGTTCTTATACTTCATCTCATTTAATTCTCTTTACACCAGACAGTGTTGAAAACAACCCTGTGTGGTACAGACAACACTCCTATTTTGTTTATCAGGAAACAGAAGTTGTGAGAGGTTAAGTAACTTGACTAAGGTGACACACATAGTAGAGTGTAAGGCTGTATGTCACATATAAGTCTTCTCACTGCATTGAGTTGTTTATGGTCCACAAAGTAAGAATGAAGGTGAGGAGTTGAAAAGATGTAAGCTTTTTTCCTGGGAGGTATTGTCTTAGGAGAATGATAAAGTCAGTGTGAACTATTAGTTGAAGGTACTTTTGGGTTTTAGGAATATTAATTATAAACACACTTTATTTTTAAAGTAGATGAAGTACACTAGTATAGGTATCTGATGACTTAACTTTTTCACATACAAACATTACCAGCCCCCATAAATCTAGGAATGGTCACAACAACAATAAAACACTAAATAATAATGTTTAAGTAATATCTTATTTACATATAAAACTTCATATGATTTATTTAATGTTAAAAGATGCAGTAATCAACTTGGACTCTGAATTAACAAAATTAAAATAATTATTCTCTAATTGACATATGAAACGTTATGGTAAAACTCAATATTTTAAGTATTTATGAACTTCTGTATGGGTTCAATTACTGTTGGCATTAACAAAGAAAAAGAAGTATTACCGTTCTTCCACTGGCATTTGGAAGAAGAAATAAAAGCCATTCCTTGGAAAGGAAAACCATCATTCTCTAGAAAGTCTTTTTTGTGGTGGTTATACTTCTCAGGGCAATATCTTTCCTTACTAGATCTACAGTAACTCATATTTTTTGCAAAAATGATTTTGTGTGAATTATATTTTATAACATCACCGATTTTACGTATTTCATTTTTAAGTGAGAAAATGTAACTTTAGGGAGAAAAGGAACTATAAAATAAATATTTACTTGATCTATAATTAGTAGCATATCTTTCATAGTAATTTGAGAACAAGGAATACAGCTATTGGCACTAAATCTATTCCATATGCATACAAGGTATTCATGAGCACTTCTAAAATCTGGTGGCCTTCTCTATTAAAATGATTACAAAATAGATATTTTTGCCTGTTTTCTGCCAGTCTTAACCTGTCAGTAATCAATATTGTGATCGATGTCGTGGTTGGAAAATCCTTGTTCTTCTTACTATGATTACAAGATGCCCTTCTGCAATACCCATCAGGGAATTTGAAAAAATAAAGATTTATTTATTACTCAGGAGACCTGGAAATAATGTACCACACCTAAGACCACACAGGGAGTTTGCAGGGAGCAGGGCGGGGGTGATGGGGAGAGAGAAAGTACAGGGGTTTGGGGTTCTGCTTTTATTGAGGTCGAGGGTGGAGGCCTGGAGTTTCATGAGCTTAGTCTTTATTGGTGAATTTAAAATATAAGAGTGGGAATTTAAAGCTTTGGGAGGAGAAAAATAAGTGGTCTAAATGGTCAGTCACGGAAATCAACTAAGATTTATACAACAAAGGAATCTCAGTGTCTGGAGGAGGCCTGGCTCTTTATCTAGCCACAGGGCTAGCAAAGTGTTTATTCCAGATAGCCCTCTTTGAAGTGGATACTTGCATTACAAAAAAAGAGAGAGAAAAAAAACAAAAACAAAAAACACCGTCAGGGCTTATACTACTTTGTAGAACATTTCAGTATTATGTCAGAAAATATTTAATACAGTAAAAAAAATTGTACTTGATTTAACTGGAAATATTATTTCCAATGCAGTGTTTCCATTACTGTGAATGGAATGGTACTATTGCAAATCTTGCTCATACATTATGCAACAATCAGCAATGAACACAGCATTTTCAAACACTAAAATAAAATAAAAATAAATGTAATAATAATAATAATGTAATAAATGATTCCTATGTACTCTTCATGAAAACTCATTAATTCATCAGTCACCAACGTTTTAAGAGAATGTGTGTATGTACGTATATAGGTGTGTATATATATAATTAATATTATTATTTTCAGAACCGTTTACATGTTAAGCTGTTGACATCAAGTCCCTTTCCCATAAATGCTTTTGAATGCATTTTCCAAGAATAAAGATATTCTCTAATATAACCACAGTATAAACTCAGGAAATGTAACATGACACATAAATTGAAATTTCATCATATCAGATCATCCTAATAATGTCTTTTATAGAAATATTTCCCTGGTCTAGGATGCAATCCGAGATAGAGCATTGCACTTAATTGTCATTTACTGTTTGGTCAGACTTGGCACTTGGAGATGTTACTTCAATTCTCTGAGTTTTAATTTGCAGCTATGGACCTTTAGGGAAAGTATCCAACTTTTCTAAACTTCAACTTGTAAAGATGTTGTGAGAATTAAATGAGATATTACAATAAACGTACTTTCTTTCAAACGTATCTGGCATATAGTTGGTGCTTCAAAAATTGCAGCTTAAAAAAAAGATAAATAGCATATGTTTAAATAATAGTTATAAAATTCAGATTTTAACCTAAATGTAGTGAAAGACAAACCACTTCCTTTTAACCTTTTCAGAATGCACTGCAAAGGGCCCAAAGCAGAAAGGTCAAAGTCACTTTGAAAATGAAGTATCTTATATAAAGACACTCTGTTTCATTGAATGGTACAGTGCTTTACAGCACATGATTTAATTACACATCTCACAATAAAGGTGTACAGCTAGCATGAAGAGAGTCAAGGTTTCAAGACAGACTTTTATGTTATGAAAGAACATTCTTGATTGAAATACAGAAAGAGGGTTAGTTTTGGATAAGAAGGAATTGCTTGAGAATGTTCCTATAGGCAAAACATTACCTCATGTTTATGCTTAACTCAACAATTACCTCAGAAAAGTGATAGAAAAATAGCACTTATACTGATAGAGACAGATCCTTGGAGAATGCTTTGCCCCTGAAGTTGTTCTCTTTCAGTCCTACTTCTTCCTATCCAACATCTGCCCAACCATAGGTATAACCAACTGCCAGTCTTCCCAGAAGCAATTCCTTGTCCAAGCCAGCTAGGGATTCCCTTCTTTGAAAACCATTAGTGAGCCTATGATATTGTTATTTTATAATAAAATATATATATTTGGTCTCGGACATTTTTCCTGGCACAGAGCTCCTAAAACCCTTGGAAATTTCCTGTGATTGCAATGAAAGGTGTTTTGTTATGTTAATGAAGTGACTTTTGGAAAGCACTTAGTTAGGTAACTTAGGGATGGAGGCTGGTTGCCCCAGGAAACCACCAGATGATAAGAGGGTTGGAACCTTCAGTAATTGCCCACCCCCCCCCCCCCACCACCTCTGGGGAGGGGAGAGGGCTATAGGGTTGGTGAACACATGGAGTGGTGGTAGAGTGGCTCACTCTGAGAGAGCATGGAAGCTCCATGCTCCTTCCCACACTCCTTGCCCTATGCATCTCTTCCATCTGGCTGTTCCTAAATTGTATTCTTTTATTATAAAATGGTAATCTAGTAAGTAAAATGTTTCTCTGACTTCTGAGAGCTGCCCTAGCAAATTAATTGGGTCTGAAGAGAAGGCTGTGAGAATCTCTGATTTATAAGTCGTTCAGAAGTACAGGTAACAATCTGGGCTTGTGGCTGCATCGAAAGTGGGGGAGGGGGTAATCTAATGGTACTGAGCGCTTTTCCTGTGGAATCTGATGCAATCTGCCTGTGGACAGTGTTGGAATTGAGTTGAATTCTCAGACACCTTGCTGTTTCCTTGAGAATTTCTTGGTGTTCTGTGGGAGGCCCCTCCCCCACCACACACATGGGAATTGTGTCCAAGAACTCAAGAGTTCTGAAGAGTGGTTTGGCCTTTGATCACAGTTTGTCTCACTATACTATTTTATTAGGTCATATGTTTAAGGCTTTTCTCCACAGTGGGATTATTTTTTGTAAAAATTGCCTGGGTTCTTATATTTCTTTTGTGTCATTCCACCATGTTCAGTTCCGTCAAAAGCACTGAAGGGTGCTAAAAGAGTATTTGTGGAATTAGTATTTTTAATCTAACTTGGGTTTTCAGTTTCATCATCTATCTGGGGTGTAAATCCCCCTCTTTTTGTCATTACTTGCCTGATACTGAGTTAAACTGTGGCTAAATCCGACTGCTTTAGGCCTTGAATGACTTGCTATCTCCAGTTATTTGAGATAAGACTTTACCCACTCGTCAAAGTGCAAGGAGTAGAAAAAGGATCAGAGGGCTTAGGGAGAGCTCTCTTTGCTGGCTTTAAGGTTCTACTCTCCTTCTGGAGAAGACTGGTCATGTGTGTTTTTTCCCTCTCTTCTCCTCATGCATTATTACCTTCTCCTCCTCACGTTGAGGCTCAAGCTGTGGTACCCGTCATTTGTGGTCTTCCTTTCTTAGATCCATCTGCAAACCTACCCCAAAGCCTTTACTCTTTCCCAAACCTGCCCTCATTTTTTAATTTTTTAGACACCACAGTGACTAAGCTAATTTTTCCACTTCACCAAGCTTTAAATACACAGATATATTCATACTTTAGAAAATTCCTATTTCTAATTTCTCATAAGGATAACCTATGGCCTTAAGACTTCAGCAAAGAATGTTATTAATAAAATGTAGATAAATCACAGACTGGGAGAAAATACTTGTAAACATGTATCTGACAATGTGCCCATATCCAGTGTTGGGGAAGAATTGCCTCTGCCCTTCAAGGTCCTTCTAGCTGGACTAAAAATCAAATAGGTATGAGACAGGTTAACAGGAGAAAATCAAATTTAATAGCATGTATATGGGGAAATTCCAAAGGTAGGCAGCATGATGCTTTTATGAGCTTAAGAAGAGGGGTTGGGTCTGAGAATACAAAAGGGGAAAGACCATTAGCAAGAAGGTGAAAGCAGGTGTTTGGATAACAAAGGTTGCCCTATTTTGTAGACAAGTTTCTTAGGTAAAGAGGAATCTCTGTTAATAGCTCTCTTCTTGATACAAGCAGGCAGTTCAGAGGGAGATAAAGAACTTTTACAAAAAAATCTTGTAAAAAGACAATATTTGAATAGACCCTTCAAAAAGAAATTTTTTAAATGTTTAATAATCACATGAAAAAGTTTTTAATGGGGAAATGCAGATAACAATGAGATATTGTTAAACAGTCATTTTTTGAGTAAAATTGAAAATACTGACAATACAAAATATTGGCAAGGATGTGGAGTAAATGTAATTCTCTTGTTGCTGGTGGGAGTATAAAATTGTCAAACCACTTTGGAAGATGATTTGGCAGTTTCTTATAAAATGAATCATACAACTATCCTATTATCTAATTATTTCACTACTTGGTATTTACCGAAGAATAGTGAAAATATACAACAGAAAAATTATACATGACTATGTATATCAGCTTTACTTATAATAGCTCAATACTGGAAGTAACTCGATATCCATCAACAGAGGAGTAGATGAATTGTGGTATATGCATTAAACATGTAGTAATAATTTACATTATTCTGCATAATCACTAGCTCATACTCCTGGCTAGTTCTGGGGATATTTGAGAAAATGGATAAATTTTTTTAAAGATTTTATTTATTTGAGAGAGTGAGTGAGAGAGAGAGATTGAGAGAGAGAACACAGGAGCAGGGGCAGAGGGAGAGGGAGTGGGAGAAGCAGGGATCCCAACAAGGGGCTCTATCCCAGGACCCCAGGATCATGACCTGAGCCACCCAGGCGCCCCAAGAAAATGGATAAATTTTAAAAACATGTTGAGTAAACAAATGATTCAATTTATATAAAATTCAAAATAGGCAAAATTAACCTATGGTGATAGAAATCAGATTAGTGGCTGCTTCCATGGGCAGAGTTTGACTGGAGAGTGGAATAAAGTTTCTGCATTGATAGAAATGACCTATGTATTGATTGGAATATTGGTTATATAAGTATAGACATTTGTCAAACTCATACAACTGTATACTTCAGATCTGGACATCTTACAATATTTAAATTAACCTAAATAAAAAAATAAAACAGATACTTTATTTAATATTCAAATACATTTTCCCATAGTTGTGGTCCCTGAGGTTCAATATGTACATTAAAATAAATTTGAGATTCATAGAAAACATATTTTGGGACATTTAATTGGTCAAATAGCCTATCCCTTGTTTTGGGTATCCAAACATACTTTAAAAAAAAAGTGATTTAATGAAGATTTTAGAAAATAGATTCCCCTGGTTTTCTCTTTACTTTGTCTTCCAACCTAACACTTTATGGTGGAGAACTGGATCAGTTGGAGAAAATATTATAACAATAGATAAGACAAGTAAGTGTTCTGTTAAAACCTCTACCCCATCTTGTAAGATCTCTTTGTATATTTTCCTGGTAACCTCTTGGAATATACCTGTAATCAATATCTATCTATCTATCTATCTATCTATCTATCTATCTATCTATCTATCCCCCAAAGCTAGATTTTCTTCAGCTATCTTTGTTCTCCATATTTTGTCTTTTATTTACTATGAATACTTGGCCTCTTAATTTCTTTGAATTAGCTTTATCTTTCCACTTGTTCTTCATTAATTAGTTAAATAAATCTTTAACATATGTTTGTTTTATATCTGTTTGTATGAGAATCATGTTTTTAAGGTTTTCAAATTATAATTTGACAGCAGTAGGAGAGAGATTATCACTAGCTAGGGGAATGGGATTCTCGGGATCTTATCATTCTAAGGCCATAAAACAAAATATATCTTTACCCTTTGAGGAAAAAGATATGTTAAGACAGTGCCAATGGGGTTAAGGAGATATTCTGGGCCTTGCTTAGAAGAACTGGACAGTTTGGAGTCAAGAAAAGCTCAGACATTAGGGAAAATTAAACTTTCTAGGGAATCTGCATTTCCTAGTCTGGTGAACCTCTGGGCCAAGTATCCTGTATATAACAAATCTATGTAGTTTTTAGTTATCCAAACTAATTAATTCTTTTTATTCTTTAAGACAATTTGAATTTTCTGTTTCTCATAAACAAAACCAACCTAATTCTTACAAAACTATGTTCAATCTTCAATTGCCTTTTGGAAACAGGCACTTTCTGGACAAGTACTGTCATTTCTGGGCATAGATTATACTGTGATGACAGATATAACTTCCATGTGAAGATCTTGTTTAGTTCCTCTACAATTAAATAATTTATTTTGTTCTGTACGTAAATTTAGAAGATTCCATGTCATTTTTAGTACTTACCTCACTATTTTTGGCAATATAGTCTAAGTAACATAGCAAGTGAGAAAACAAACCCTAATGCTTCTAAAAACAACTTCATTATCACTGTCCCTAAGTTTATTGATGTGGGTGAACTGTTCATTGAAATAACATTGAAAGTGGGTAATACAGGCATATTACAGTACATCAGATATTTTTGAAGGAACAATAGTATTATGTGGAAAAATTATGTAAGAAGTAAGAAGAGAAGAATGGAAATAATATTTCATTCAAATAACTATAAAAGGAGAGCTAAAACAAGTAAAAGTCCACTTTAATACTAAAATAATTTAAGATTTTTAAGTGACTAAATATAATGGATAGGAGGAACACTAAGTTGGAATTTGAAAATTCAAACTATTTTGTTCATAGTTAATTGAGGGGAAAATATGTTTTGGTCTGAACTAATAGTTATTCTGCACCTTTTGGAAATCTTCACATTCTGTTTTTTAGGTCAGAAACTAGAAGAAGGACTAAAACGAAGTAAAGGTAAAGGGAATTGGAACCAAGAAAAGTATTTTCTTTTAAATAAAAGGATGACTGACTACACAAAGGATATCCATTCTGGGCCTTGATTTTTTAAGTGCTCACTATCTCAGTCATACAGGAAGGAGGCTGTGACATTAAGGACCAAAGCTGTTTTCAATAGATTCTTAGAACAATCACCTTGCTGAGATTATAATGCAAAGAGACCATGACATACATAAGGTTTCTAGAAGATACAGTTTCTGTGTTAAAAGGAAATTAAATGGTCTTTTTTATTTTTTGCGATGGATTAAGCTTTGAAGCCCTACCTGTGTTCCCTTACTATTTTGAATGTTTACTTTCTCATAAAAGGAAATATACTTTAAAATTAGAAATTCTAAGACTTTAAGTTTCCACTGATTCTAATAGATTTGCCACTTTTCCTCTTCTACATGTTAAATTTTCTCATATTTTAAAATATTAACCCAATAAAAGAAATGTATTTAGTAACAAACTAAAATTAGCAAGGGTATTTACATAAAAGCCCTGGAACAATAAAAATGTGCATACTGAATAATAAAGACATATAATTTTAACTTTGAAAAATATGAATCTTTTAAAACTAGGAACATTAGGTAAAATTCTATAATGCCTCAATATTGAACTTAGTGGAACATGGTGTGTTTTGAGGAAAATGCCACAGTTTAAAAGATGCAGAAGCTAGCAACTTCATATTTGACGACAGAATTATAGGAAGAGTCTGGTCATATTTAAAAGATGAAACACATGGATTGCAGGACAGAACACCCATTTAATGTGTATACTAATGATTGGCAGATCACCAATATGATGGTTCACTGATTGATAATTGTTGTGAAAGCACTACAAATCAGTGGAGTAGCCAGACTTTAATTTTTAAAACATGGCTTTGAAAGCAATTAAAAATTTATCTTTTGATTGCAACTATATATCTTAAATAATATGTACCTTAGAAGCAGAGATAAAATAGCTTTAAAAAAGTTAATGGACTGATTAAAGCCAAAAAGATTTACTGATATGACATTTATAACAACCACAGAATTAGAATATCTGACAATAGTACCACAAAGGGTGAAGGAAAATGGAAGCATGATGTTATAAGGTACCTTAACTATATGTGAAGTAGTATAATATTATAATAAGGTAGACTGTGATTGACTAAAAATATATTTTGTATAAATTATAGGAGTAATTTCAAGCTTGGCACTAATAATATTTTGAGCTGGATAATTCTTTGTTGTGGGTGCTGACCTATACACTGTAGGAAGTTTAACAGCATCTCGGGCTGGCCTCTACCCACTCCCTAGATTCCAGTAGCACCTCCTTCGGTTGTGAAACTAAAAATGTCTTCAGGCGTTACCAAATGTCCCCTGGGGTAAAAATTACCCTCAACTAAAACAATTGCCTTAGACAACTAAAGAAAACAAAAAAGAAGTATAAATCAATAGAAGTGATAAAATTAAATCTTTAACAAAACCAGCTAATCCAAGAGTGTATAATGCTAAGTGAAATAAGCCAGTCAGAGAAAGACAAATACCATATGATCTCACTCACATGTGGAATGTAAGAAAGAAAACAGATGAACATATGGGAAGAGGGGAAAGAAAAAAAGGAGAGAGGGAAACAAGCCATAAGAGACTCTTAATGATAGAGAACAAACTGAGGGTTGATGGAGGGTGGTGGGTGGGGATGGGCTAGATGGGTGATGGGTATTAAGGAGGGCACTTGTTATGATGAGTACCAGGTGTTGTATATAAGTGGTGAATCACTGCATTCTACTCCAGAAACCAATATTGCACTGTATGTTACCTACCTAAAATTTAAATTATAAAAAATAATAACCAGCTAATCTGAAAGAAGGCAGGAACAGAGAATAATACACTAGAGCAGATGAATCAAATAGAAAACAAAAAACAAAACAAAAATTCAATCATATTGATTCCATTATGTAAAATACAAAATATGTATAAAGTTCAGTTAATAAGCTAAGAATCTAAGATGGGTGTAAGGAAGAAGACCCAACTGTGCTCTCTCTATAGGAAACCATTTTAAATATAAGGTACAAAAAACTAAAAGGATAGAAATGATATGTAATATAAACACTATTCAAAAGAAAACAGGAGTAGATATATTATTAGCCAAAGAAGACTTCAGATGAAATACATGTACAAAATTTGATAGAACTTAAACACAGAGAGGGACAAATCCAAAACGATAGTTGAAAATTTCAACATTCCTCTCAACAATTGACAGAGCAAGTAATCAGGAAGTATATAGATCTGAATGATACTGTTACCAACTTAACCTATTCACATTTATGAAATGCTACAACCAATAAGAGCAGAATACACATTTATTCAACAGCTCTGATTATATTTCTGCACCTTCTAGGCTATGATTATTCTTGGGCTGTGCAGGTGTCCATGGCTTGAGGCAGCTGAGTCAGAACAAGGAAAGTTGTGAAGGATGGCATGTGTCTTAGGTGAAACACTTGTCAGTGTGAGTGTGATGTGGCATGAAACTGTCCATAGAGCCGCGGCTAAAATCATAGGTGGACCAAGGGGAAATGACACAGCAAACCATAAATGTTTTCTAGAATGTGAACTATCTTTCACCTGTTGTTCAGCTGAAAACTTCTGTATGATTCTCAGAAGGTCACAACATAACTCCTTTTTTTGGGGAACCCAAACTAAAACACTATTCTTCTCAGACTCCAGGGCCACATTATGACTTTCATGAGCCAAAACCACTTTTGCCTTCATGGGCCTTTCCTCCATAAAAAAAGTGTTAAAATTATATACCAACTGCATTGGGATAAGGACAAAGTAATATTATATATTACATTTTCTTTGACCTAAAAGTTCAGTTTTTTTCTTCTGATTTTAAAAGGTGTTAAACAGGGGTCCTGGGTGGTTGAGTCGTTAAGCATCTGCCTTTGCTCAGGTCATGATCCCAGGGTCCTGGGATCGAGTCCCCCGTCAGGCTCCCTGCTCCATGGGAAGCCTGCTTCTCCCTCTCCCACTCGCCCTGCTTGTGTTCCCTCTCTCACTGTGTCTCTCTCTGTCAAATGAATAAAAATTAAAATTAAAATTAAAAAAAGGTGTTAAACATTTGGTGTGCCCCTAAAATTACTGTGGGTCCTGTAGGCTGACTCTTGTCTCTGGTGGGTAACGTGGCCCTGGCTGACTCAAGCACAGAGTGGGACTGGGGGCAGGGGAAACATGATAGGAAATTGCTGTCTCTTAGAGGTACTTAATACCCAAGGAATTCTTTTAAATTCCAAATCTCTTTTACATGCTAAATCTACGGAGGGTTTTGTAATGGTTCTGCTTTGATTTATGACATTTGATTTTCTCCTAGATTTTATTTATATATATATATCCAAAAATTATTTACTGATTTGCCATTCCAGAATAGACAAAGTAGTGGGACAAAGGAAAAAAAAATGTATATTTATCATTATTCCAATACAATTTGCTTCTTGTCTTAAGCAAGTGACTATGCAAAGATTGTTAAATGTCACACATAAATCAAATCGATGTTTTAAAGAATATACCTGAAATATACTTTCTCAATTGCTAACTATGGAAAGATCTTGAATACATATTAGATTGCATTATTATGAAATAAATATTTATCAAATTTTAAAAATGTATGGACTGCCTTTCATAAGCAAAATGTTACATAAAATAAAAACAACATAAAACAAATTGAATAAAAGCTTTATATATAATCCAAGAACTTTAAGGCTAGCTAGTGCAAACTTGTACTTCTTTTAGGTACTAATATCTGCATTAATCCTCACAGTCTTTCTTGTAATCTTAGATAAAGTTGTTACCCCACAACCTGTGTTTGATCTGATTCCCTTCAAAATTTTCAGGATCATGGATCAATTTTTATCATTCTTACTTATTTTCAATATTTCTACCACCTGATTTATTTCTTCTAGACTAAAATATATTCAAGTTTTTCCTATTAAAATAAAAACAAACATAAAAGGAAAAAGAAAACTCTCAATCAACTCTCAGTTTCTAGATGTCCTTTTGTGTTCCTTCTCTTTAGAGGCAGATCTCAAATGTAGGTCTCCTATACTTGTCTTAATTGTATCATCTTTTATTCATTTTTGTCAGTTTATCAGGCTTCTGGCCCCACCAAAGTGGCTCCAGCAAAGATACTAACTGCTAAATCTCTGTATGCCATTTGGTGTCCCGTCTTATTTGACTTTTCTACAATATTTGACACCATCAGCCACTTCCTTCTTTGTTAAATTAGCTTCAATTTTGCCACACTATGGAGAGCTATTTTTTTTAATTTTTTTATTGTTGTGTTAATCACCATACATTACATCATTAGTTTTTGATGTAGTGTTCCATGATTCATTGTTTGTGCATAATACCCAGTGCTCCATGCAGAACGTGCCCTCTTTAATACCCATCACCAGGCTAACCCATCCCCCCACCCCCTTCCCCTCTAGAACCCTCAGTTTGTTTCTCAGAGTCCATAGTCTGTCATGGTTCGTCTCCCCCTCCGATTTCCGCCCCTTCATTCTTCCCCTCCTGCTATCTTCTTCTTTTTCTTTTTTTTTTAACATATAATGTATTATTTGTTTCAGAGGTACAGATCTGTGATTCAACAGTCTTGCACAATTCACAGCGCTCACCATAGCACATACCCTCCCCAGTGTCTATCACCCAGCCATCCCAACCCTCCCACCCCACCCCCCACTCCAGCAACCCTCAGTTTGTTTCCTGAGATTAAGAATTCTTCATATCAGTGAGGTCATATGATACATGTCTTTCTCTGATTGACTTATTTCGCTCAGCATAACACCCTCCAGTTCTATCCACGTCCTTGCAAATGGCAAGATCTCATTCCTTTTGATGGCTGCATAATATTCCATTGTATATATATACCACCTCTTCTTTATCCATTCATCTGTCGATGGACATCTAGGCTCTTTCCACAGTTTGGTTATTGTGGACATTACTGCTATAAACATCGGGGTGCACGTACCCCTTCGGATCCCTACATTTGTATCTTTGGGGTAAATACCCAGTAGTGCAATTGCTGGATCATATGGTAGCTCTATCTTCAACTTTTTGAGGAACCTCCATACTGTTTTCCAGAGTGGCTGCACCAGCTTGCATTCCCACCAACAGTGTAGGAGGGTTCCCCTTTCTCCGCATCCCCGCCAACATCTTTCCTTTCCTGACTTGCTAATTTTAGCCATTCTCACTAGTGTGAGATGGTATCTCATTGAGGTTTTGATTTGGATTTCCCTGATGCCAAGTGATGTTGAGCACTTTTTCATGTGTCTGTTGGCCATTTGGATGTCTCCTTTGGAAAAATGTCTCTTCATGTCTTCTGCCCATTTCTTGATTGGATTCTTTGTTCTTTGGGTGTTGAGTTTGATGAGTTCTTTATAGATTTTGGATACTAGCCCTTTATCTGATATGTCATTTGCAAATATCTTCTCCCATTCTGTCAGTTGTCTTTTGGTTTTGTTGACTGTTTCTTTTGCTGTGCAGAAGCTTTTTATCTTGATGAAGTCCCAATAGTTCATTTTTGCCCTTGCTTCCCTTGCCTTTGGCGATGTTTCTAGGAAGAAGTTGCTGCGGCTGAGGTCGAAGAGGTTGCTG
The DNA here is from genome assembly GCF_004348235.1 of Phoca vitulina. Taxonomy (NCBI): domain Eukaryota; kingdom Metazoa; phylum Chordata; class Mammalia; order Carnivora; family Phocidae; genus Phoca; species Phoca vitulina. The sequence continues at coordinate 20,790,905 of NW_022589710.1, forward strand.
CCTGTGTTCTGCTGCAGGATTTTGATGGACTCCTGTCTCACATTTAGGTCTTTCAACCATTTGGAGTCTATTTTTGTGTGTGGTGTAAGGAAATGGTCTAGTTTCATTCTTTTGCATGTGGCTGTCCAATTTTCCCAACACCATTTGTTGAAGAGACTGTCTTTTTTCCATTGGACATTCTTTTCTGCTTTGTCAAAGATTAGTTGACCATAGAGTTGAGGGTCCATTTCTGGGCTCTCTATTCTGTTCCCTTGATCTATGTGTCTGTTTTTGTGCCAGTACCATACTGTCTTGATGATGACAGCTTTGTAATAGAGCTGGAAGTCCGGAATTGTGATGTCGCCAGCTTTGCTTTTCTTTTTCAACATTCCTCTGGCTATTCGGGGTCTTTTCTGGTTCCATACAAATTTTAGGATGATTTGTTCCATTTCTTTGAAAAAAGTGGATGGTATTTTGATGGGGATTGCATTGAATGTGTAGATTGCTCTAGGTAGCATTGACATCTTCACAATATTTGTTCTTCCAATCCATGAGCGTGGAACGTTTTTCCATTTCTTTGTGTCTTCCTCAATTTCTTTCATGAGTATTTTATAGTTTTCTGAGTACAGATCCTTTGCCTCTTTGGTTAGATTTATGCCTAGGTATCTTATGGTTTTTGGTGCAATTGTAAATGGGATCGACTCCTTAATTTCTCTTTCTTCTGTCTTGTTGTTGGTGTATAGGAATGCCACTGACTTCTGTGCATTGATTTTATATCCTGCCACTTGATTGAATTCCTGTGTGAGTTCTAGCAGTTTTGGGGTGGAGTCTTTGGGGTTTTCCACATAAAGTATCATATCATCTGCAAAGAGTGAGAGTTTGACTTCTTCTTTGCGGATTTGGATGCCTTTTATTTCTTTTTGTTGTCTGATTGCTGTGGCTAGGACTTCTAATACTATGTTGAATAGCAGTGGTGATAGTGGACATCCGTGCCGCATTCCTGACCTTAGGGGGAAAGCTCTCAGTTTTTCCCGATTGAGAATGATATTCACTGTAGGTTTTTCATAGATGGCTTTTGTGATATTGAGGTATGTACCCTCTCTGCCTATACTCTGAAGAGTTTTGATCAAGAAAGGATGCTGTACTTTGTCAAATGCTTTTTCTGCACCTATTGAGAGGATCATATCTTGTTCTTTCTTTTGTTAATGTATTGTATCACGTTGATTGATTTGCGGATGTTGAACCAACCTTGCAGCCCAGGGATAAATCCCACTTGGTCGTGGTGAATAATCCTTTTAATGTACTGTTGGATCCTATTGGCTAGTATTTTGGTGAGAATTTTTGCATCCGTGTTCATCAAGTATATTGGTCTGTAATTCTCCTTTTTGATGGGGTCTTTGTCTGGTTTGGGGATCAAGGTAATGCTGGCTTGATAAAACAAGTTTGGAAGTTTTCCTTCCATTTCTATTTTTTGGAACAGTTTCAGAAGAATAGGTATTAATTCTTCTTTAAATGTTTGGTAGAATTCCCCTGGGAAGCCATCTGGCCCTGGGCTTGTGTTTGTTGGGAGATTTTTGATGACTGCTTCAATTTCCTTAGTGGTTATAGGTCTGTTCAGGTGTTCTATTTCTTCCTGGTTCAGTTTTGGTAGTTGATACATCTCTAGGAATGCATCCATTTCTTCCAGGTTATCTAATTTGCTGGCATATAGTTGCTTATAATATGTTCTTATGATTGTTTGTATTTCTGTGGTGTTGGTTGTGATCTCTCCTCTTTCATTTATGATTGTGTTGATTTGGGTCATTTCTCTTTTCTTTTTGATAAGTCTGGCCAGCGGTTTATCAATCTTGTTAATTCTTTCAAAGAACCAGCTCCTAGTTTCATTGATCTGTTCTACTGTTCTTTTGGTTTCTATTTCATTGATTTCTGCTCTGATCTTTATTATTTCTCTTCTCCTGCTGGGTTTAGGCTTTATTTGCTGTTCTTTCTCCAGCTCCTTTAGGTGTAGGGTTAGGTTGTGTACTTGAGACCTTTCTTGTTTCTTGAGGAAGGCTTGTATTGCTATATACTTGCCTCTTAGGACTGCTTTTGCTGCATCCCAAAGATTTTGAACAGTTGTGTTTTCATTTTCATTGGTTTTCATGATTTTTTTAAATTCTTCTTTAATTTCCTGGTTGACCCATTCATTCTTTAGTAGGATGCTCTTTAGCCTCCATGTATTTGAGTTCTTCCCGACTTTCGTCTTGTGATTGAGTTCTAGTTTCAAAGCATTGTGGTCTGAAAATAGGCAGGGAATGATCCCAATCTTTTGGTACCGGTTGAGACCTGATTTATGTCCTAGGATGTGATCGATTCTGGAGAATGTTCCATGGGCACTAGAGAAGCACGTGTATTCCGTTGCTTGGGGATGGAATGTTCTGAATATGTCTGTGAAGTCCATTTGGTCTAGTGTGTCATTTAAAGTCTTTATTTCCTTGTTGATCTTTTGCTTAGACGATCTGTCCATTTCAGTGAGGGGGGTGTTAAAATCACCCACTATTATTGTATTGTTGTCAATGTGTTTCTTTGTTTTTGTTATTAATTGCCTTATATAATTGGCTGCTCCCATGTTAGGGGCATAGATATTTACAATTGTTAGATCTTCTTGTTGGATAGACCCTTTAAGTAGGATATAGTGTCCTTCCTCATCTCTTATTACAGTCTTTGGTTTAAAATCTAATTTGTCTGATATAAAGATTGCCACCCCAGCTTTCTTTTGGTGTCCATTAGCATGGTAAATGGTTTTCCACCCCCTTACTTTCAATCTGGAGGTGTCTTTGGATCTAAAATGAGTCTCTTGCAGACAGCATATCGATGGGTCTTGTTTTTTAATCCAATCTGATAGCCTGTGTGGAGAACTAATTTTATATTGCTTACTAGAGCAATTCACCTGGGCATACAAATGGTGTCTTTTGTTCAACATGTTGAAAAAGTCATCATCTTTCTTTGTAACCTGATCCTCCTTCCTCCTTTCCTAATTCCAAGACTGTAAATACCATTCAGTCACTCAAGGAAAATAAACACACAGAAACCAACCAACCAACCAAAACAACTTGGGTACATTAGACTACTCCCAAGAATCCTACACCTGGGGCATCTGGGTGGCTCAGTCAGATGAGCATCTGACTCTTGATTTCAGCTCAGCTCATGATCTCAGGGTCGTGAGATTGGCCTACTTCAGACTCCACTCTCAGCAGGGAGTCTGCTTCTCTCCCTCTCCCTCTGCCACCCCACTGCTTGTGCTTTTTCTCTCTCTAAAAAAAATAAGTAAATAAATCTTTAAAAAAAAATCCTATTCTTATTTCCCTTGGTCACCAAATTCTACATTTTCTATTTCCTTGACATCTCTAATTTCCATCTTTCTCTCTTCATCTATGCAGGTTTGTTTAAATTCAGATCTCTCATCTGGATCCGTTCATTAGAACCTTACACTAATCCAGTCTTCCCTGTGCATTGCTGCCAGAGACAGCTGGTTGCACTTATTGCCCTGCTTAAGATGCTTCAGTGCCTTGTGATTCTTTACAGCACAAGGGGAAACACCTTAGTATAACATACCACATCATTTATAAATATTTATTATTTTGAGGGGGGAGGACCTGAGGGAGAGGAAGAGAAAGAATCTCAAGCAGACTCCCTGCTGAGCATGGAGCCTGATACAGGGCTCAATCTCATGACCCTGAGATCATGACCTGAGCTGAAACCAAGAGTTGGATGCTCAACTGACTGAGCCACTCAGGCACCCCAGACATACCCAATCTTTTACATTTAGTGTCCTTCCTACTTCTTCAATGTTGTATCCATCTAGTGATACATCCCACCTGTTCCTTATACCCTTTTCTTCAATGCAGAGAGTCATAATCTCTGCTCCTGACACTGGAAATTGCCACACACAGCAAGACTACTTCAGACTTTGATTTTGTTCAAGCTGCTCTGTATGATTACATTATCACATCCCATCTTTTAGCCAGTGAACCTATCCAGCCTTGACGTTTTAACCTTTATTTGAAATCTCTATCCAGCAGGTAGAATTATGCTCATCTTCCTTTTGCCACCACTACAGCTCATTAATATATCTATTTCATCACCTGTAATATTATGTGTATATTTGTGATGATCTTTCTCTATTTCATTACAATGTCTTCTTCCTTATGTTTTTATCTCCAGTGCCTGGCACTGCAACTATTTGAAACACAATTGATACAAGTTGAATACACCCACGAAGAACAGTATGATCATGGTAAAAGAAGAAACAAAAGAATGCTACCTTTCAAGAGAGAGAAATTCTCTTATATCACTTTTATGTTTGATAATATTGAAAAATATATAACTCCAAAAGAAACTGAAAGTAGCAAATTACCTAAAGAAGGAAGCCCATACTAAAGTGACCAATCTGATTCAGAGAAAACATCTGTTATGTTAAGAACACACACACACACACACACACACACAAATGTAATAGATACCTAAAGTGTAGCCAGTAAACAGAATAAGGAGGGATACAATAAGAAGGCTTAAAACACCAACAAAACAGTGCTGTTATAGAAATGAATGAGCAAATAGTTCTGAATAACGGGGATGAGGGGCATGTACGGTTAATCCTGTTATATAGTGAAATTAACTTGAAGCAGTAAATGTTGACAGTTTTGTCATCAGCATAATATAACCTCTAAGTCACATGCTGAGAATCTTTCTCTGTGGTTTGAGACAGATGGCATCAGTTCTGCCCTGCTACATGTCTGAGTCAGTGTCACAGTTTACAGATCAAATGTAGCTGTTCCATATTTTCAAGATACCCTGAGAAAGTTTGACCTGTCCCTTTTTTGGTCAAACCTTGCTTAATCACATATAACTTAAAATGCTAAGGGACAAGTCAGGAGAATTTTCATTTGCCAACAACTGATAATGCTATAAAATGGCTAAAGTCATTATAATTTTGATGATCTTAAAAATATGACTTGAGATTAACCTTAGAAATGTTATTACATTTGTTTCATACTGCTGAATTTATGCAATAATTATTTTTAAGAACTTGCAAATTCAGACTAAGTTATGGAGATAAAAGTTAAGATGTGAAGGAAAGTCAAAATTAGAATATTTTTAAAAGAATTGCAGTTTTGTTACATTTTGCTTATATATGTTGGACTAGTAGCCAATAAGGTATTTCCAGTAAATATTGGGATTTCCCTAATGAGTAGATTAAATCAATTATTTATAATCATAGTGTTATTTTATTCAGAAGTATAAAAAATCATATTATAAGTAGTTAAAAATTTTTCTCTTGTCCCCCTCTCTACCTGCTGACTCTGCAATCTGATATGCAATGGTAACCTACCAAGCAAACAATTTCGTTTTTCCAGTAGGGATGGTATTAACAAAGGGGTTAAAAGATGAAAGAATACAGTGCCCAACACAATCTTACATACACACAGTAGATGCTTAACAAATGTTTGCTTCTTAATCTACATATAGAAAAGTACACACAATTAATAAGCTCTATAAATTAACCCAAAGTAAAGGCATCCAGTAGCCATAATTCAGATCAAGAATTATTACACTGTCAACAACTTAGAAGCTTCTCTAGAACCCCCTATACTTACCACCCCCTTTCCTTTCTTTCTCTTTCTTTTTCTCTTTCTTTCTTTCTTTTTATTTCTTTTTATTTTTTTATTTTTTTTAAGGTTTTATTTATTTATTTGACAGAGAGAGACACAGTAAGAGAGGGAACACAAGCAGGGGGAGTGGGAGAGGGAGAAGCAGGCTTCCCATGGAGCAGGGAGCCCGATGGGGGGCTCGATCCCAGGACCCTGGGATCATGACCTGAGCTGAAGGCAGACGCTTAACGACTGAGCCACCCAGGCGCCCCACCACCCCCTGTTCTACCCAAGGGTAAACGCTATTCTAATTTTTAACACCATAGTTTATTCTGTTTTATAGTCATAACACCTCACACACGGAAGATAATAAATATTATTCTAAAACCACAATTTAGATTTCCCTATTTTTTAACTTTATATAAATGCAATTGTATAGTATGTATATTTGTGTGATTCATCCATGTTTGGATGGCAGCAGTCCAGGTCTGCTATTTTTTTAGAACAGTTTTAGAACTGTTTTATGTTCACGGCAGAACTGGAGTCAGGTACAGAGATTTCCCATATATCCCCTGTCCCCACACTTCGGTAGCCTCCCCCATTATCAATCTCCCCCACCAGGGTGGTACATTTGTTACAACTGATGAACTACCTTGGCACATCACTATCACCCAAAGTGCATAGCTTACATTGGGGGTCATTATTGGTGTCGTACACTTTGTGGGTTTAAATAAATGTATAAAGACATCATTATAGTGTCATACAGGATATTTCCACTGCTCTAAAAATCCTCTCTGTTCCACCTAGTCAGCCCCCTGCCCCAACCCCTGGAAACCACAATTTTTATAATGTGTCCTTAATTCTACCTTTTCTTTGAATTGATTGCCTTGAATCTCATACAGTTGGAATCACACAGTATGTAATCTTTTCACATTGGCTTCTTTCACTTAATAATATGCATTTAAGTTTCTTTCATGTCTTTTCATGGCTTGATAGCTCATTTCTTTTAAGTGTTGAATAATATTCCACTGTCTAAATGTACCACAGTTTCTCTTCACCTACTGAAGGGTATCTTGGTTGCTTCCAACTTTTGGTAATTATGAATAAAGATGTTATAAACATTTATGTACAGCAAACCATTTTTTAAAAAGATAATAGTAAACCCTATTCTATTTCTAGTCTAATGATTCCTAATAATGAATCAAGTTCATGATTAATGAGTATGGATATAATACCAAGGAAAGAGGAATCATTGGGTTAGAGGGTCACATAATGACATCATATGGTTTTAATTCTCAGTGATCTTTGTGCTAAGTAGTTATTAGTCATATGAACTAATATGATGAACCAAAGATCAAGATATGTATTGATTGGTGTAAAATATTTTTCTAAGATATGACTCATTGCTTTACCTCAAGTGTCTAAGAGGACATTCAAATTAGATCCTTATTTACAAGTCTATTGCTTGTGGTACTAAATTTCATAATGACAACTATAAGACAAGGGTCACATATTATCTTTAAGACAGAAAAATGTTTTGTAGCCTAGGGTGATAGTAAGATATTGTTTCATTTGAGAACAATGGCTACCAGCAGTGGTGGTTTTATATATATAAATTTTTGTTAAGTGCATTTTTGTTAAGTGCCAACTGATCTTTTGTTGTAGCAAGTAAAAAGAGAATGAATTTTTAAGCTTCATGAATTCTCCTGTCGTATTCTTTTGCAAACTTAAATAAATCATGTTTCTGTAGCTATGTAAATGGTGTTACTTTCTTCTACTTTTCTTTTTAAAGCTAAGGTTACTAAAAATATGTAGTGCCAGACCATAGAGAATTAAATCTGATAGCATAGGCTGGTGGAGCCAGAAATTATTAAAACAGACACAGTATGTGGTGTGTTGAGAGACAAAAGTAGCTTAATTATTTAGTTATGCTGTTTCAACCTTTATAGTTGACTTTTTAGGATGAAGGTATTAAAGAGGCCATGCCAAACAATGGAATCATCTCTTTTTGCTTATTGTGGTTCAAGTCGGATCTTGCTTAGAAACAGAAATATGAATGAGATAACCACAATGAATTAATTAAACTAGCTGACGTTCTGTCCTTGGCCTGGACCAGGGTTTCTCAAACTTGACAGTATATCAAATTCACCTGAGGAGCTTTAACTACTAGCAAAGCCTGGGTTCCATGTGCAGACATGATCTTATCGGTCTAGAGTGTGGCCTCAGCTTCCTGATTCTAATGTATAGCCAGGATGAGAACTTCTGACTTAGTCAGGTAGCATATTAGAAAGGAACACGGATTTTGGAGAGTCAGAATTGACCCCAGTTAGAACTTCAACTGTAAGAATGATTTATGAAGGTCAATAAAACCTAATGAGCCTCTGAAACAGAGCTGTTGAAAGAATAAAATAAAATTATTCATGTGAAAACTGATGGCATGGTATTTGGCATATGATAGGCATTAATAAATATTCTTTGTCTAGTCTCTCCTGTCTCATTTCTCTGTCCCCTGGCCCTTTAAAGGATAGGGAACCAAATATAATAGCCACTGTTCCCTACCTGTGTGGTGCTTCTATTTTCTTTATATTCTAGTTCTGGTTCAGAGGACACTGCTGGGTAATAAGGGAGATAAAGAAGTTGATAAACATATTATTCTTCTATTTTCCTTACCCCATATCTGATTTGCTGCTTTCTTCAGATCTCCATTAAATGTTATGTCCTCTGGGAAGCCTTTCTTAACTGCTCCCCCCATCCGAACCTAGGTTGAATCCCACTGCATCCCACCTTTGTGATACTGCTAATGAATCCACAGAATTTACCATTGTATTTCCCAGGGCACATAGTGCTCACTTAATAAATTTAACTGGATAAATAAATGAAGGAGTTTAGACTAAAATAATATTACAACAGCCAGTATAAGGCAGTATTTATCTGAATGTTAAATAGATGGTTGTAATATGAACATAATTTTTAATAGTATACAAAGTGCTTCTACATGAGTAATTTTGTCTAGACTTCTCATTATTTTTTTCTTTTTTTTCCCCATTTTTGTTCTCAAAAGATATTTTTTGACTGTCTACTCTCTCGTGACAGATGCCCTTCTAGATATTGGAGATATAGAAGTGAACAAGACCAACAGTGTCTTGGTTCTCTTTGAGTTCACATTAGAGTCAAGGTAGATAGGAAAGAAAATGACTAAACAACTTAGTATTATTTCAGTGGTAGTAAATGTTCCCAAGCAAAGGGTATGAGAGAAACTGATTGTGGTGTGTGTGTGTGTGTGTGTGCGTGTGTGTGTGTGTGTATGTGTGTGTGTGTGTGTGTGTGTGTGTGTGTGTGTGTGTTAGAGATGTTGCTTAAAGTCTTCTCTGAGAAACTAACACCGGAGCTGTGGTCTGAAAGACAATGAGCCAGCCATGGGAAGGTCTGAAGGTGGCAAATTGCAGACCAATGAAATTGACAGTGCAAATTCCCCAAAATGAGTCTGAGTTGCTATATTCTATAAGCAGTGAAAGGCTCATGTAACCCCATAGTGAGCGAGGAGAGAAGACTAGAAAATGAAATTAGATGACAATCGGGGACCAGTTCCTGTAGAGCCTTATAGGCCTTGGTGAAAAGTTTGTTTTTTTATTCTAAATATGGTGAGAAACGATTGGCATATTAAAGATTCTGGAGGCTGGAAGGTTTCTATTTAAATGTATTAGATTCATATATTTAAAAAAAACCCAACTTGACTGACATGTGGAAAATGGATTTTGGGGGTAGAAGTGGTAGGGAATGGGGAATATATGAGCACCAGAGTGGAAGCATTGCAGCTGTCCATGCAAGAGTCGATGGCAAATCATCCTCAGGAGCAACAGATCAAGAAGTGGATGAAAAGAATACATTTTGGAGTTACAGCAAGAAATGCTTGTTGATGGACTGGGTGTTGGGTGGGGGTGGTATTAGTTGAATGTGTGAACAGGCTAGTTCTACCCCTTGTGATGGGGGCTTGATGTTTGGGTGGTACGTGTAGGTCTAGGTTTTTTTTCATGCACCCCTGGGAACTTCGAAAAAGCAGGGCTTCGGCCCTTTTTTATTTTTTTTTTAAAGATTTTATTTATTTATTTATTTATTCGAGAGATCGAGAGGGAGAGAGAGAGAGCAAGCATGAGTAGGAGAGAGGGGTTAGAAGGAAAGGGAGAAGCAGACTCCCTGCTGAGCAGGGAACCCTATGTGGGGGCTCAGTACCCCAACCCTGGGATCATGACCTGAGCTGAAGGCAGATGCTTAACCGACTGAGCCACCCAGGTGCCCCTTTGGCAGTGAATCTTAATCACCCCCCCTGAGTACAGCTTTGGCCATGGTTGTTAGGGAAAAATGTTGCTGAAGAATAAGGATCTCAACAGTTCCTTAAGGTGATTAGGGTTTGGAAAGTTTGGTGCAAGAGCATGAAGGTAGAGAAGAAAACAACCTGAAAATGTCTGAGAGGCAGTGAGTAGATCGGTTTGTGTGGATCAAGGATTGGTGTAGGGGAACAGTGAAAGATACATATGGAAAACAAACCTGGGTTCATTTTGTGGAAAGCCATAAATGTCATACTAGAGTCCATGCTTTATGGCTTTCTGGAACTAAAAAATTTTTTTGAGAAAACCTGATGATGGCATACCAGGGGGATGGATCTAGCAATGCTCACATAATGGCTTAGAGGGGAAAAAAGCCTGAAAACAAGGAGGCTATGTAAATACCATTCAAGCAGGATTATTCATTCATTATTTTATTTCAGCTGTAAGAATGATTTATTTTATTAATTTATTCACTTGTTCAGTTAACATATATTCATTGGGCACCTGCTATATGCTAAAATCCAGTGGTCAGCAGGGCTCTGTTTTATCTAAAAGTGAAATTAAATATGATCAGGGAAAGCTGTAGCAGGATAGATGCTCACAAAGAGAGGTTGAAATACAAATCTCTCAAATACTTGGAAAAGCAACTTGCTTTTATTATCTAATTCTGTGACATTATGATTCATAGCTCTAAGGTGTGTTTGTGCACATAGGACTGATTCTTTCCCAAAGGATATATTTTTAAATAGTTTTAATACTGTTCTATAAACTAATTATACATTTTATATACTTACAAATGTGTGTTTTAAAGGCCATCCAACTGGTTAATATTTAAAGAAGCCAGATAATATCATTTAAATCAAACTATTATTTTATTAGTACACTGCATTCCATGCACTTTGAACACAGATGTATTTTACATACAGACAAATTTGTTGTTATACAACTAAAAGATACCACTTACCATTGGATGATTGCACTAAAGTAAGCCCTTTTGAACTTATGTATGGGAAGAACTATTAACCTAAAATGCAAGTCTTTTCCTTATCTTAGATTACATGATATCTGGTATGGATTTTTGTTAGAATTTCTGACAGTAATGAATGAAACCCCAGCGCAACTGTATGTGACATTACAATCCTTGACCAAAAGAGACATATAGGGAATTAGGGAGAGCAAAATACATGATCCCAAAATATGCCACTTTGGCTTGTACATGGGTTATTTTGAGCTGTAGGCAAGACTCATCCGACTCAAGGAAAACTTTTACCTCTCCCTTAATTACCTAAAATAAGTAAAAGAGAGCTATTAACAAAGATAACTTTTTATCTGCAAAACCTATCTGTATAGCAGGGCATGCATGTAATTACCAAACATCAGCTCTTCTTATTTTCCCGTGAAATATGCTCCTCCCCTTTGAAGCCCCAGGCCCCTATCCCATTTCTTAGGATGGCATATAAACCCCAACTGAGTGACTTGTCCTTGGGTCTCATATTTTTTATGGGGCTCCTGTAAATATGTAATTAGTTTTTCTCTTGTTAATCTGTCTTACATCAAATATAATTCTGAACTAGAATAGGATGCCATCATATATTAGAAGAAAGGAACCTTTAACAATATTCCTGATAAAACCACATTGTCAGTATTTATATGGTGGGAAAAATTGGCCAGTCAACTCCTAATGTTTGTAATTTTGCCATGAATTTTACTCAGACTCTCTGTGGTTATTTTTATCCCTTTGCTTTGGACCCATTACAGTCAAACAATAGTTATATTGTTCTTCATGTTTTCCTAGAGAGTAGAACATAAATCCAGGTTTTAATTACTCACATGATATAGGTAAATTTTTCAGAAATGAAAGCTGTCTGATAAATTCATTATACAGACATGAACAGAGTTATAACTACAATATATGCTTGGGAGTTTTCTTTCAAAGAGTATTTCCTTCATACAGTGTTTTTGAAACCTACGTTATGTTTTCAAAGTAATACTTGTATTAGGAAACATGCTGATAATATCATATTTTCTTCTCTAGAAAACATGAAAAATGTGCTTATTGTTCTTGTCTGTGAATAATTTAACTAAATACTTACAGTAAATCATTAAATAAAACTTCAGATGATTGCATTAAACAAAGTAAAATCGCATTGTTTCTAACACAAAATTCTTTATTAAGGACTGTATTAGTTAATGAACAGTGTTACAAAAGGGACAAAGAGAGCATTTAATCAAGATGTAGCATGGCTCTAAAGCTCATTTAGCAAGCAATTGCTTCTGTTTCACTGAAAACCAGCAGGCTGTGCCTTAAGTCAATTTCCAGGTGAGGCAAAGCCAATGCCACTGATGTCTGGCTTTAAATATAGACAAAGTTAACCAATCAAAATCAACGCAATTCACGACTACAAGATGCATGAAATTTTACATTAATTAAATTACTTTTTTTTTTAAGATTTTGTTTATTTGACAGAGAGAGAGAGTGAGAGAGAAAGCACAAGCAGGGGGAGCAGCAGAGGGAGAGGGAGAAGCAGGCTTCCTGGGATCATGACCTGAGCCGAAGGCAGACGCTTAACGACTGAGCCACCTAGGTGCCCCTAAATTACTTTTAAATAAACTTGAGAACAGATCTTGAAGTTGTGCCCAGCAGTCAATTAATAAAGCTTAATTTAGTCCCATCTCTTTAACAACAAAACATATTAGAAGATAAAAGTGTATTTTTTTTACAGGATGGCTAAGGTTTATCAGTTACTCAGGTGAGAGCTTTGGGAGTGTCTTCTCAAAGAATTAATGCACTAAATTGTCCATGTGACAAAACTCCATGTAAAAATGAGTTAATAGATACGATTTTATTTCTTCTGACCTTATTTCCTCTGATTTTACAAAACAGTGATGAATGATTGAGTAAAATTGGTAGCTCAGTGATATTACCAGATATTAACAGAGCCTGTGTGACAGATGAGGACAACATTTATTGAGCAACAATTGAATAATGAACCCATAAGAATGGCTGAGATTATGTTTATGTTCTTTGACTTATAATGATATCTAGTTTTTATTCTTTAGTTTTATTGGTTAATAAAGTTTAGTTGGTATACTTCCTGATTCAGCCTGTCTTTCTGCAGCTATTATTTACAGCTTTATGATGTTGAAGGTAGACAATTTAATGACATAAACAAAAGCACAGAGTTAATAGCATATAACTCTCCCAGTAGGAATCAGGAAGAATTGTAAATGAGATGATAGTTGAACTGTATCTTAAAAAGTTAACTTTTCCTTTAAAAAATATTATACTGGGGGCGCCTGCGTGGCTCAGTCATTAAGCGTCTGCCTTCGGTTCAGGTCATGATCCCAGGGTCCTGGGATGGAGCCCCACATCAGGCTCCTGGCTCAGCAGGGAGCCTGCTTCTCCCTCTCCCTCTGCCTCTCTCTCTCTATCTCTGTGTCACAAATGAATAAATAAAAAATCTTACAAAAAAATATTATACTGGGTAAGAAACACAAAATCTTGTTTCCTAAGCTCTTAAATTCTATTAACTATTTCAGGAAAAGTTAAAATTGTTTTTAATAAGTTTGTTTCAGAACCTGGACTGGATCGCCCGACAGAAGAACCAAGCAGCACCCAGAGATCTTGGAGGATAGGAGATTTATTTAATGCCAGTGGGCTCAGAGGAGAGTGGTCTCCAAAGGTCTGAGCCCCGAGTACAAACAAAGGGGGCAATTTATACACTTCTACTTCCGCATACTTGGCACTTTTGGCGCATGCGCGAAGTGAGGCAGGGAGGACCCGGATTGGTGCGCGTGGGAAGCAGAGCAGGGAGAAGAACCTGGAAGAGCCCCGGGGCAAGGAATGGGACTCTCCCGCTGGCTCGGTCGGCCATCTTAAGACACAGATTTTCCTATCATTCCCCTTTGATGCCCCTTTAAACACCTAGTTTAGAGGACATCATTTTCATATTCTAAGGGGCAATAGTGAGTAAGGAGTAACTGGAGTCTGATTTTAGCAATTTGAGTAGTGATAAACCTAGTAAGGGCATTAAGAATACAAGGACCAAATGCTACTATGAGGAGAAGCCGACGAGGGGGGCAAACCAAGGGAACCATTGTGAGAGGGTATGCCACCAAGTTGTCTGCTGCATTTCCCACTGGTGATGTACTCATTCCTGTAATTGGGTCAGAGTTTCTTGGACCACCCCCGACTCATTAGCATAGAGACAACATTCCTCCTGTAAGAAGAGGCAGAGCCCCCCTTGCGTGGCCGTCAGCAAGTCGAGCCCGTGCCTATTTTGGAGGACCACTAAGGCCAGTAATCGAGTTGGCGCTGCAGGGCCAGGGCTGACTGAGTGAGGGCGGAAAAATATGCCGTGAGTTGTTGAGTTAACCCCTGGTACTGAACCTGAGACATCCCGACGCCAGTGGTGCTGAGGGCAACACCTGATTCAGCCAGCAGGCTCATGATAAGAGGGAGAGCGTCGAGGGTGGCTAGGAGGTCTCCATATGAGTGGGGCATCGCTCCTGGGGAGGACTGAAAGATCAGGTAAGAGACTGACAAGCGTGCATGATTGATTACGTGGGGTGATGCAGATGTGTACACCTTGATCAGAAGCCAGAAAAGTGTTAGGTACACAGACCCAGCTGTGGCCCATGATGGGAGAGGAAGAGTTGCCATCCAGTGGTACCGGAGCCAGAAAGGGATAATCTGCAGTTCCCGGTGCTGAGGTGGGAGGCGACACGGTAGACTGGTTGAGGATGACACCTAGGTATTGGACGGGACCGGGCTTCATACAGATCCAGCAGTCAGATGCTAGGGGTGGATTTGAGTGGTTAAGCACTTGGTGGGAGGCATTAATCGTACCTAACAGTTGAGCTATTGATGCTTGCTGTGTGTGGATGGGGGACCCAGGGATGCATCAGGGCGAGTTATTTTCTGTCTGACTCTGGGGGTTGACTGTAAGGCTTGGACTGAACATGGACTTAATCATAAATTTGGCCATGGGGTCAGTTCCCATAGGGTGATATTGGCCCAACAGTAGAATGATTCCTGTAGCGCATGATGTGGCATTGGGTTCTAAGACTGAGAGGGTGAGTGGTATACAGTGATTGTTAGAGCAAGAGGATGGGGTGGCGTTGCGTGACAAGGAAATCTGGATGTCACTGTGCTGTTTGAGGTTCCACCACCTGGTGGACCATCCTTCCATTCCCGGCCAAGTCGCCACCCATGACTCACATCCCCAGGCTTGTGAGCAGAACTGAGGGCAGGTCTTTGGCTCTTGAGGCGTAGGGCCCCCACAGATGTAGATATCTACCAGCTGGCAACCTGAGTGAGGGCCATGGTAGGAACACCATCTATGAGGTTCCTAGGAGGTATCAAGAAGCTGGCATCCATCAAAATGGAGGTTAACCTTTGCTGTGTGCCCATCCCAGGTGAAGAAGTCGTGGGGGTGCTGGTGTGGGATTGAGGGAGATAAGCTGGAAAGTCCATTTGCCAGTAACAATGATACAAGAGTTTGCTCCCCTTGCCTGGCTGGGCAAGCTAGAGGCAGTGAGGAGGAACAGCACACCAGGTAGCAGAAGACCGGGACTGACTGGGGCCAGGAAAACCATGGTGAAATGCACTCAGGAGTAGACAGCAGAGGGTCAGTAAAGGTGGGATCTTTGACCTTAGGTAGAAGGAGCCATCATGGCTAACCCATCAGCAGATGAAACCCATGGACAAGTAAGTGCAGTAATATACCCTAGGGACACCCAACAAGCAATGACAATGGTAAGCCTCTGGGAAAAAGTCCAGTCAGGAGGGGCAATAGTGTAGAGTCTAGAGTCTGACTCCCAAGATGAGGGAAATCAAGCCGATGAGAGCCAGGGACCATGGTGAGCAGGTGTCCATCACTCGGTGGGGTCTCGTCGAAGGTGAAGCCAGAGTGGGTTCGTGAAGTTTGGCTGGACTCTCCACTGGCACAGCTCCTCATCTGAATGATGAGCTCTCTTCACTCTGGAGTGGTGGACCCATGGGGTGACACCTGAGACCTTGAGGGCAGTAGGTGCGGTTAGAACAACAGTGTGGGGCCCTGTCCACTGCAGTTTGAGGAGATCTTTCTTCCAATCTTTGACCCAAACTGAGTCCCCTGTCTGGAAGGAGTGTACCTGAGACCCTAAGGAGATTGGTCCCCTCTCAATGGTGTACTTTTGTAATTTATTTAGGGTGCTCCTTTATCCTTTTATCTCCAACCTGATGCAAGTTTCCTGGAAGGCTTCCCAAGCATGGAGGAGGCCATCCATATATAAATTTGAATGGGGAGAAACCTGATGTCCCGGGTGTGCAGTGAGCACACAGTAGAGCTAGGGGTAGCAGATGTGGCCATGGGAGGTTAGTCTCCTGACAAAACTTTGCCAAGGTTCCCTTTCGGGGGCGATTCATTTGCTCAACTTTCCCTGAACTTTGGGGCCAGTAAGTGGTGTGGAGTCTCCAGGTGATGTTGAGAGATCTGGTCAAGACCTGTACAATGTCTGCCACAAATGCGGGTCCATTGTCACTATGGATTTTTAATGTCAGGCTGAACCGGGACACCATCTCCCGCAAGAGGACTTTAGCTACTTCCCGGCTTTGCTCCGTCCTGGTCGGGAAGTCTTCAACCTTTTTGTTTGGGGCTGTGGCAGGGAGAGGATGACCCTTTTCCTCTCTGGCCCTAGTTCTCTTTTCCCTTGGGTGAGGAGGAAACCAAGGTATCAGACCTGTTGTTGGCAGATTTGTGCCTTCTTCCATGAGGCTCGGTATCCCGAGTCTGACAGGAGCTGTAGGAGGGCCTTGGTGCCTTTTGTGCAGTCTTCTTGTGTGTCATTGGCGAGGAGGAGGTCATCCATATACTGGAGGAGGGTGCATCGTGTGGCCTCTCTTGGGAAGCTGACAAGGTCCGAGGCCAGCGCTTCCCCAAAGAGCATTGATGAGTTTTTAAACCCCTGCGGGAGGCGCATCCAAGTCATTTGCATCTGGCGCCCTGTATCATGTTCAGTCCATTCGAAGGCAAACAGTGGCTGGCTCTGGGGAGCTAAGTGGAGGCAGAAGAAGGCATCCTTCAAATCTAGGCAAGTGAACCATCTGGCCGACCCTGGGATTTGGCCAAGGAGGGTGTATGGATTCGGGACCACTGGGTGCAGAGAGATGGTCACCTTGTTGATGGCCCTCAGGTCTTGAACTGGTCAGTATCCCCCTCATGGCTTCTTGACTGGCAAGAGTGGGGTATTCCAGGCCAACTGGCGCTCGAGTAGAATACCTGCTTCTTTGAGTTTGGTCAGATGTTCTTGGATGCCGATCTTAGCTTCTTGTGGAAGGGGTATTGCCTTTGCCTCTGAGGTTGGGCTCCTGGGATCAGTTCAACAATGATAGGGACCCGATTCCGGGCTAGTCCAGGTGGGTTGTTTTCAGCCCATACTGAAGGGAAGGCAAGTCTGAACTCCGGCGGGCTGCTTGGTTGGGCCTGGGCACAGAATAGCTTCCATTCTTCTTCCCTTGGCATGGTAATTGCTAGTATTAGAGACCCCATCTCTTCTTGCCTTGGGTTCAGTTGGAGGCTAGTGTGTCCAGTGGGCTCAAAGGTTATCTGAGCCCTAAGCTTGGAGAGTATGTCTTGGCTCAGGAGAGGGATGGGGCAATCAGGCAGATAAAGGAATTCATGTTGGACCTTGTGGCCCCCAGGGTTTGCACTGGCAAGCCTGGCAAAATGGCTTTTGTATCGCCTGTGTCCCAGTGGCCCCGAGGATGATCACAGTCCTTTTGCTGAAAGGGGCCACTGGGGAGGTGACAACAGAGTGCTTGGCCCCAGTATCAACCATAAAAGTCAGTGGTTGGCCCCCCACCTTCATTCTGACCGTGGGCTCATGGGGGCCAAGGAGGAAAGAGCCCAGTCCCCCTCAGTCTGAGTCCATTTCTGCAAGGCCTGTGAGGTCCTCCTCTCGGGGTTCTTCCTTGTAGCGGCTGGGCTTTTGAGCTTTTCCCCAGTTGGGACATTTTTCCAATGCCCTTTCTCTTTATAGTAGGCACATTGATCCCTTGCCAAGGGGGTTCTGGGCTTCCCCCCTTTCGGTGATTGAGGTCTCCCCATCTTTGGGTTGTCCTTTTCTTTCAGGGTGGCGGCAAGGAGGCTGACTTTCTTTTTCATCTTTTTGTCGGCCTCCCATTCGGCTGCAACCTCCCTGTTCATTTAGACCTTATTGGCAATCTCTGTTAGTTGGGTGATGTTAATCCTGGCAAAACCCTCTAGTTTCTGAAGTTTTTTTCTGATGTCTGGGGCGGCCTGAGCCATGAAGGAGGTGTTTACCATCTATTGGCTTTCCTGTGCCTCGGGGTCAAATGGAGTGTATATCCTGTAGGCTTCACAGAGTCTTTCATAGTAGTCCCCGGGGGACTCCCCTGGTTGTTGAGTGACTGATGATACCTTAGTCATGTTCATGGGTTTCTTAGCTCCTGCCCGGATTCCCCAGAGGAGAACCTCCTGGTACTGGCGGATATGGGCCTGTCCCTTGGTTATGGTGAAGTCCCATGCTGAGCACTCTTCGGGTGCAGCTGTATTAGCCCAGGCAGCAGGGTTGATGACTCCCATGGGTGCGTGCTCTTCCAAGTACTGCTGTGCACCTTTCATTATTCTCCTTCTTTCCTCTGTGTTAAACAGGGTGTGGAGTAACTGTTGGCAGTCTTCCCAGGTTGGCCGATGAGTCTGGAAGAGGGATTCTATGAGGTCTACCATAGCCTGTGGTTTCTCAGAGTAGGATGGGGTGTTGTTTCCAGTTGAGGAGGTCGATGGTGGAGAAGGGATGATAATACATCATGGAATGGCTGGGTTGGACCGTGCCTTCTTCATCGTGCCTCTTGGGTTCCCGCATCTCTCGTACTGGCATTTGGAGGGTGCTTGTGCCTGGCCTGGGGTGCGGCCTGGCTGCTGGTCCTGGAGAAAGCAGATCTTTTGTGCCTGGGGGCGCCAGTGGATCCTCTGGGCCTGGGGGCGCCGGTGAAACTGATGGCAGCAGAGTGTCTGGAGCTGAAGGGCCAGGTGTAGGCGGTCTTGGGGG
Source organism: Phoca vitulina (assembly GCF_004348235.1). Lineage (NCBI taxonomy): Eukaryota > Metazoa > Chordata > Mammalia > Carnivora > Phocidae > Phoca > Phoca vitulina. The sequence goes on from NW_022589710.1 coordinate 20,809,893, forward strand.
TATGTACGGTGGGAGCAGGGTCGGTTCATCCTTGGGATCTCTGGCTAGGATTTGTGGAGACTGGGGCTTTTGCTGATTTTCTTTAGGTCACTTGGATGAGGCGATTAAGACCCTGGCCTGTTCCTGCCTATTGCAGGCAAATTGTACCCGAGGGGAAGGGTCTGAGCAATTCCTATCCAGGAGTCAATGTACAGAAACTGGTCAGGGTGTCCTGGTTCTCCTGTTACGACTCGCCATACTCAACGAATCGTTGGGACATCCCATGTCCCTTCTGAAGGCCACCCTACATCAAAGGTGGGCCATTCCAATTCACGTAGGGTTCTCAACTTGCCAGGGCTCATCCTGACTCCATAGTCTCCCGAAAACCCCTTCTTGAAAGTTTTGATCATGGTCTCTAGAACCATAGGTTTACTCTGCCCTGACCCCATGGTTATGTCCCCGTGTGCAGTGGCGCAGAGACAGACAAGGAGGGGGTACCTCCTAAGGTGAGAAGACCAATCAGATGCCCATCTGGCCATGTCCCGAAGGACTTAGGTGAGGCTTAGCCATAGTGGTCTCAGCGTTGTGACTTGCGATCGGAAACTATTTTGATGCCACCATAGACTGTATGCCATTCACCACGGAATCGCAGATGGGCCCACTCAGACTCCGTAGGCTTCTGGGGACCTTAAGGGTGCCAGCCCATGGAGTCACAGAATCAGTCCACTTGAGCAAGCCAGGTCAGACTGCACATTCACTCACATATTCACACTCCAGAAGTTATTATATTCCCTCCCTGGGAATCCCTACCTGTGAGACCTCTAAGAGGTCTCTGGGGGGTGATCAGGCTCCCCTTCCACCCCGGTGGGCCTGTTTGGGTCCTGGGGCCCCAGGTCTTACTGGAATCCGACGTCGGGACCAGGTCCTTACCTGCCAAGTCTCCTCGAGTCCGGCAGGAACAGCAGAGGGGGCTGGCCTGAGGCAACCAGGGTGGGAGACTACCAAAAATTAGGCAGGGTGTGCCTTCCCCATTATGATCCCTCGTTCCATCACTGCCCCGCCGTTACCCCAAACTGGTGGCAACAATGGGCCAACACGGTTGGGTTTCCTGGTCAGGGAACCAAATGTTATGGAACCTGGACTGGATCGCCTGATGGAAGAACCAAGCAGCACCTGGAGATCTTGGAGGATAGGAGATTTATTTAATGCCGGTGGGCTCAGAGGAGAGTGGTCTCCAAAGGTCTGAGCCCCGAGTACACACAAAGGGGGCAATTTATACACTTCTACTTCCGCATACTTGGCACTTTTGGCGCATGCGCGAAGTGAAGCAGGGAGAAGGACCCGGATTGGTGCGCGTGGGAAGCAGAGCAGGCAGAAGAACCCAGAAGAGCCCCGGGGCAAGGACTGGGACTCTCTCGCTGGCTTGGTCAACCATCTTAGGACACAGATTTTCCTTGTCAAGTTTATTATTAATTTTCCAGTTAAGCAAGTCACACACGTAGTAATTAAACTTTTTACAGTGAACATTTTTGTGAGAGATGTTAATCCTATTATAAGATGCTTCTTTTAATTTTTTATCCCTTTCCTCTTGTAACTTAATCAATAGGCAGTGTCTGAACCTACTATGTACACGGTACTGTAGAAAGCATTAGGACTAAAACATAAATTTGGTGTGTTGATTCCCTCCTCATTCATCATCAAAAAAATATGATTAAGTACCTACTATTTGCCTAGAACTGTGCTTGGCACTGGAAATTAAATGATTAGGAAAATCATCATTCCAATAAATGTAAAAATACAATTGGAACAGGTGCTATAAAGGAGAGCTATATGGGGCAAAAAGAGAACATATAGGAGGGGTCTGACCTCATCAAAGACATCGGGAAGTTCTTTCCAAAGCATATAACAGAAGACCAAAAATACGAAGGATGCCTAGTAATTGGCAAGGTGGAAATATAGGTGTGTTTGGCATAAGGCTGAGCACTCCAGCCAAAGGAAAATCCCATGCAAACGTGAAGACTTATTAAGAGCAGAGCAAGTAAAATGAGTCAAAGAAGGCCAGTGTGCCTAGAGAGGAATGAGCCACACCTTTCTAAAATTTATAGAACAAAGTATGGAGCAATGACTTAATTTTAAGAAAAGGATAACCCATTGAGATGTTTTAAATGAAAAGGTGAGTTCATTGGGTTTGTGCTTTGTAAAGATGGTCCTGGCTACACGATAATTCTGGAGATCTTATTAACAAGGGTCCTAACTAGAAGTGGCTGCAAAAATTAGGAAAGAAACCCCAAGGAAAGAGAATGGTTGCTTATTTTAAGATACTGGTATAGGAGGTAGAGAGAAATGGACACATTCAAGATATTTTTAGGAAGTAAAATCAATAGAACTTGGTGATGGATGCATATGGGAATGAAGGATGACCCCATAAGCATACTTAACTAGGAGAATCATATACTGAGAGAAGATCAAGTATGGGAAAGAGTTTGGAGGCTGTTCATGAGTTTAGTTTTAGAGAAGTTAGGTTGCAAATATATCCCAAGGGAGATATATTCCAGGGAGATATCAAGAAATATCCCTTAGTTGATCTGGAGTTCATATATTAGAAGTCTGACTTGGAAATATTGATTTGTGAGTCATCTGTTGCTATCGTCTGAATGTTTGTGTCTTCTCAACATTCATATGTTGAAATCTTAACCCCCAAAGATGATGGTATTAGAAGGTGGGTCCTTTGGCAGGTGCTTAAGCCATGAGAGTGGAGCCCTCATGAATGAGATTAATGCCACATAAAAAAGGCTCCAGAGGAATTCTTAGCCCCTTCTACCATGTGAGGACACAGTGAGAAAGTGCTATGAACCAGGAAGAGGGCCTTTACCAGAATGTGACCATGCTAGTACCTTGATCTTGGACTTTCTAGGCTCTAGAACCATGAGAAATAAATTTCTGTTGTTTATAAGCTACCCAGTCTCTGGTGTTTTGTTATGCAGCCCCAACAGACTAAGAACTAAGATATCTGCATATAGGAGGTAATGGAAACCAAAGATAGGGATGGTATTATCTCAGAAGAGAGAATAGTAGGAGCAGAAAAAGAACAGAATTTGGAACCAGATATTTACTCCATATTTTAATGGCCTCAAAGAGCTCATACTCTAGAAAGAAAAAAGAAATACACATACACCCACATCAAAAATCATTAAAATGCACATTGTTAATGGCCATAATAGTCTAATTTCCTTCTATGAGGTCCAGGACAAAACATGTGATTGGTGTGGCTAAGGAGTTCTGATCAGTGGGATAGAAGAAAACATACAGACATCCATATGCAATTCCTACAACTAGGAATGTGATTTCTGTGAAAATGTCATCTAATCTATAATGAAAGGAAATTTGATACCCCATACACTGGGATGGATCAAAATGCTGGATTAAATAAACACAAAGTGGAGGGAGGAGAGAGGAAGATATGAAATGCTTCAGGACATAGTCTGTCAATAAAATGTTTGCATTTTGAGTGCAGAGAAAAATTAGAGGATAAAAAAATCAGGCACACAATGTTTTGGAAGCACAGAGAGCATAGTTTCTAACTCCCTCTAATGGAATCTCAGGAGTCTTAATAGATTAAGTAGCACTTGTTATTTAGGAATTTTCCATGTGAACAAAAGAAAGAACACTTTGTTAAGTTAGAAAATTTTTTATTTAAATTATTTTAGGGGGGTGCCTGGGTGGCTCAGTCAATTAAGCATCTGCCTTCGGCTGAGGTCATGATCCCAGGGTCCTGGGATCAAGCCCTGCTCTGGGCTCCCTGCTCAGCGGGGAGTCTGCTTCTCCCTTTGCCTGCCACTTTGCCTGCAGCTCACTGTGCTTGTGTGCTCTCTCTCTGTCTGTCAAATAAATAAATAAAATCTTAAAAAAATATATTTTAGGAAAGATGCGGCACCTAGGTGGCTTGGTTGGCTGAGTGGCTGACTCTTGGTTTCAGCTCAGGTCATGATTCAGGGTCCTGGGATCGAACCCATGTCAGGCTCTGTGCTCAGTGGGGAGTCTGCTTGAGGATTCTCTCTCTCTCTGCCCCTCTGCCCCTCCCCCTGCTTGTGCACTCTCTCACTCTCTAAAATAAATAAATAAATCTTTTAAAAAATAAATTATTTTAGGAAAGAGGTGAAAAAGCTTCTTGTCTCCCTACTACCCATGAGATGGAATATCTGAGGAGAGAGAGAATACATTGAATTAAATCCCACTGAAAGAGAAGTGGTGAGAGAGGTGGAGGTAGGGTGGACGGTAAAGGCTAAGGAGGGAACTACTACAAAATGGAGGATTGACTTTGAACAAAATTGGCCCTGAATCTTTCTCAGAGAGCATAGGAAAGAAGGATGGGCTGTGATGAGCAATGGCTTGTGGAGAACGGGGATGCATTTAAGTATATTGTGAAGAAAGAGATGATGATATTATTGAGAGGTGGGAATGGATGTGTGGGGTTACTTATGAGAACTGAGTAATGGTTTGTGTACCATGGAGGTTTCCAAACAGCAAAAACATCTATTTTCTTATATTGTGTATGTGTGTGTGTGTGTGTGTGTGTGTGTGTGTGTGTGTAGCCTTTGACCTTTATCATATTTTACAAAATATATCTTACATATAGCTTTATAGTATATATATATGCATATGTATATACTATGTGTATATAAATTATAACATGATGTATCTTGGGTCTTAAAAGAGTAGCTAGGCAATGACTGATATCTATTTATCTATTTCTTGTCATAAATACTCAAATAGGTACTCCACTATTTTAAACTATTGTTTTGGGGAAAATTATATTACTTATAAAAGGCAAATCTTAAAGAAGCATATGCATCAGGAAAATTTTTATTCTATTTTGGAAAGTTAATTAAAATAATAAGAGCTACCATTTGTTAAGCAATTAATATGTTCCAAATACTGTACTGAGGATTTCATATCTGTTATCCACTTTATTCCTTACATACCTAGTTTTATCGTTTTCTCATTCCCGCTTTATAGATGCCAAAACTGACTGGTTAAATCATTTGATTAAGATCACTGCATTCTGAATGAGAGAGCAAGGTTTCTAAGGGTTGTCTATTGAAGTTTGAAGTCTTTGGCCCCAACCAGTCCCCAGGTTAAACATCATAATGATTTATGTTTTGCAAATCCAATCCCAGGGTTTTTTGTTTTTGTTTTTGTTTTAGAGACTGAGAAAGAGCCCCCTCCCGCGCTCAGCGCATGGGAGCTGGGGTGGGAAGGGGTGGAGGGAGAGGGAGAGAGAATCTCAAGCAGGCTTGGTGCTCAGCAGGAGCCCGACTCAGGGCTCGATCGATCTCTCGGATCTCTCAACCGAGAGATCCTGACCTGAGCCAAAATCAGGAGTCTGATGCTTAACCAGCAGTGCCATCCAGGTGCCCCCTCCTTTTTTTTTTAACCTAGCTTTGCTAATTTTTATATTTTATATTTCCCTATTTAGCCCAAGAACAATGGGGCTTCCCTGGGGTCAGTCTTAACAGACTTTACATAATCCCCTGCCTCCCTAACACACTCAAAGGAAAACACATAAATACATTAAAACAGACATATACTTGACTCCTACAACCCTAATGGATAATGCATATTTTTAATGAAGTTTTCATGAAGCAGTGGAGAAGAAAGTTATATTGCCTTTCCCACTGCAAGACCTCATAAAAATCTTTAAATGTCAGACTTCCACCAGAGTTCTTTCACTGTGTAGCTGCTGTAGTCATCTTTTTAGTTTTGGCTCTATCCTCCCCTTCTAAAACCGTGTTTGTAGCCTCTCTCTCTCTTCCCCTTCTCGATTATGGCTATGAAAGTTCATGCTTTATCTTTCCACAACCAGAGCTTTCTAGAAGGTCCTATCCTTTCCTTTTTTCTATACTCTCCCACTTGCAGTCCATCTACCAAATAACCTAGCCAGAAACTGATTTTCCTCAATATCTGATCTGCCATGGGATGAAGGAAATAATCTGTTATTGAAAATTTTAGACAATACACACACACACAGTAGTCATTATACTTTATGAACATTTTTGAATGCTTGTAAATATATGTTTTACTGTAGAAAAGAACTAGATATATGGATTATACTCTAATTCTAAGACTGAATTGTATTTATGGTTAAGTGCTAAATTATGAATTCCAAATTTGAAAAGAGTACACAAAATATATTTTCTACTTTAGCTTTGGAAAAGCATGAGTTAATAACTGTGCTGCTTTTGTAAGAAAAATCCTGAACTTAAATTTGGCTTCCTTTTCAGAAATTTCTATCTGTTATTTCTTTAGACTCAGAAACATATCTTGTGAGTAACTTTATAGGTCCATATTTTTTTCACAGTAACTTTACCATGTTATTTTTTGGGGGAAACTACATTGAAGATCCGAGTCTACAATGACTCATTATAAAAATGCAGGTAAATATTTATCGTGAGTAAATATGAAATATACTGATTCATTATACTTTATACATATAGAAAGGGGCAGGAAGAAATAGGAAAGGCCTAGCCTAGAATTATTAACTTAATTATTAATGTGGGAAACCTTAAAAGAAGTTTAGAAATTATATGTTGAACAGCTATCAGCCAGTAATTAGCACCACCTACTTCAGAAATTATACTGATAGAAAAATAAAGGAGCAAAAATAAAAATTAACTCAGCATAAAACCTTTTAAGAAGCTCTTAAATTTTTCCCTCTGCTTGAAACTGAAATGAAGCAATGAAACAGCATTTTGAGGCTATTCCGAATAGAACCACAGAGCTAAATGTGCTAGAAAAAGCAGAGAATTCTTGCACAGATGGTCTGCCACGGAACTTGCCAAATTAGCCCAACGCACAGCAACTCTGGGAAAGGCTTTTCTGCCAACAGGCAAATATAGTGCCTTTTAAATCTGGGTTGCCAAAACTGAAGTCTGAGAATGTCATATTGTGATACTGCTTATCTCTGATGAAAACCATAAATAACAAGAACATTATATTATATAGTTTTGATTAAATAACAGCAACAACTGTGACCCAATTGCTGGACTGAAAATGTAGCCTTATCGTGTTGTTCCTGCAGCCACCCCCCCACCCCCAACCTCCCTGCCCCACTCCTCAGCCAGACTGATCTGTTTAAAATGCAGATCTCATCATGTCCTGCCCTCCATACAACTGTTCAATGGCTTCCCTTTGTTCTTGGGATAAAACCCCAAATACTTGACACATTGTAGTCCTGCGGGGTATGAATGCCTCTTTTCCATCTGACCACAAACCACACTGGCTTGTAGCTCTAGCTGGCCCAGACCCGTCAACCTCATTCTGGCCCATGGGCATTTGATGTTTCCTATTCATGGAAGTTCTTCCTAGACCACTCACCACCTCGCTTCTGACCATTACCGAGTTAACTGGATGTCATACCAAACTTTTTCTTTCAGGAAATCCTCTCTGATCAATCCCCACACCCCCCCCTCCCGCCAACCCCCACTGGATCAGTGTGCCCTGTTTTGTTGAATCTCAAAGAATCTTACATTTTTCCTTTAAATAAAGTTTAGCAAAGTGCCTGAAGTGTATGTGTTGGTATTTGTAGGATAGGGCATGAATGGAACTAAAATGTTTTAAACATAAGTTGGAAAATAACAATAAAAAAGAGGCATTGACATTATATTCATAGATAGGTTTGTGGTAAAAATTCCAATCCTAAGAAATGTGGAAATGAGTGTAGAAATTACATTTACATAAAAAATTTTATGCAAGATTTTTAAAGACAAAAGAAATATTGGCTTACTACTTTACTGACAGTTCAAAATGCAATATCCTAGTGGTAATGTTTGTACAACTCTCAGAATATACTAAAAACTAGTGAAATGTACACTTTTAAAGGATAAATTTGGGGGTGCCTGGCTGGCTCAATCTGTGCCGCATGCAACTCTTGATCTTGTGGTCGTGAGCTCAAGCCCCATTTGGGGCACAGAGCTTACTTAATAAAAAATAATAATAAAAATGGGGTGCCTGGGTGGCTCAGTCCATTAGGCATCTGCCTTTGGCTTGGGTCATGATCCCGGGATCCTGAAATTGAGCCCTGTGTTGTGCTCCCTGCTCAGTGGGGAGTTTGCTTCTCCCTCTCCCTCTGCTCCTCCCTGCCCTGTTTGTTTTTTTTCTCTCTTTCTCAAATAAATAAATAAAATCTTTAAAAATAAAAAAAATAATAATAGGGTGCCTGGGTGGCTCAGTCATTAAGCGTCTGCCTTCGGCTCAGGTCATGATCGCAGGGTCCTGGGATCGAGCCCCGCATCGGGCTCCCTGCTCCATGGGAAGCCTGCTTCTCCCTCTCCCGCTCCCCCTGCTTGTGTTCCTGCTCTCGCTGTGTCTCTCTGTCAAATAAATAAATAAAATCTTTATTAAAAAAAATAATAAAATAAAAAAGGGTAAATTTTATGGTATGTGAATTATATGTGAGTAAAGCTGTTATTAAGGCAATAAAAGCATGTCCTTATGTAGGAATTAGAACTTAAAAAGAAAATACTCAGCTCTCAGTAGCCAGTTTATTCTCTATATATTCTTTTAAGATTTTATTTATTTATTTGAGAGAGAGAGTCAGAGAGCAAGAGAGAGAGCATGAGCAGGGGGAGGGGCAGAGGGAGAAGCAGACTCCCCACTGAGCAGAGAGCCAGATGGGGGACTCCATCCCAGGACCCTGGGATCATGACCTGAGCCGAAGACAGACGCTTATTGACTGAGCCACCAAAGTGCCCCTATTCTGTATATTTTTAATGCTGTCAAATAAAAAGACAAATCCTGACTTTGGTGAGGAGCAATGTTATTCTGAAAGACTACAGCACTAGAGTGAAGACTATTGCAATAAAGAGAACACTCCCACTCATGAGAACTTTCTGTGTCTCCATGGCCAGGCAGAAGAGGCTTTTCTTTTATAGGGAGGAATAAGCAAGGCTAAAGATAACTGGGCACTGGGGAGTAGGATGATTAGGTGGCATGGTTGTTCAGTTGAGCAGGAAAGTCCCTGTGGTCAGCTGATTCTCAGGGACGGGTAGTTAAGAGCAGGTTGTTCAGCCTTCCAGTGCTTGCTCATGCTCTAGGATGGACAAAACTTGGGGACATATGGGAAACAGAGAAGTCCAACTAAAGTTTGATCAATTCAAATTAGTGAGCGTTTTTCCAGATTGGTCAGTGGGGACATACAGTTCGGCTACCCATTTATGAGACAAAGAATGGGGATTTGTAGTGTGTGTCTGGCCTTGCCAAAAGTACACGAGGGGAGTGCCCATCAGTCTAACCTCACCATATGGGCAAGAGTGATTCTTTGTACTAAACTGTCTCCTAGGACACCAAAGGGTGGGGAGATTTCTTAATCACTACTTTTTTCCAGGAGGAGGGGTTCAGTTGAACTTCAACATTGCCAGTACTCTAATGAGAATGCCTCAAAAAGGTGTTTTTGGTTACATTCATATATGCGGTGGTCAGTGCAGGCTATCAAATGGAACAGATCTGAGATCACATTAAACCAGTGAATTCTCAGCACCCCAAACATAATTAGCTACGGATATCTGCAGCAGATGGATAGGCCAAGGAGGAGGTTCAGGTTTGTAGTGCAAGAATTTTCTGTGTTTGAAATATTGTCACTTTATTGTAAAATATCAAAGTTCACAAATTTATTATTGCTTTGGGAAGCATTTCTGTGGGCATCCTGATAGAGAGGGTTAGAACATAGTTTTGGCAATAATTGTAGGCATTATTAAATATTTTATGAGAAATACATTAGTGTAAATCACCATTTTTAAAAGTGAAACATGAATCACTACCCAAAGAATTGGACTTAGTGCAAGAAATCCTGATTTATCTGCACTGTTGATACTGTATATGTAAATGCCATTTCTCAGAAGCATAAAACTCTGAGTATAATATATTGGTTAGTGTAAGCAGTATGATATATATTTTTCAGGCTGTGCTAGTTTCATTAATCATATATTTTAAGAATTTTAAGCTTATTTTTTATGAGGCATTGCATTATATGTGGCATTGATATGCATGTGTAATTTATTACTTGGAAGTGAATTATCTTACCCTATTTTATGTGCTTGATATATTGATTTTCAGTTGTGATAGATCATTTTAAGATTGCACGACTTTACTCATGGTGATTTATCTGCAGAATCACATAGACTGGGGCAAGCTGATGCAGCTCTTTGAACACTTTCTATCAGCTATAAATAGAGCTGTTAACTGGAATTCTTAACCCCAGTAGGGAAACATATTTAGCAAGTTGAAAGAGATAACTTTCATTCAAATCTAGTTAGTTGTTGAATAAGTGCCCATAAAGATACTTTCAATATGTCTTTTTCTTCTATATGCTAATCTTGTAACCCATTTTTTTATCAATAGGCAATAAAGTATACAGTCAAAGGAAGAGAAAGATGTCATCAGTTTGCCTAAAAGATGTCTTCTATGACTGCAGATTGTCTTTTAATCCTTATCAGTTCAAACACATACATTTGCATTGACTTGAATTATTATCACCCTCTTCCTTTGTAGAAAACTCCCTTTGAACAGAGTTCCATGGAGAAAAAAAACACACAGTGCCCAAACATCAAGTATGTGAAGGTACTGCGTAGAGGAACCAGATAAGTGAAAGGGAGTATTTTTGGAATTCAGGCAGCATTTTTGGAATACTTCCTAGAACTTCTAATAAACAATATCAAGGCTACCTTGCAAAAATATGCTGTCTTGTCACTGGTGCCAAGGTACTTAAACCACAGGAGGATTTGAAGAAATATATACTGAGAGATTTCCTTTTTGCTCTCTTATCTTAGGTCCTACCTGAATCCTTCCATCTCTTAATTGTCATTTTTTTTCCCTTCCTCTCTTACTACTCTTTGTTGCTATGTTATTGTTTATAAACAATGCTCCTCACTTTGGTTTCCTAGAGACCAGGAGGGCTTGTTCCTAATTTCCGTCAAGTCTCTGCTTAAATAGCATTTACTAATGTGTCCCCTGCATATAGAAGAGTTCTAGGCACACTCTAAGCACTTGATATTGTTGAATAAATTAAAGAAAGAATGAATGAGTGAAATTGGGTTTGAAACTACACATTCAACTGCAACATAGTGGTTACAAATTTGGCCCTAGAGTCAGACAATTTCTTAGTACTCCCTAGCTGTTTAGCCATGAACAGATTGCCTAAACTTTTAAACCTCAGTGTTTTCTGAAAAAGACAGTACCTTATTCCAGAGTTTTTGTTAGCATTAAATGAAATGATATAAGTAAATCACTTATCACATTTACCTGGCAGATTGTATGCTCACAATAAATATTGGCTGTTGTTATTATTATTCTTCTTTATGTACATCACTTAATGCTCTCCCCCAAGCCTCTTCGTGTATTTAAGCTTTTCACAGATGTGTTGGTTGGCTTGAAAATAAGAGCTATAATTAATGAGAGTGCGGTTCTTCTTTATTTGCTTAAATAGAATAGCTTGCACCTAAAATGAAATATAAGATTTGAATTTTATTATAGTACCTTTGAAATAATTTTCAACACATTTATTTGAATGTGAAAAAAATTGATTTTATGAGACGAGCAATATGGTGATTCTTTGCTGTATGTTTGGAAGGAATGTATTTAAAGAAGATGATCAAAGGGAAAGGTGGGTTTGGGGGAACAGCATGCATTCTTTTAAGATATGGGGCTGAACTGCCGTATGACTAAAATTGCATAAAAAGATGATATGACTCTCATGTGTCATGAATCTATAATTGCAGTAATGAATAAAAAAATTGTAAATAAGCAGCTTAAAACTACCTGTATAGAATTGCATTAACAACAAAGCAAATTTCTGAGTAACCAGTTAGGACTCTCAGCTGTTATGGCAGCAACTGCCACTAGATGTCATGCACTTCTTATGGTGTCTTCTCACAAAAGGTCTGTAGGTTCTGTTAAAAAATGTTATGTCCTTCAGAATTTACATTCCAGGCTCTTGATGGACATAGGTAATAAGTCTTTGGGGGTACATTAGGATTTGATAAAATTAATTGTCACTAAGATTGCATCTTTCTATACAACTAAGTAACCATTTTGATCAAATTGACCTGTTAATTTAGTCAAACAGATTTAATTAATTTGATGTCTGTTTTATGGATTTGACAAATACTTGCAAGGCATTTCTTTTATCTAATTTTACCTATATGTATTTAAAACACGAATATAGTACTTGTTGTACTGTGTATTTATTCAATTTCAGCCTCTGAGGAGCATTTTTGTATTCATATCATGTAATGTCAATGCATATTGGGTCTGTGCTGTGACTTTAGCAGAGACTATTGTAGAAGCAGAACCATCTTGCACTCTATGGAACTTTGCAACTGGAGGAATAGGGAACAAAACAACCTCTAAACTATGCTCAGAGATCAAGAAGATAATTCTACCTTGTTTTTTAAAATAATTTTTTTAAGAAGCTTGATTACATACTCTGATTTAAGATAGAATATCTAAACTTTTATTTTGAAGTTGGCATTTTTGAAGTTTGAAACCTTTGCATTTTCATATTATAGATGTTGTTTTCTAGCATTTTAAATTCACATTCAGAGACTTAAATTTGTTC
>NW_022589710.1:20824101-20974159 GCF_004348235.1 Phoca vitulina
TATATATATATATATATATATATATATATATATATATATATATATATCTGTATCTGTATATTCTCAGGCAATTCTGGTATAGGCAGTTCTTAGTACCACTCCTTAGAACACACCATTTCTGTGACTGATCAGAGATGGATAGCCAAATCTGCTGTTACTATTCTAGTGATGAAGGAGCAGAAGGCAAGCTGAGGACAAAGCACAAGCTGACACCCCACACTGCCCCGCACACACACTCCTAGGTTGGATATGTGTGACATTCCTCAGGCACTCCTGGCTGCCCTAAAGCTAAGGGAAGGGAAAAACAAATGGTTAACTAATAGAGATCACAGTCCAGCAAGACATGAGTTTCTCTCAGTTGACAAATGTCTTAGTGATTTACAAGAAAAAAATATTCTTATCAATAGCCTAACTTCCAGACACCCATGGACTCAATTTCCTAGAGGTCTAACATCACCCACCCATCCATAGTGATGTGGGAAATGAAGGTAGAAGGGAATGTAAATAAAATAAAATTTCCTTATAAACCTGCAGCCCATTGACAAGGACTTGTGATAGGCAGAGTATAACATTCCTCCAGAAAACTCCCAACTGTCTTAATGTTAATGCTTTACTAGAGGGAAAAAAAAACCTTAACTTACAATGGCAAGGCCTGGTCTCCAATATCTTGTAGGTCCTCTTTAGCATACAGAAGTTCTTTTGTGAAAACCTCCCTTTTCCTGACATTCCTCAACTCCCAAGTATATAATCAGTCACCCCTTACAACTCCAGTGTAGTAGCTCTTTCTGCCCATGTGTCCTGTCCCCATGCTTTAATAAAACCACCATTTTGCACCAAAGACGTCTCAAGAATTCTTTCTTGGCCGTCGGCTCCAGACCTCACCCCACCAAACCTCACCTACATTCAAAAATTATATCACTAGCACAGAAGGGAATAAATTTAATGGTATTGATGTTGTCATATATTGTTTCGAGACTAAAAAATGCTATTTGTTGGTTGAGCATTTAAAATCGTGGAAAAAGTAATGGTGCTAGTGTTAATTGCTTCAGATTAATGATTCTCATTGCTACTCTAGCTAAAATTTGAAAATTTTAACATTTGATTTTATTCTTGGTCTAATAATTTCTAGGTTTGGGTATTTTGGTATCTCTCTGCACCAGGTATTGAAATATTTTCTATATTTTTTAAGATAAATTAACTTAGCAGTGGGTCATTTCAGATCACTTACATTTGTATGTGAAATTTCTAATTCCTTAGTTATTTTAAAATCTTGTGTGTGTGTGCATGAATATTTATTAGTAAAAGTAGAAGCTATAGGGTATGGGTAAAGCTATATCAGACTTGAAATACTAGTCTGAAGATCATAAATATCTTCAAAATTCATCTCAATACTTGTTCACTCACAAGATGAGTGCTTGGTCAATTCAGATAAATCTAAAACAAACTCCTGAATGCATGTGTACTTATTCGTTATAGAGGAGAAAATGGCTAACAGGTGTGCACTTGTGCCTAAATACACTTGCCTCAGCCATTCTGGAGAGAATAATTACTAGACATTTTAGTCACCACTCCGAATTGTACCACAATCATTTTTAAAGCCAATTTTGATAATGTCCCATAAAAATATGAACCCTGATCTGGCCAGAACTGATTATTATGGATTCATGACAGACTTTTTTTTTTTTTTTTTTAACCAGTAGTTGGGTAATTTCTAAAAATAGGAGCTGAAAAAATATTTTCTAAACACAAGTTGTTCAGATAATGTTTGCCTATTGTTTCACTGAAGAAAATTATAGACACTAATTAATAAATAGTGCCTTATATTCTTTGAGAAGAGATTTCACTTATTAAATGCTGTGAATTGTGTAAGACTGTTGAATCACAGACCTGTACCTCTGAAACAAATAATACATTATATGTTTAAACAAACAAACAAACAAACAAAAAGATAGCAGGAAGGGAAAAATGGAGGGGGGGAAAATCGGAGAGGGAGATGAACCATGAGAAACTATGGACTCTGAGAAACAAACTGAGGTTCTAGAGGGGAGAGGGGGTGGGGGGATGGACTAGCCTGGTGACGGATAATAAAGAGGGCACGTACTGCATGGAGCACTGGGTGTTATATGCAAACAATGAATCATGGAACACTACATCAAAAACTAATGATGTAATGTATGGTGATTAACATAACATAATAAAAAAAATAAAAAAAACAAACAAGCAAAAAAAATGGTGGCAGAAGTGATTATGTAAGGTATTGCACTGAGTTGGTATTCCCTGAAGATGTGATGGTAAGTTTTTTTCCCCCTCCTATTAAGCTATCACAGCCCAAGGCTCTTTAAACCCTGAAGGTTTGATAAGAGCAATTGAAAAGCTATAAACAAAGTTTTAACACTACTCCATTTCAGCAAAGAGGGATTAATTAAACTCAATTTGTAAATCTTCAAATACTGTGTCAAGTCAATGGTTTAGGACTGCTAAAGGAGGAGATGTTCGTGACAGAAAAATGCACCATGTTTTTCTTCAAATGAAAGAGAATGGAAATGAAAAGATAAGAAAACAAAAGATGATCACGTACAGTCTCCAACGGTAGGCGAGTGGGTAGGGCAGGCAGGAAGAGAATGGAGTGCACTAAAATGCTGCTTATTGACTGGTGTTTGGAGCGGTCTATTTTTTGGATGAAAAAGAGATACTGTTGTCCTACTTAGGAAATCTTTATTTGGCCTTAAACTGAGAAATTTTCTCTCTCTCTTTTTCATGTTCTAAGGACTGCAAGCATCTCAGAATGGCTCCAATGTTGGAAAGGTAGGATAAAACAAAAACAAAAACAAAAAACAAAAAACAAAACCTAGAAGCAACCTACCTGCAGAGACTATCAAGTTTGGGCCAAGCATGATTCAATTAAATATTGGAAATGTCTAAAAGAATCTGTTGAAAGGTTTTATGCTTAAATACTTAAGTAAAATTCTGAATGCACAAACTTTTAAGCAGGTCCCATGAATAGATTTTTATTCATAACAATTTTTGTCAAATCAAAAGTTCACATTAAAAACATAAAAAAGAATCCAAGTATGTAGTTTTTTATACAGAATCTTTTTTTGAAGATGTGCTATTTGTATATGCGTCTAGCTTTCTAGTATTTCATTCATTGTACTAAAGATCTCTGGTGCACTATGTGCTGGCATTTTGTAAATGCAATTTTCTCGGGAAAGACAAACATGTTAATAATAATAATGGCAGCACCAAGAAAAGTGACATTTAAAAAAGCCTTTTACATTTCAATTTTTTTTTTTTTTAATGAGAGACTAGGGAATATATGCAAAGATAATTATAGAAAACATAATCTGTATTAGTCTGAAAACAAAATAATTTTATGATCATAACGTATGTATATTAACATCTATGAACTAAATTTTAGCATAACTTTGATGTTACCTATATAAGGGAAAAATATACCACTACCTAGAATTCGATGTCTCAGACCACACCAGTGGGAAAGACCAGGAAATACCTTTTAAGTATTATTTACATAGATGAATTTTTATTTTTCTTTGCCAGAAAATGAAATGGATTTCCTACTTTTCCATGCTGATTCATTTTATACATTTCACCCCTATTTATTTTTATTGCTACCATGCAATAATGTCTGATGAGAGCTCCCTGTTAAGCATTCCCATGGGAAGACAGTATTGAAGGAATTTGCTTTTAGTGTTCAGGTATAATTTTCCAGTAATAAAGGCCCCATTAAGGTTTTTCTTAAAGAAAATATATTTTCTAATTAGCCCCATAACTTTTTTCTCTATCAACTCCACTAAATCAAAATATTTCATTCAAATGATATAGTTTCTCAACAAATATGTTTAACAGCAAATATATTTAATAGCAACTCTTGGGAAGCGTTGCTGATAATTGATGTGGGAAACAAAGGCAGAAGAAAAATTATTGAATTTCCTTACTCCCTACAGCCCGCTGACAAGTCCTTGGAACAGGCAGAGTGACAGTCCTCTAGGGACTCAGCTGCCTCGATGTTAATACTTTGCTAAGGGCAAAAGGCAACCTTAGCCTGACCCCCAGGATCCTGTAAGTCTACTTTAACATATAAAAATTCCTTTAGAAATTTCCTTTATCTTTAAACTCCCCAAGATACATGTTGGCAAACATCCCCCAAGCGTATGACCCACCGATATACATCTGAAGGGTCTGAAGGCTAAGGTTTTATTAGACGGTAATAAATGACCTTTTCCCAACAATAGCTAGCCCCCTCAAGGTCCTGGAAACCTTGTTTCCAAAATTCCTTAGAGACTTTCACTATCCCTAACCCCCTCCCAACTCAGAAAGTATATAATGGGCCGCTCCTCATGACCCAGGCACAGCTCTTTCTGCCCAGAGTCTTGTCCCCGTGCGTTAATAAAACCACCTTTTTGCACCAAAGACGTCTCAAGAATTCTTTCAGACCTCCCTGGGTTGAGGTTCAGAAATCTGAAATCAGTAAAGCTGAAATGTAGATCTAAGCTATTTATATTATTAAATTTATTTGTTAGGCAACGCCTTCCAGTTAAATGTGTTATTATTTATTTTTAATAGACATGTTCCGGAACGTTTATTTCAGCCTCAAATTTTATTTACCCCAATTCTTTTTCAACTTAGAAAGTTTAGCGTTAAGGTACAATAAAGATAGGAAAAGAATAAAAAAGAAAGATAATGTGGGGGAAAAAAAAAAGAAGTAAAAACCAAAGGGCTGCGGGGGGGGGGGGGGGAACCAAAGCCTTAAGGCTTTTTACAAAGCAAAGCTTCTTCGTTCATACCTAAGACCAAATATGCTTTGCAGAGCAAAAATTCAAGAAAGGAGACTTTTCTGTTTCACATGTAACAGAACAAGCAAGTTTGTTTGTTTGTTTAGTTTGCTTTTAATGCCTATTCTGATACTTCAGGGAAAAGTGCAATGAGATAGGAAGGCAGCACAGCGGCCCCCGTATCAGTCAGTAGGGGCTCCATCAATCAGAGGCTCTTAGACTTTTTGGTTTCAGGACACTTTTAAACTGTTGACGTGATTAATGGCCACAAAGAATTTTTGCTTGTGTGGGTTTCATCTGTTGATATTTACCATAGTAGAAATTAAAACTGAGAAATGTCTTAAAATATTATTTTAAAATAACAGTAAGAAAAAAAAATAAAAAATAAAATAACAGTAAGAAATCCTCCACATTTTAACATAAATAAGCTCTTTTGAGAAAAATTCCTGTATTTGCCAAAACAAAATATTAAGAGGCGGGGCATTGTTTTATTTTTATTTTATTTTTATTTCTTTTATGTCCAGCTTACTAAAAACACAACTAGAATCCTCATTTCTGCTTCTTTTAATGTTCTGCAATCTTCTGTTTTGGTTGATGAACATGAAGAAAATCCAAAGCACACAGATTTGTAGTAAGAAAGGCAGGATTTCATGGAACACCCAAATAACACCCTCGGTTCTCACTTTGAGAACGGCTGGACTAGATTATTCGAGAGTCCCCAAATCATGGTGGTTTACAGCAAACACCTCCCAAATCTCAGAGACTCTCCACAACAAAGGTTTGCTTCTTGCTCATGCTTCATTTCGTGTGGATCACCTGGGGGCTTTGCTCGGTCATGTCTGCGCTCAGGGACTCGGACGATGTGAGCAGCCACTGCCTGGGCATGCCAGTCCTTGGGGGAGAGCAGAACGAGCACAGTGATTGCGTGAACTTGTTCTTAGAGGTTCTGCTGGAAAGTGACCACCTCACTGCCCTTCACAGTTTGTTAGCCAAACACCTTCTTCAAGACGCAATAAGCATAATCCTCCTTCAGGGAGGACACTGAATATTGGTGACTAGAACTTCGTTTCCCATACACCTACCGATGACCAAAGGATGTCTGTTAAAAATATCCCCCAGTCTATCTTTAGGTGAAAGTGTTATTTTAAAAGGAAATAATTTTAAATATAATTATAACATTATATTATATTAGATGTGATTTGGTTTCTGTGGTTTTTTGGCTTCATTGATGGATATTCTCTTAAGAAATGTTACTGTAGGGATGCCTGGGTGGCTCGGTCGTTAAGCATCTGCCTTCGGCTCAGGTCATGATCTCAGGATTCTGGGATCGAGCCCCATGTCGGGCTCCCTGCTCCGTGGGAAGCCTGCTTCTCCCTCTCCCACTCCCCCTGCTTGTGTTCCTGCTCTTGCTGTGTCTCTCTCTGTCAAATAAATAAATAAATAAATAAATAAATAAATCTTTTAAGAAAGAAATGTTACTGCGGACAAACACATTTTTAGCATATTGTATATCTAAGGATTTCTTTTTCTTTTTCTTTTTTTTTAAGATTTTATTTATTTGACAGAGAGAGGCACAGTGAGAGCAGGAACACAAGCAGGGGGAGTGGGAGAGGGAGAAGCAGGCCTCCTGCTGAGCAGGGAGCCCGATGTAGGGCTCCATCCCAGGACCCTGGGATCATGACCTGAGCTGAAGGCAGATGCTTAACGACTGAGCCACCCAGGCGCCCCTAATGATTTCTTTTTAAAACTAAGCATGAGTTTCTGATAAGAAACGTGGTCTTGTGGGAAAATGAGGCATGACATAATTTAAGCTAGCAATATTAAAATAAAAATGACAACATTTGCAAACATTTATTGAATACCTATGGTGTACTCATGTACTATACTAAGGATTTTAGGATTTTACCTCCCACCTGAATGAATTTCTGGATGGATTCCTATATGTGATCCTGTGTGGAAACTTTGATACATAGTATAATAAGTACAAAAAATGTCTTGAAGATAGTTAAAATGATATGGATAAAAAAAGAGTTGGTCATAATCATTTATTCAACTTGAAGATCTATTGTAGGTGTTAATAATTTTAAAAAATTATTTTTCTTTCTTTGGAAAATAATAGTCATTTCATAGACTTATTATATCACTAATGTATTCATTTCCTATTGCTGCTGTAACAAATTACCACAAATTTAGTGGCTTAAAACCATACAGATTTATTATATTTTAGTTTTGAGATCAGAAGTCCAAAATGATCTTACAGGCTAATACCAGTTTGTTTACAGAGCTGCATTCCCCTTGGAGGCTCTAGGAGGAGAATCTATTTCTTTCCTTTTTTAAGCTTCTAGAAGCCTCTTGCATTCCTTGGCTTCTGTCCCTATGCTCCAATTTCACAGCCTGTCACTCCCACCTCTGCTTCCTTCATCACATCTCCTCTTGGTTTCTGACACTTCTGCCACCCTCTTATAAGGACCTTTGTGATTACATTGGGCTCATCCAAATAATTCAGGATAATCTTTTCAATCAAGAGCCTTAATTTAATCACATCTGCAAAGTCTTTTTTTGCCATGTAAGGTAACATATTCTCAATTTTGGAGATTAGGACACAGATATCGTTGGGGGGAGGGTGTTCATTATTCTGTCTACTGTATCCAGTGTTTTTTTTTTTTTTTTATTAAAGGGTTCAGGGAGATTTATATAGGTTTCAAATTACTTGTGGGGACCATAGGAGCTGCATGTTTAGAATTTAGGTGAAAAATGTATTTTTTAAATATCCATAAAAACTTCAGAATACTACCAAATACCCTTCCTCATTCTTAGCTGCAGATCACTTTATCCTTGAAGATTGATAACCTTTGTAATTTTATCTTTTTGATTTTTTTTTTTTTTAAAGATTTTATTTATTTATTCATGAGAGACAGAGAGAGAGAGAGGCAGAGGGAGAAGCAGGCTCCCAAGGAGCAGGGAGCCCGATGCGGGACTCGATCCCAGGACGCTGGGATCATGACCTGAGCCGAAGGCAGACGCTTAACCATCTGAGCCACCCAGGCGCCCTATCTTTTTGATTTTGATAATAGTATTATTATCCACATAGTAAGCCTAATCATCTCTTCCATTTCCCTAAGTTATTTTCATGCATAGCTGGACAACCCAGATATGCCTCAGAATGAATGGTGGAGATCTTCAAAACAAAGCAAAGCAATGCAAAAAACACCATTTAACTGCCTAGACTTATTTCCAATTAAGTAATTGTTAAATAAGAATGGGACAAGATTGTCAGTTTCAAGGACATTTTTTCTGTCCATCACTCTGTGTAGCACAATCCATGCCATGTCACTATCTCAGGTAGATCACTTAGATTACTCTGGCAAGGAGGAAATATAATATAGAATAACTCCTCTGAAATGCCATACAACAGAGGTTGTCAGAATTGCCATCTATCTCATTTTCTTTAAAAGAAAGCAAGAGTTGGGGCACCTGGGGGGTTCAGTTGGTTAAGCGACCGACTCTTGGTTTCAGCTCAGGTCATGATCTCATGAGTTGTATGATCAAGCCACGCATCAAGCCTCTCATGGACCTTTGGGCTCAGTGGGGAGTCTGCTTGAAGAGTATCTCCTTCTGCCCCTTCCTCTACTCATTTTCTCTCTCTCTCTTCCCTCCCCCCTCAAGTAAAGAAATAAATCTCTAAAAAAATAAAGCAAGAGTCAGTATATAGCACAACTTTTAAGACAATGGCCTTATTATTTTATAAACTATTTACAGTAATTTTCCTTGGGAATGATTTCCCTAATTTGATTTATTTTGTTTATATTAATACTGATCTTTCTTATTTTTGAATTAATGTTGGTAACATTTATTAAATTCTTACATTTGCTAGGCTACATGGAGACCCCTCACACACATATTCTCATCCAGTACTCTCATGAAGCACATAATTGGCCCTAATGCATATGCAATCAGGTTGTATCTTATCTTATTCTCAGCTACTTATGTCTTTATATTAAGGTAAAAGTTTTGCTTGCAGCTAACTGGGCTATAAACTCAAAATTTCAAGTTACCTCCACCAACCTACTAAAAAAAAAATTAGTAAGCAAACTGGACTTTCACTAAAAGTTTTATAATAGAGATAGAAGAACATGTTTACGTACTACATATTTGTCCTATTCAAAGTATAGTCCATAGACTGGTGCCTATTCACAAACTCTTTGTTACCTGATCGATGATGAAGTAAGCACAAGAATTTTATGCCACAGAGAGGAGAGATTGCCTTAAGAGTTTCTAAATTACTCTCTTGGTATCTTTACTTACCCTGTCATAGGCCTGCATCTAACTACTCCCGGACTGGCACTGGTTGGAGGGTCACATTAGGGAAGCCCTACTCTGTAGTACAGTAAACAACTTACGATACCTCATCTGAAACCAATTTTTCCAAATACCTTATAAACCAGGAGTTTACTTGAGGTTTTTACCTTTTGCAACTTTCGCTAATTAGGGTCCAAATTTTTACAACCATCACGATACCTCCCTAAAATTCAAATTTCTCATCTTTTGTTATCTGTTCAATTTCTTCAGTTTATAACCTATTCAAAGTAACTTATTGAGCACTATTATGAAATGTCCTCCTCAAAAGGAATGTTTTCCTTAAAAGTGTAATCATAAATCAACTCATAGACTCATACACAAAAATAACACAGCTAGAGTATAAACCAGAACTGATTCCAAAATCTGTGAGCAAAAACCGATTCCAAAATCCGTGAGCAAAAACCTTCCTCAAAAGGACATTTTATAATACTATAGATGCTTATTAGGGAGTGGAGGGTTTGTGTGTGTGTGTGTTTCTTTATTTTACCTTCTTTACATTTTTTTTAAAAGATTTTATTTATTTATTTGAGATAGTGTGTGTGCGCACGCTCACACACAAGTTGGGGGGAGGGGCAGAGGGAGAGGGAGAAGCAGACTCCCTGCTGAGCAGGGAGTCAGACCCTGGCTCAATCCCAAGACCCTGAGATCATGACCTGAGCTGAAGGCAGATGGTTAATAATTTGGAAATCTTGAAAAATAAAACTGAAAATACCTCTGAAAATAAAGTTGAAAAAAAAAAAAAGAAAATAAAGTGGAAAATGTCCCTATATAGTTGATGAGTGATTAACACCAATTAATACCACTTCCTCTTTGGGAAAGATAACTTTGTATGGAATAATAAAAAGAGACCTGAAATTGCCAATTGTTATCAGAAGGGGAAAATTCAAGTGGCGATTAAGTGGTAGGAACAGAAAATAGGATACCGATAAACCCGAAAACCTCAAATTAAACCTGTGAGACACAACTTTACTAAGTATGTTTCATCTAAATATACATTCTGGATACATGACAATTGCATGTTGTTATTTATCAGTCTAGCATACCAATCCCCAAATACTAAGCCAAGGCCGGTGGCTTTGAACAAGTTCTGTTCACAAAGTTTTTTTTGTTTTTTTTTTTTAATCAATTTGCTGCTAATTGAGAAAAATAAGGATTGCATAGTTCTTTTATAAAATAAAAACACTTAAAGAACAGATTTTTATTCTTAGATTTCCAAACCAAAGTTTTTATTTTTTTTATTTTTATTTTTTTTCAAACCAAAGTTTTTAAAATTATGCTATTCTCCAAGACCTTTTTGAGATGTATGCTCGTAAAATTCACAAGTGGGGGCATCGTAAGTCTGGTGCAAAGAATACAGGTGAAGGAATCTGAGAACTTACACTTTACTTTAGTCATTTTCTAGATGTAACTGAGAATATAGATACCTCCCTCTGCTGTAAATATTATGTGTATAGACACTCATTAATTGATTTAGTACATAGATGGACATGGAAAAGAGAACTATCTTTCAATGTAATTGAAAAGCCTTAGTAAAAGCCACAAATATACTTTCACAGTTCAAATCACATGAGGAAGGTGGGGAGTTGAATGATGGTGCCCCAAAGCTACAACAGACTATTCAAGTTCATAAAGAAGAATAAATTTTTTCCTATTGATCTTTTATCCACATGTATCTAATTAAACTAGATTTTAATTATCATTCAGGGCTCTCTCATGGGTAGAGGAAATGCCAAATTTTTTTGCTAAGAGTGGATGGCAGTTTTGTTTCCAGCAAAAGACAATGTAGTTTGGCAGTGATGTGCATATCTTTCTCTTTGTTTTTGTGCTTTTCCGGATATCATGCAGGGAATTGAGCAGGAGGGTATGGCATAAAAACCTCCCCAAATGAAAGAAACAACTATGTACCCTAACCTCTTCTGTGTGGAGGGATAGTACATGCTAGCACACTAAGTACATTGCAATAACTCATTGCTGATGCATAAACACTCAGAAGGGGTACATTTCATTTATTTAAAAATTCTCTGAAGTAAAGAGCCATTTGTGTTTGGTAAATAGGTTTAGTCCTCGTTATAGAAACTGAGTCTCTAGGGTCTATTTATTGGCTTGAAATAGTTTTACAAAGAGAGATGGAAAGCACTCTGATTAATTGAGAGAAAATTTGAAGCTCCAGAGGAGAATCCAAAGGATAGAAAATGAGCAGAAGAGAAGGGCAACAAAGGAATGACAGAATATTTTACGCTATGGAATATAAATCTTCATTAGAATACATACAGATCTTTAATTAAAAAATAAAAATCAAAGGAACCAAAAATTATGAGGCGATAGGGAAATATGAGCCAAGATTTCTTGAATATCTGAGAGGCATCAAGGTCCCTGTTGAGATTTTGTTTATACGAGGGTGGACTTGCTGTTTTCATTGTTGTTGTTTTCCTATTGCTGAGAATTAAGTATATCATGCCAGATTGTGGAATAGTTCATTTTATATTGCATCAGTAAGAAGTACATAACATAAAACCCAAGGAACTGTGGTTTAAAGGAGTAAAAGATTTTTTTTTTTTTTTAATCTCACAACAATATGAAGACCTGGGAAAAGCAAACTCTCTCCCAAAAAATGTCATCAGGGAACCCAGACACAGTCTTCGGCAGGTGGTCCTTACCCTAATGCTTGTCGGCACTGGTTCAAACTGATTGCTAAACTGGCAGGTATCTGGCAGGTATCATGTTCACATGCCAGAGAGGCAGAGGGAGAGACTTGGAACTCCATCCACCCTTTAATTTTCACTACATCTCATCAGCAGGGCTGGGTTATGTGGTCAGATCTCAGAAGGTTGCTAGAGAGAACAAAAGGCCAGCACACTAAGAATATCTGCCACAGGGGTGACTGTGTGGCTCTGTTGGTTAAGCGTCTGACTCTTGATCTCAGCTCAGGTCTTGATTTCAGGGTTGTGAGTTCAAGCCTCATGTGGGACTCCATGCTGGATATAGAGACCACTTTAAAAAAATGTCTGCCACAAGTTTCTTCAAATGAATTCATTATTTTGGGGGGAAGGTATTGACAGTATTCAGTTTAAATCAATGTCCTAATTATTGTTAATGTTAAATTGATGACAAAATGTTAACCAGGCTATTTAACAGATTATTGATGTCCTAACTAGAATGTTTTTAAAATTACTGAAACATTGTCCTGTTTAGTCATTTCTTGCTTTACTGATAAATTATTGAGGCACAAAGATACTGATAAAAGTCGTGGAAATGACTAAGCAGTTATGAAGACTGAAATAACTAAAATAAACTGGTGATTTGTCTAGGTCATATTAAAAATATGGACAATTTCAATATTGATAGTAAATATCAAGTGTTTGTTGTGGGTGTTGCATTATGTTAGGAATTATCTTCATATCTACTTTAACTTTCAGCCATTTCTTCCACATGAAATACTTGGTGGGGATGCAAATGACCAGTGCAGGTGCCTGAAATTGTACATGTCAAAGATTCACACCCTCCTCAGAGAATCAGCCCACAACTGACCACCAAAATGCAAGTATTACTGGAAGGGTGACATATTTTAAGCACCAATTCTTTTGTATTAAGGAGTCAATTAGAAGCCCACTTTAGTGATGGAAAGGACTTGGGGCTTGGCCTGACTTACAAGATTTTAGGATCTAGAGGCATAAGTCAGGAGGGCTCTGAATAGAGAAATTGAAGGCTAATATATTCATACTTTGCAATTTTGACCAAAACTAATATAAAGAGGAAGCTAATGAGTTAAACATTTATTTATTTATTTTTAAGATTTTATTTATTTATTTGAGAGAGAGAGAGAGAGAATGAGAAAGAGAACAGGAGATGGGGGAGGTGCAGAGGGAGAAGCAGACTCCCTGCTGAGCAGGGATCCAGATATGGGACTCGATCCTGGGACTCCAGGATCATGACCTGAGCCAAAGGCAGTCACTTAACCAACTGAGCCACCCAGGCACCCTGAGTTAACCATTTAAAAAGACCTGTTACAACTTCCAGAATTTAGAGGTTATCAGTGTGAAATCTTTATGACAGCCCTCCCTGAAAATCTATTTCTGCTTGAGGAATTTTAAAACCTATATATTCTGCTTCTAAATTATTCTTGTAAGAGATTTTCACATCCAACTTAGTAGAACACCCAAATGCAATGAGATAAATGATGTCCTCTCTGGTTGGCAACATGTTGAGATTTTTCATCTCTAATTCTGTTATCCTATGGTTATCTTCTCTTCTGAATTATGTATATACACTGTCAATTAAATTAAAAACCTTTCAATAAATTATGCTTAGGACTGTAGAAACAGTGAATCTATTCTGAATTAATGTTATATTCTCTCTTCATTATCCTTTATTGGTTTAAGAAAAAAGTAAGTGGCCTCTGAACTTTGCTATGGCATATAATTTTGAAGGACTATTTGCTTGAAATTAGGAATTCTCTCTACCTATCAATAATTTTACAAATGAGCAGTAAAAAAAAAAAAAAAACTAGTCCAGATACCTCAGAACTGGTAATTGGTTATTAATCTACATTATTCAATTGTTCTAAAAGTGATAGAGAAAAAATCTCCACTAGAGTGTCTTTCTGCCTTGATGCTTTATTGGCAAAATCACCACACATAACCTCCTGTTATATACACGGCTAGGGGATCCTACTCTGTGGTCTGCAAAAGGAAAGAGAAAAATATAGGGAGTAGAATGTAGGTTATACTATTTTTTTCTTTTTAGTTTAAAATAATTTCAAATTTACAGAAAAAGTTGTAAGAATATTACAAAGAATTTCTTTCTCCTGAACTATGTGCCAACATGATGCCCCATCATCTTTAAATACTTAGGTTCATATTTCCTACAAAAAGAAAAATTTCCTATATAATCACAATATGGCCATCAAAGTCAGGAAATTAATACTGATACATTACTGCTGTGTAAACAACAGACCCAGTGAATTGTTGCCAACAATGCCAATGATCCCCTTTATGGCAAGAGAATCCAGTCCAAGATCACTTATCGCATTTAGCCATCATGTTTTTTTTAGCCTTGCAATCTGTCACAGTTGTCCGGTCTTTCCTTGATTTTCGAGACTTTGGCACTTTTGAGAATTACAGGTCCATTACTTTGTAGAATGTCTCTCAGTTTGGGTTTTTCTGATGCTTTCTCATGATTAAATTCAGGTTATGCATTGTTGGCAGAGATGTCACATAAATGATGCTGTATTCTGCTCATAACTTCAGCATCAAACATCCTATCAAGTGGCTCATAATTTTGATTTCTCACATTACTGATGTTGATAATTTTGGTCACTTGATTAAAGTGGTGATTGCCTGGTTTTTCCACAGTAAAGATATTCTCTTCTCTTTTATATTTAATAAATATTTTGTGGGGATGTAGTTTGAGACAATGTAGATATTCTATTTCTCCTCTAAATTTTACTTACTAGTTTATCATACATTGATGTTTCTTGGCTGAATTACTTTTTGCTATGATAATTATCAAATGATGATTTTCTAAAGCGACTATTTCTTTTATATTTATGAGTTGGCATTCTTTTGTATGGAAAAGTTTTCTCTTTTTTTATTTATTTATATCAGTATTGGCTAGTAAATTATTGTTTTGCCTAATGAGCTATTTGTTATTTGTTATTATTCATTTGTTGCCCACATATCCAGATTTGGCCAGCGTGAGCTCCTTGAAGCTGGCTTCTGAGTTAGTTTTGTTTTGTTTTGTTTCTGTTTTTATTTGATATGTTCCCATCATTCCCTTTTTTTTAAAATTAATTTTCTTTTTTTAGAGAGAGAGAGAGAGCACATGCATATGAGTGGGGGTGGGGAGTGGGGGGAGGGGCAGAGGGAGAGAGAATCTTAAGCAGGCTGCATGCCCAGCGCCAAGTCGAGTCTGATGCAAGGCTTTAACTTACAGCCCTGAGATCATGACCTGAGCTTAAATCAGGAGTCAGATGCTTAACCGACTGAGCCACCCACATGCCCTCCCATTATTCCTTTTAATAGAGAATACTATTTACAAGCCAGGATCTGTGATTCTTGGTGTGGTCATTGCCACTAGGGTATTGCTCTTCTCAGGCCATATAAGTAAGTAAAGCAGTGAAATACACACACACACACACACACACACACAAATCCTTCCTTTTACATACATATTTACTTCTGTAACTCTATAGATTGAAAATTATATGATTTCACACAGATACCTCCAATTCCAGTATTTCACTCTCTATAATAAAAACCTTGAATTTATACTAATGTCTGCTATTTAAATCAATACCTCAAATTCCTATTCCAATCTAACACCACAGGGTCCATTTTAGTTTTCTCCTTTTCTGTATTTGTAACCCCTCTTCAAATAGTAAGAAACCTAGCTCCACTTATCCACAGTATATTTACTATTGGATCAATGCCCCTTTGTGTAACCAGCTCCCCATTGTCACAGCTGCTATCCTCTGCGTAGATACTTCCTTACCCTACTTGGGCTCTGACCACCTACCAAGATGTCCTCTTACCACTTCTCTTCTCCAGTTCAGACCCTTGCTTATTCCATCCAGGCTCTACGACACCACAGTGGGCTTCTGTCACATGCCCTCTTGCACACCACTTAGTGATGCACTTCTTCCCAGATAACCTTCACTTCACCTGGGTTTCAACACTCAAAGATGGGCCATTGACCCCCCTACCCCCTGCCACACCATAGATGCCTAATTTGCTCAAGTCACATAATAGTTTTAGGGAGGGAGGAAGAGAGAGAGGGGGGGAGACAAAGGAAGGATCGGAGGAGGATGAAAAAATATATACATGAAGGAAGGAAGATGGAAAGCAAGGCAAGAAGGAAGCTGTACTATTATTTGAAAGTTCAGAGAATACCTATCTTCTTGTTGCAGGTGTGAGTGTGGACATTTACCCACATACAATTGGAGGTGCTGGTTATTTCAGCTCTTCCATAGCAAAATTTAACTGAAGGTTGTTTAAAACAGTAATCATGCCAAAAAGTGGTGATTTTATAATAAAATACAAAGTACGTGGAGCAGAAGAATTTAAATCTGCTCAATGATCTCTGCAGTCATTTTAGTCTATTTAATTACAGGATTCTTAGGGGAGAAATAGATGGGTACAGGAGTATGAAGGAAGGTTTCAGAAAATTTTTATTGTCAGGGATTAGCCATGTGGTGTTTTGTTTTTGTTTTTGTTTGTTTCCAGAAAACAAATACCAGAGAGGCAGAAAGAGGATTAGATAGTACAGGATATTATCATTCTGGTTTTGGTTTATAGGTTGATTATTATAATTTGATTGCCCACAGCAGTCACTAAAGTCTGATGCATAGTAGAGAATGATTCTTGAAATCAAAGCCTAAATGAGTACATTGACAATGATGACAAGTCACATCCATCTGAAGATCCTGGACTGAATGAGATTTGTGCATATTTTCAATTTCAAATTCCCTTGTACTTGGATGAAAATCCTCATATTTTAGGCAAATATGGTCAATGTTCTTACACAGTCAATATTTATGATGCTAAGCCCATGTCAAAATGACTCTAAATGATCATATTTGGCAAAATATTATATGTAACAAGCTCAGAATTAAGTACAAATATAATTACTGTACTTGGGAAGGGAAACCCTCAAGAGTTGTTAGTTTATGCTTTTCAAAAAATGCACATAGACAGACACACAAGCAGCACCATGATAGGAAGTAATTAATGACATGATTTGGTAGCATTCTTTTAAGAAAATATGTATTTCCCTTTATAACTACATCTAAAGTGGTTATTTCTTTAGTTCTACATGTATTTCTACAACACTTAGAATGAAGTTCTCTACCATTTTGATAATTCTAGAATAGGAATAGTCATATTAAGTAATTAACCTGTGAAAATGAAAATGCCTCCCTTAACATATTAAAGAAATGATCAATGATTAAAGAAATGAGTAATAGGGAAAATTATTAATGTTGAATATTGAAAGTGTATTCTTTTTATATCACATATATACACACCTCAACTTCCACTAACAGGGGCAGAGGTGCCAGGAAAGCTAAATTAACCTATATATTGCAGAGCTTCGAGAGCGTGATAACTATCTGTATTTAATTATGTTTTCCTTGAATCAGTATTTATTGCCAGGACTTTCATAGCAAGACTTCCTTCTCCATTGACAAAATAGTCACTTTGATTAATTAAAATAAGTTTAGTTGAATAATATTTTCAAATAGATTTGATATATTTTTTGAATGTATGAAGTTTGAGGATTCCTTTCTGTTGACTTTGAACATGGACAATAACACATGGTATCTAATAATACAGAAGAGAATTTTAAGCTGAGTTTGATTTTTTGTTTAAATCGTGTAAGTGGGCTGCTTTTTTCTGTCTTTTTGACGTGAAATTTTTGTGTTTATCCTAGGAATTCAATAATGTCACTAGGTTCTACTCTGCTGTTTATTAAAAATGTAATTAAATTAAGTTTAATTTTTTCTGGTTATGTGAGATCCCCTTGGATTTACATGTTCAATTTTTTCTGGGTCTTGAACTCATGACCCTGAGATCAAGAATTTCATGCTCTACTGACTGAGCCAGCCAGGCACCCTTTCCTAGTTTTACTCTTCGTATTCGCTTCGTATGCTATGTGCATAATTGTCTTTAGTTACAGAATATTTGCATAATTTCTCCATTGCTCTCAGGGAAGAAGTTCTACTCAATCCTTATATTTGCCAAAAAATTATTTGGGATGGAATTTTCTTTGCTACCCAACCTGTTTACTAGAATATACCTTGAATCCTCTAATTAGAGCTTGTGTTGAAATTCTGTAAGTTGAAGGATATTTAATAAGTTGCATGGTTTAGACAAATGGGTAGGGCTATGGAAAGTCCCAGGAAACCTGTTTGTTTTTGTACCTTTTCTTTATATGATTCTTGGGAGCAGAGAAGTTTGGGGGCAATTTTGCCCAGTTGAACAAAAATTTCTTACTTTTGAATAGATGTCCCTCAGATTTTGGTGTATCTCTTCAAATTGTGATAAGACCAGACATAAATGAATAAATGAATGAATGAATGAATGAGTGAGTGAATGAAGGAATCTATCAAGGCATGGCCTGCTGTATGCATGGGGCTGCCAGAATGCTTTTCATATGTATAAGAAAAGGGTCTCCATATAGAAAAAATCCCATTTTCCCAAATCTTCCAGTTAGAATACAAAACAGTTAAATTGCTCTCTGAAGAGAGGGTTTATACTAGCCATAAGCCTTTATTTTTCTAAGTGGGTAAAAAAAGGTAGAGTTCAACATTTCTATTGTTATTTTTTGTTTTTGTTGTTTTGTTTTCTTTAAAAAAGCAAAACAAAATTTAAAAAACTCTACTTCTATTCCTACCATAATATTCCACTTTGGGGAAAGTAATTTTGTGTAATTTCACAGTGTCGTCCTTTAATTTGGACATTATTTAATTGTGTTCTTATTTATTTGTAATTTTTTACATATTATATTTGTATTATTTATATATGCATTAGCAACATATCCTGAATTTCTGTGACATACTATTGAAATGATCCCTAGTTTCAGCATTTTGGCATTGGTGATATTTCCTTAATTATGACCTTTTACTTTTCTAAATCATTTCACATTCACCATGACATATTTCCTGCACATCTTATTTCCTTTTCTCAATTTCAGCTCCATATTCCTAGATAACTAGAGACATATAAACTTGATAGGAGCAGGTGTAACAGTAAAATTCTGTACTTTTTACACACCATTCTAGGCATTCAGTGTGACAAACCATTAGATGAAGTTAGATAGTCTCTGGGTGTGAAGTAGCTATCAAAATCACCCATGTTCCCATTTATATTTTCAGTTTATTTCTCCTCTATTCCACAGACTGGTCTTTCTATCCTTGAGTACTCGATGTAAATGTGGGAGTGTAAGGGAATGGAACGTTCTAAGGTTAACAGGTCATTCTGCTTTCTTCTAAGAAGCCAGAATCAGCAATAGGGCTGATGAATAAAGAACCCATTATTTCTACTTGTCAGAGTTAACATGCCGGTGTAGTGCTTGGTAAGGAATATTAACTAAAACTTTTAAAAAGCAGAGATATTTTAAAGTCATCTTTCTTATTACTTCTGTTTCAAAAAGTTTTCATCCAGGCATTTTATATTTTGACTTCATGAAAATTCTGTTTACATGCTGTGTAAAAACATAATTATTTATTTATATAATTTGAGACTGAAATCATGTAAATATTTTTGAATATTTGTTCTTCTATAATTGAACTGTTTCTGAAACTGTGTTTATAAATTATATATTTTGGTAATGACATATGCAGAAGTGTTTTCTATTGAAAATGATTGTATTTTGAATCCTATTATAAAGGGAAGAATAATTTTCCATATAAGACAATTATTTTCCTTTCCTGTGTATATGCCCTTTGGTATATTTTTTTAGGTGGTGTAGGCA
The DNA here is from genome assembly GCF_004348235.1 of Phoca vitulina. Lineage (NCBI taxonomy): Eukaryota > Metazoa > Chordata > Mammalia > Carnivora > Phocidae > Phoca > Phoca vitulina. The sequence continues at coordinate 20,843,721 of NW_022589710.1, forward strand.
TGCGAGTGCGCATGTGTGCAAGTATGCACTTGAGTGTGAATATTGGTGATATTATGAATAAAAATGATTTTCTTAATAATAGAATCCCTTCTTAGGAAAAGACCTATGCTATTGAGTGAATATATTGTTAAGTCAATTGGGTGGAAAGTGAGATTTCTCTAAAAGCATCGTAGTGTGGTAGGCTGCCTTTTAAGATGGTTTGCAATGATCTCGGACTCCTGCTACGGAAGTCTTTGTGTATCCCCCATCTATTTGACTGTGGGCTCAACCTAGTGACTCTCTTTCTAGTGGATAAAATATCCCAAAAGTAATGGGATGCCTCTGCCAGGATTAGGTTACAAAAAGACTGTGACTTCCCTCTCATATCTGCTCTCTCTCTTTCTGTTCTGATAAAGCAAGCTGCCACATTTGAGCTGCCCAATGGAAAGGCCAACAGGGCAACAAAGTGTGGGCAGCTTCTAGACCACAGCTAGTGAAGGGTTAAAGCCTGCCAACAACCACATAACTGAACCTGGAAACGGATCCTTCCCCAGTTGATTCTAGTGCAGACTTCGGTCTTGATGGAACTCTTGACTGCAGCATGTGAGAGACCTTAAGGCAGAGGACCCAGAGAGTCTGTACCCAAATTCCTGACCTACAGAATCTGTGTAATAACAAATATTGTTTTAATCTGCTAATCTTGGGGGAAATTTGTGATAACTAATACATTGATTTAGAATATATAAATTGTTCTCCGAGACACTGTAGCCTGCTGATAAGAGGACTTTTGTTTTTATTAGTGGGTGAAGAGAAGTTAAAGGCCAGAGTAAAATTGTTCCCAATAGTAGCAAAATACGGCTTTTACTCAGAGAAGGACTTGGGAGGAAGAATTGAGGTTCCTAATAGGAACTATTAGGGAATTTTGCAATATGATATGCAATGTAAAGTTTCTTACTAGTTTTTAAATGAAATCTTTAGTATATTCTGGTGTACTGATAAGCATGTTATTGTATTGAATCTCTACTGATGGGATGTAATAATGTAACAGGGGAAACTTTGAGAAAGCTCTTGGGAGGCTAACCACAATGGAGCTACACCTTGTTTATATAAAGTTAAGTTTAGTTTTTGACAATTGCCTAAATGAATTGGCTCCAACTAAATGAAATTAAAGGAATTTTTATTTTGGAAGAAAAGCCTATTGGATGATGCTTATGAACAAAGATAACTGACTGTCAAGATTAGTGAACAGTACAACTTCTAATATTACTAAACATTTGAGAATAAAGATAGTCTAGGAAACATATATAAAATATGTTTTGTGTTTGTAATTTGTTTGGCATTTTCTATGACAATTGTATTATGTAAAACAGCTTTTTTGCCTTAAAAATATACTTTCAGGGGAAGTATTTAGGCCAAGATAATGCAAAAACTGAACTTCTGGAAAAATCTGTCTAATTTACATGTAATAGAAAGATATTGGAGATAAGGAAAAACCCAGAAAATAGCATACTCATGCTTATCAATTAGAGAGGAGGTGATGTGCAGGAAATCTACCTTAATATTATCTTTATTTTGTTTGTCTCTTAATTCAGTTAGAAATAACCAGAATATGTGAAAGGCATTCAGAATTTTGGGGAGATATCAAGTGATGTAGTTCTCCCAGGTCTTTGCCAAGAGTCTCAAATTAGAATCCTTACTTAGCTGAAAATATATGCAATACTCTTTTGATTAAAAATGGAACTCCACTGCGTGCAAACAGAAAATAATTTGACTTTCACACCTCCTGTCTTCCTGCATGGGGTTACTTTCTCAACTGTCTTAGGGAAATCTCTTACAAAAAACCACCACCCTTTTTATCACTCTTGGATAGCAAATAATTCTACTAATTTCTAGACATGATAGCCATTATATTTCAATAACTTAAAATGATTGGTCCAGATTAATAGTCAATATTCTAAATTTCATCAAAGAATGAATCTCTTCCTTTCCCAGATCAGACCTGCTTCAAGACTGGAAGTCTACCATGTGCTAACAGGAATACAGTGGCTTTTCATCTGCTGTCTACTTTTGCCTTTTGCTTCTCCATCAGCAACCTGACTGTGTGTTTTGATCCCTTCATGTCTGGAGCTGGGAGTCACGGGTCATGAAGCAAGATGTTACTTGACTGGCACTGTCTTCCACATCAGTTCTTTCTGCACTTGGGAGCCTCTGGGTCTTGAGAGCTGATCCTTTCCCTTGTAGAGGGCTTTTCTGGGTTCTTAGGAAACTCCTTATTGCTTGGGATTTATTACCTTCAGTTCCTTTAATTCAGATAATGTCTCCTTTGCCTATGGCTTTGCTTACCTTTTTGTTTTTTATGGTCCTTTCCACCAAGATTCACTCTCTCAAGGTCCTCTGGCTCCTGCAGGTAATTGCCTTGGGGGAAAATCCCATTACAATCTCCTGAGAGCACTTCTTTTTCCTTTTGTGGTCACATCTTGTCCCTAACCAACCATGCTAGGACAAGCTGGTCCCAGTATAGCCATCTCACATTCTCTCCTTCATTGTCAAAAAAGCTAATCATGCACAAATTCCGACTTGGTTCTTGTTCTGCGCTTTGTAACTCACATACTGCTGGGGTTATGGATCGTGTTCTCTGGTCTCCACAAAGTCCCTCATCTCTTTCACATGAGGATAGGGATGGAATGGGGAGGGGAAAAAGTGTGACAGAATCTCACAGTCTTTTCCCAAACAAATTATTTCCCTGTTTTTGGTTAATACCATTCAGTCTCTTTTATACTTTTTGGGTGGTTATTGAACAAAGGATTGCCAGATATTTTTAGATTTTTGTATAGTTCCACTTTGATGATCTAGGACTTCACTTTGAGACATGGAAGTACTTCCCTAACTTTAAACAGAAGGTGTCAGATTTAGACATTCTATTATTTATAGAATTAAGGCTTAGTATCTGAAGGAATGGGAATAGCCAACGTGCAGAAATGAGGGAGTCACTGATCAGAATGAATCAGTGGTATGGCATAAGAACTGAGTAACTTAAGTACCGTGTTCTTCTACCTCACATAACTCTTAATAACCTTCTACCTCACATAACTCTTTATAAGTTTATGACTTGTGCTACTTTTAAGGCATTTAAGTATGTGCTATCTTTTTTGGATATTTAGTATTTGTATTATGTATATTAGCTTTTTTAAATTATGTTATGTTATGGAACACTACATCAAAAACTAATGATGTAATGTATATTAGCTTTTTAACTGATTTTTTTTTTTTTAGTTCCTTAAAGGAAAGTTTCTTCTATTTCTTTGTATTCTACACAACAAAAGAGAATGTATATAATAAATGCTAAATAAATATCTGTAAATATGTTTGTAAATTTATCTCCATTGCAGACTTTTCATCAGGAGTTAGTGATCCATAGAAGTCTAGTATTACCTGATGGGAGATCCATGTATTCTTTTTTTTTAAAATATTTTATTTATTTATGTGACAGAGAGACACAGTGAGAGAGGGAACACAAGCAGGGGGAATGAGAGAGGGAGAAGCAGGCTTCCCGCAGAGCTGGCAGCCTGATGCGGGGCTCGATCCCAGAACCCTGGGATCATGACCTGAGCCGAAGGCAGACGCTTAACGACTGAGCCACCCAGGCACCCCGATCCATGTATTCTTAAATATATTCTTAATGTAGCTGAGTAAACACAGCAGTACTGATGGTGGTAGAAGGCAAAAGTACAGTGAATTCTGTGTCATTAATAAACCTCTCCCTCATGTATGTGCACACTTGTATATCACATACTCCTTTAAAAAACTGCATTAGTAACAAAGATTTTGAGGATATCATTTGGGCCAGGTCTTATAATTATATATTCTTCCCTACTTAATGCCTGTCAGAGTAAATAGGACTCTGTATGAAAAAAATTTCAGTTAATTTTATATTATTTTGGAAAATAATAAGTGAGCTTTTTGTTTGTTTCATTAGGCAGTGTTTATTTTAGTGGTTTTGAATTGAATTTTCAGGCACTCTAAAAATAGATATTTTCTGACAAATTATGAATCTAATCAAGGCAATGTATTGTCATATTTTATGTCTGTTGGGAAAATATGATTGATGAGGAAAAATTCTTTCTTAATATGATATATTTAAATAACTTTTCCATGGTTGGCTTGTGTGTTAGGAAATTATCTTCAGATTTAAATAATCCTTCATTGTTTCTTATGTGTAAGAATATCAGCACCAATGCAGAGCTCCAGCAAGAAAGCATGAAGCTATTTGTCTTTTTCAATACATGTACCAGGGCTAGGAAATGATAAATCAGTATGATTTCAGAGGACAAGCTTTTAATTAAATGATACCCATAAGTCACCCTTTCTGTTTCTTAAGAGGTTTTTGAAAAAAATCTTTCTAATTTGGCTTTCATGCTCAAATATATGAATACATTCACTCTAAATTACTCCACAATTTTCACTTCAATTTTTTCTACTTATTGTAAAATGTCACTTTTAGCATTTCCAGAGTCTTTTATTAGGCACTTTATTTATTATTGCCCAGCTACAGTCAGCTTTACAAGTTTTAAATGCTTATAAATAGGGAAATGCAACACTTTTCTGTAAAATCTTGGAGTGTTGCAACAGAATACAAACTTAAAAAAATGAAACTTCAATAGAGCTTTACTGGGTTTGCGGACCACTTCACTGCTGTACTGTGAGAGTGTCAGTTAAATCTCAATTTCAGAAGAGGTTCAGATGCCTTTGAATATACACTGCTTGTCTCAATAGCCCTTCAAAGGAGTCAGAGGTCAGGCAGCTCTGAAATTAATAATAAGAGTTCACTAGTATTCTTCCGATTCACAAGACAAAACAAAAAAGTGTGGGGGGCGGGGGGAGGAGACATTTGAAGGGTTATATAGGAGAATAAAATATGTAATTTGTGAGCACCTATTAAAAGCTAGGTAGTATTCCACCTTAGGAATTTTAGTCTTCATAACACCCCCTTCATTATATCTCCCTTGGAGATGCTGAAACGGAGGAGACTGTGCAGCTTGCCTAGAGGTGTATAGTCAGGCATGGCATTTCAATCTAGGCTTTTTCTCATTTCACAGTCAGGTCTCCTTCCATCCCCTCTAGTATAGCACTCACACTCCTAAGAGTAGTCTCACTAATACATTTTAAAGTTTTGCCTATAATCTAGAAAAAAATGAGGCCCAAATTACTCGTGATAACAATGAAATAAGGTTCTTTTTGTTATTCTTGCAATTCCTTCATTTATAGTATATTTTAGAAAAAAAATTGTTTTTGTTTGTAGAGAGTGAAGGGGATCTCTGGGTAGTTAAATAACTTTAGGCTGAGGATAAAAATAATGTTGGGATGTAATTCCTGGAGGTGAAGGGTCTGAGGAATAGCAGCATAAAGTTTCCAGACACTCTGAAGACACAACCACATGGGGGGCAGTAGCACAGATTGTTAGGGTCTATGAGCCACAGGAGAAGGGATGGACCAGAGGACAAGAACTATTTTCGTCAGAGTTTACTATAAATAAAAACATGTTAAAATGCAGTATTTTATCAGCTTAAGTAGAGAAAATCTATTTCTATCAATCAAGACTATAAGACTGATAGGAAATGTCTTATAGGCATCTGCCAATTTGTTTATTTGAATAATAAAAAAACTTCTAGAACCACTAAATCACTGAATAATTAGTCAATGAGAAATTGCTCTTTGTTATTGTACTAACCTACTGTTATCAAAATATATTACAGGAAAGGGGAAAATGCAGGGAGAACAACTTGAATATTTTCCAGTTTATTCTACTTAGAGTTGTAGCTGGGAACTATCTGCTGGGATAATGTGATAGTAAGGGATAAAACCTCAAATTACCCTTGCAAAAGATGCATAAATAACTAAGTGAAATTTAGTCAAATTAACAACTCTCTTTTGGGAAATAAGTAAAATGATTTTGAGCTTTATTAAATATTTGATGCTTCCATATGAATTGTATTTTTAAAGTCTATTTAATATTATCAGAAAGTTATAGAATTCCATTATGGCATAGAATATGCTTCTGCTCACAAGTGTATGAACATCAACATTTATAAAACAGATATATTTAAATATATATAGACATATATATTGATATATTAAATATATACGCATATATATTGATATATATAAAACAGATATACTTAAATATACTTAATATATACTTAAATATATATATACATTATATTGATATTGATATATATAGAAAGATAAGAAAGATATATATCGATAAGAAAAGAAAGATAAGAAAAGATAAGAAAAAATATATATTGATATATATGTATGTATCTGTTTTGTAAATATATATACTTATAAATATATATATCAGTATATATCTATATCTATCTATATATTTTACACAGAATCACATTCAGTGCATAGCAAATAGGACGGCTAAGCAATAAATTGAGCAATAGGGTGGTGAGGTAGCTTCAGACCAGGGTGTGGCTCCTAGATTAAAAATACAAAATTCAATGTTATAAATGTACTAGAAATGAGTATTATATATGGGATAGATACTTGCTAACCAAACTCATAAGGAACTGATATGCAAACCATAATGACTATATGTGCTTTATAATGTTTCCTACAACTGCAGTATATGTATCTGCTATTTAAATTATCTACTTCCTCAGATCAAAGGTAGTCAGATATACCACAGTAGACATTAGGTGGCTGCTTTTCATGACTGTAGACTCAGAGGACAGTCTTTGAGACATTTCACTTACATGTTAACTATCTCTTTCTTTCTGTCTCCTCACTTTTATTCCTTGTACAGGATATTAACTTGGGACTTTTCTCCTTAAGTTTAGATTTAGAAATAAAGGCTGAGAACTAAGTCTGAGACTTCCTTTGCCATGAAACAATCGATGGCAAGCATTTTCACTTTCCAAAGCAAAGCAAAATGCTGGACTTGGAGCAGCACTTATAAAGAAGGGAACTAAGAGAGAGTTTTGTGAACCATAGTTAAAACCATGTTTATAATTTAGGTTAAGAAGATGTGCAGTAAACACAGATTGGGATTTTAGTCTCAACTTTTCTCAATTTCATATAAAATAAAAGAAACTTGGAGTTTGGGACACACATTGGACTGTAGTCATAAGAATCTAAATGAAAAGGGGTGCCTAGGTGGCTCAGTTGGTTGAATATCTCAGTCTTGGTTTCAGCTCGAGTCATGATCTCTGGATCATGGGATCAAGCTCCATGTCAGGCTCCGTGCTCAGCAGGGAGTCTGCTGGAGATTCTCTCTCTCGCTCTGCCCCTGCCCCTGCTTGTGCTCTCTCTCTCTCTAAAATAAATAAATAAATCTTAAAAAAATTAAAAAAAAGAATCTAAATGACAAGAAGCTAATTACAGTGTAGAGGACTGCCATTGGGAAGTATCTACAGTAACAATGAGAGTGGGCCATTGGCCCTATTTACCATGATCCTACGTGTAGACCATATTGAAGCTGGGCTTGGATCTTCTCAAGTCCTGAACAAGAGGGCTACATGGAAGCTTGAGGAGACCTCAGCAGAAAGAGTGTAGAAAATTTCTCTGATTGGCCATGGGCTGAGGGGAGTATTATAAATGACCAGGCAGAAAAGTCACATTTATATGCATCAAGGATGCTGCAGGGAAAAAAATCCCTGGTAAAGACGACCTTATCCAAAACCCACAAAATTTCTCTGTGAAAGAATCAGCTTTCAAAAACTTGAGACCGGCTCAGATAGTACCAGTCAAGTAAGATTTTTCCTGTTCCTCTAGTTTTGACTTCTGCAGGAGGGGTCAGAAATTCAGATTCGCAAACCAAAGAAAGAGGGAAAGAGAGTCTAGGAGAAGAAATAAAGATCACTATGACCCTTTTCTTTTTTTTTTTTTTAATATTTTATTTATTTATTTGACAGAGAGAGATAGCGAGAGAGGGAACACAAACAGGGGGAGTGGGAGAGGGAGAAGCAGGCTTCCCGCCGAGCAGGGAGCCCAATGCAGGGCTCGATCCCAGGACCCCGGCATCATAACCTGAGCCGAAGGCAGGCTCTTAACAACTGAGCCACCCAGGCGCCCCTACTATGACCCTTTTTTACATGTGGGTTTCCACCAGTCCAAATTAAAGGACAAAAGCATTAATTGTGAATGAAGTTTGGAATTGTGGTTATCACACTGGGCTAGACATCATAAATTGTTACATGAGACTGACTGTATGGGGGACTAAAATGATTAGATTACTTTGTTTTCTAAGCTGTAAGAACTGGGGACAACAAGCTAGACCAAATGAAGTGAAGGGTTTACAAAATTTGTGAAAATTTGTCAAGAGAAAAATTTTAAATGCTTCATGATTGCAGCCTATGTCGGGATATTTCAATACACTTGATTTCAAGCACATCTCTAACTATCAGGGGTGAAAACTCATGGAGGGATATATTCAAGCAAAATCTGCATAATCACATGGTAAAGCTATAAATAGCATTGCAATGCTTTACATAGTGTGTTTAAAGCCAAGAAATAAATTTAAAGTTGAGAATTGCCAGAATAGGAAAAACTATAGAGTAGGAAATAAACATTTTTTTCTGTGTATAACACGATCTTTAAGGCAAAGAAATACCCACTCCTGTTGTAAATGTCTATAGCAGGGTAACTACTCAATTATTGCTTTATACCCCCTCTTCTCTTTTGTTCCTATCTATGCTACAAATTGATAATGGTACTGTAGCAGAATGCATTTTCTGAGTTAGCCTCATCTTTTATCCTGTATGTTCTTCCATAAAGCTGTGTGAGCAAACTACTCCCCCATCAAAAAGTGGAGTCTGTTTCTCTACTTCCTTGAATCTGATTGGACCTTGTTATATCTTTGAATGATAGAATATGCAGAGAGACAATGTCAGTTTCCAGTGAATCATTTAACCAGCCTCTTGGTAATGTTTTGTTGAGGATTTTTGCATCTATCTTCATCAGGGATATTGGCCTATAGTTTTCTTTTTTTGTAGTGCCTTTGGTTTTGTTATCAGCGTAATGTTGGCCTCATAGAATATATTTGGAAATGTTCCTTCCTCTTCTATTTCTTGGAATAGTTTGAAAGGAATAGGTATTAATTCTTCTTTAAATGTTTAGTAGAATTCACCTGTGAATCCATGTAGAATTCACCTGTGAATCCATCTGGTTCTGGACTTTTATTTTTTGCTAGTTTTTTGATTACTGATTCAATTTTGTTTGTTGTAATCGGTCTGTTTAGATTTTCTATTTCTTCCCGGTTCTGTTTTAGAAGATTGTATGTTTCTAGGAATTTAGCCTGACTCAATAAGAAAAAAAGAGAAAGGACCTGAATAAATAAAGTCAGAAATGGGAGAGGAGAAATAACAATTGACCACCGAAATATTAAGAATTATAAGAGAATACTATTAATTGGCCTCTTGGAACTTCTCACTCTTATGATGCTCCCTCTAGATACCAAGTCACCATACTGTAGGAAAGCAAAGCCACTGAAGGCCATGTAGGCAACCTAGTTGACAAACCCAAGGGAGCCCCTATCTGACAGCCAGCAACTACCATTCATGTGTATGAGCCATCTGGTATGTCCATTCCAGTCAAATCTTCAGATGACTACAACCCCAGCCAATATCTGAGTGTGACCACATGAAAGACCCCAAGTAAAAATCTCCCACCTGAATTCAATAAACCCATATGCCCATAAGAATAATAATTCTTTTTTTCAAGCCATTATGTTTTGGAGTATTTGTTCTGCAGCAATAGATCACTAGAATTACCTATAATTCTAAAGATGAGGTAAGATGCTCACTTCATTTTTGTTTAAGTTTATATAATTTCTTTGAAGTGTAAAGAAGTCTTATTTTATGCCAATATGTCTTAGCTTGGGTTCTCAGAAATATAGCTTATGTGATGTTTTATTAGGGAGTATAAAGCCAGAGATACAATTAGTAAAGGAAAAAGGAAGTAAGAAAGGAGGGGAAAAAAGGCAAATAGATGCTGGCATATTCCTAAAGTGGCTACGGTATTATAAACACAACTACTCACTGAATCATGCAAATGTCTCTGGTTAGGCCATATGGAGCTATTGTAACTCAGAATAATCCTCTGTGGAGAACAAGGGAGAAGGATTCATTCTATGGCTCCTTCACATCTATTGTCTCTCATTAGTCAAAATCTGCCCAAAGGCATTTAGTCCCTTGTCCTTCCAGGTTGTGTTGCCTATGCCTCCTGAATAGTTGCTGAGGAATCCAGAGTCATAACCTTTAGCACGGCACTTTATTTGGGTCTAGAAGTTGTAGGAAGAGCCAAAGGCTCTATGGGTGGGATCAGTCCATAGTTGCCACAAGGTGCCATAGTTGTTGGAGCTTCTGCTCCACTGGAGCAACTGATGCTCTGTCAGAGCCTGACCCTCACTCTGAGAAACCTTGAGATATTCAACAATCTTAAGAGATGAGGTCAGAACAGTGGCAGTTGGAGCACTCCATTGAGCAAATGCCTGAAGGATCAGGAGGCAGGTAAAGCCGTGTGACACAGGGGTGGCATGTGAACTGGATTTGATGATATCCACTCAGTGGACCACTCAGATTCTCTCTCATAGTCCTATGGTATCCAGATCTTCTCTAAGGAAGGGGGATTTGCAAGTCCAGTTATTCAAGGTGGTAAGTGTTTTCAATATTTTTTAAAAGGCTAAAGAGAATTAAAGGACTGAGGTGTAACTGGTGTTTGGGCCATAATTGTTTCTTCCCATCTCCCTTTCCCAGCACTCATTTTAGAGTTTTTTGTTGTTGTTGTTGCTGCTGTTGTTTTGTTTTGTTTTGTTTTTACCTTTAGCCAGCACTTTTGCTGGTCCATGTCATTTGTATTGTTGAATTACCTGGAGTATCATCTGGAGTATTTATCTAGTGAGGGAGTTTCACTGACCCTTTCAAGGTTGGAAGTATATAATATAATTGACTTGTCACAGTGGCTAGATGAACTTTCTGAAGAATGGTGTTCTGTAAGGGACTCAAAATCTGTCTCAGATGTTGGCAAATTCTTTATTCAGTAGGATCAATAGCTAGATCAACATAGTGAGAGGAAATCTATGCTATTAGTTCATCAGTAGCCACTGTTTTTGCAAAGATAGTCCTTCCTTTTATGGGCCCACAATGCAGTCACTAGAGTGGCTGATGAGAGTATCCGTCTGACATCCCCAGGACAGGTAATTTTATCTTTTCTGAAGTATATCTTTTCTGGTTGGTATTATATGAATTATAGGATACACACATTTGTGCCCTCTTCCATATATAGATCCATATACCTCTTCCCCAGACTTTCTTGTCCCCAATCTTTCAGTCCTGGTCCTTTCAGGTTTTTGACCCACTAGCCAGGTAAGTCCCACTGCCCAGTAGTCAATATATATCCACACTTCAGGCCAACTTGTCTTCCGTATAAGTCTATAATCAAGTGTACTGCTCTCAGCTATGACTTCTGGAAAGATTTCCCTTCACCATTCTCCTTTGGACTACCCTTAAGGGCAGCAAACATCCTTCTCCAGCTTCAGCCAACATAGTACATGGACACATCTATGATTCAGGCCCAAGTCCTTTATTTTTAAGTTAGTTGGTTATAAGAAACACTGAAAAAGCCATAAGTGTGAATTGAAGAAGAAGAGGTAGGTGAACTGGGTGTACCTTTGAGCCCATTTATAAGTAAATAGTTTTCACCAATCCTGGGTTTTTCTGCTGTGTCTACTCAGTCTTGTTACTTGCTGGATCTTTTAATAACAGCTGATAATAAGTTTCACCGGTCTCAAGATCATTTAGTGCCCCATGGTCATTCTCTACTAGTGCCCAATTATAGCACATCAGGAGTTGATTTTTCAAATGGAGAACTTTTCTCTACCATGAAGGAAGGACATGATCTTGCTCCAATAACCCTAGGGGTTTCATAATGATATCTAAATTTGATAATCTGAAATGTGAATATTTTATAATTAGAATTGAATTCATTTCAATTTTCCTTATTATTGTGATAAAAATGTTAAAACATATTTCCATGATTTTTAATACAAGAGATTCTATTATAAATATTTCACCAAATTAAAAAAAAACTTTCATGATTTATAGTAACACATATGCATGCACTCAAATTATTTATTAAGTATTTCTATATTTTTTGGAATTTTGTTTGCAGGATCTTCAACTTTAGTCAACAGTAAGTGTAATGTAGAGAAGGGAACACTGGACAGAAAGTTGAAAATATGGGTATATTTTTGTTTTCTCTACTTCCTTGTTAAATGCCCTTAGACCTTAGGCTGTCTACCACATATCTAAACCCCATTATTTTACTAGGTGCCAGTCACAATTCTAAATTTAATTGTAATAATTTCTGAACACCAGAGGACCAAAGGGACATTTTCTTTTATTCTATTTTCTGTCTCATAATTTTAGAATCTTTCTTTTTAAATTCTCAACCCTGTGACCCCAAGCTCAAATGTTTTGGTTAATGAATTAGACGATTCACAAGATTAAAATATTTGGCTTCAACTAGTAATATTACCATAACTACACATAAATGCGTCAAAAACTAATTGTTCTTGTGTATGAACTGAAGCCATTCTGGACAACAGATGGGTATTAAGGTTAACTAGAAAAGTGGGTATCTTTTCATTGAATGATATATGGTGAGGTATTGTTCTATCTCAGTGCAGAGGCATAAACTGTAACATGAGAATGTCCTACATATTAATATTTTTTCAATGGTTAAAATTTTAATAGAAAAATATTCATTTTTTAAAAAGATTTTATTTACATATTTGACAGAGAGAGAGAGCACAAGCAGGGGGAGCCGCAGGGAGAGGGAGAAGCAGGGTCCCACTGGGCAGAGAGCCCAGCGTGGGACTCAAACCCAGGACCCTGGATCATGACCTGAGCCGAAGGCAGTAGCTTAACTGACTGAGCCACCCAGGCGCCCTGGAAAAAAATCTATTTCTTTTGGCTATACTTATTTATTTTCTTTATCTTATCTACCTACCCGTGGGTTGTTGTTCAACCCTATAGAAAGTAAAAAGAGCAAAATTATTTTCATGTAATGTTTACTTTGTCATGAAGCTTATATTCATATTTTTACTCATATTTTCTTAAGATGAAATAAGTCAATTATTTCCCCACATTAAATTAAAAAAACTAATTTTGGTTTTGATTGTTTTCTTTGTAATTGCCATTCCTTGAATTAACTTTGCTTACAAGTTTGTTGAAATATCTTGAGTTTTGTAATACCTTATATGTGGTTATTTAAACTTTTTATTAAATTTTTATTTTGAAATAATTTCAAACTTACAAACATGCAAGAATAGTAATAGTACGAAAACCCCAGTATATCCTTTACTCAGATTCATTAATTTTTTAACATTTTGGCATATTTGCTTTATCACTGTGTCTTTACCCCTTTTTATTTCTAATAACATTTTTGTGTGTATTTTTTTTAAATCATAATACAATTATGAAGTTGAGGAAATTGAACGTTGATACAATACTTTAGTTGTAATCCATATCTCAATTCTATCAGCTGCCCTATATTGTCCTTTTATTTTTTATTTTTCGCATTACAGGATCCTCTCAATCATCATGTGCTACATTTAGCTGTCATGTTCCTTTAGTGTTTTTGAATCTAGTATTATGCTTTAGTCTTCTATGAAATTGACATTTATGAAGAATACAGGTCAGTTTTAAAAATAAAATGTTTCTTATTTTAGGTTTGTCTCTCGTTTTCTCATCAAAATCTTCCCTTAGATGTAGAATCCATTAGTGATGCTTGCCCAAACAATTTTTATTATGATGGTGGCAAAATGAGTGTTTTCCAGCTCTACCACTTATACTAAAAGAACCATGAAATGCTCCAAAGGGTCAAATAAGGGACAATATCTGCACAAAATATATTAGTGCATACTGGAATATAACCCACTGAATAAAATAAATCATTAGCCAATATTCCTTAATCTACATAAGGTTATTCCCATACCATGTATTGAAAGAGAAAAAAAATGCTATTCTTTCCCCAATTATTGGAGGAGGTCATCAAGAGGACATGACCGCCAGTTGACCTGGCAATCAGACGCGGCAATTGGAGGCTTCTGTCCTTGGAATGTAGGTTCCGCCCAACATTCCCATAGTCTGGGCAATTTCAGTGACGGAATCTTGAGAGAGTAGTATGTTCTTGAGGGCTTCTGGAAGTATACGTGACTAAACCCCATTAAGACCGCTATATAAACTTTTAAGATTCTGGCGGGCAGGTCTGGAGATCTATTTGTCTTGCAGCTGCTGAAGACAAGCCTTGTAAGTAAATTCCCTTGCTTATTTATTAAACCTACCACCTGCCAATTTGCAGCAGTCTACCTTCCTGATAGATCTCTCCTTGCCCTCTACGTATGGGGGCCAGTTTCAAATTTCACCTGGCGAAACGCCCGAAGGTGCAAACCAACAATTGGCTCACTAGCCAGGAGACTGAAGGAATGGGTCTTGGGAAGAAAGCATTTGCTGGGGAAAACCTTAGTTGGCCATTGATCTCCGTGTGGGAAGAGGTGGCCTGTATGTTAGATGCTTGTGGACTGCCAAGTGAGTATGGGGATGCCCCCTAAATGCCCCGTGCTTTAAGGTATTTGTTAGAGAAACTGTGTATTGTACACTGAGGCCACAGCAGACTGGCTACTACTATGGGCAGTCCGGCTGGCCACCGATGCCCAGCCAGAGGCTGAAGCCCCAGTTAGAAAGTTGGATGAATAGATGTGGTTAGAGAAGGACATGCAGTTGTCCGCTATTTTGCCAGCTTCAGAGCTGGCAGACAAGATGGGGAAGCAGGATAATAAGGTGGAAATCTTAGTGTGCCGTTTTGCAAAGCTGTAGGGAACAAATTGCTGTGGATTACGTTTCAAGCGCTGCAACAAAGCCTGATTAGGAGACTACAGGGTGGAATCTCTGGGAAAGTGAGGAGAGCAAAGGGGAGGATATTATAGCAATTGACAATGAAATGGAAGAAGGATCTCATGCTGTCTGACCTCTAATACAAAAGAAACTTTCAAATAGTAATTACCCGAGGGGTGTCTGGGTGGCTGAGTCAGTTAAGCAGTCAACTCTTGATTTCAACTCAGGTCATGATCTCAGGGTCCTGGGATCGTGCCCCACGTCAGGCTGCCTGCTCAGAGGGGAGTCTGCTTGAGATTCTCTCTTTTCCTCTCCCTCTGCCCCTCCCTCCCCTCTCTCAAATAAACAAACAAACAAATAAATAAATCTTTCATTGGGGTGCATGGGTGGTTCAGTTGGTTAAGCATCTGCCTTTGGCTCAGGTCATGATCTCAGAGTAGTAGGATCAAGCCCCACATCAGGCTCCCTGCTCATCCAGGAGCCTGCTTCACCCTTTCCCTATGCCCCTCCCCTGCTTGTTCTCTCTCTCATGCACTCTCTCAAATAAATAAATAAAATTTTTAAAAATAGTAATTACCCTAGACTTCTGATAATAGCTGATGGCCTAGCCTGGTTATGAGCCGTAGCAACTGACACTTCAGTAGATACAGCAGACTGGGTGCATAAAAAGACCCTGGTGGGATGACATATTGCCAAAAATGCTGGCTTGCTCATGAAATGGAGTGACTGAGTTAGCTCAGCAATAGCATGTCCTGAGTGTTCTAAACAACGCCCAAGGCAACTGCTATAGGAGTCTGGGGCCATCCACCAGAATTCTTAACTAGTCAGAGATTGGCAAATTGATTATATTGGCCTTGTCCCTCAAAATGAGGGTTCTAAATATGCTTGGATTGTGTGGGCACCTCACCTGGCCTAACCCTTGCTTTCCCCTGCCACCGTGCAATCAAGGCTGCCACCATTAGGGGTTTAGAAAAGCAGAGTGCCTTATACCAATACCCTTCTCAAATGAACAGTGATCAGGGGTCATTGCAAAGGTCATAATGTGCAAAACTTGGTAAAAGAACATGACATTGAATGGAGGTTCGATCACCACTATAACCCATAAGTAGCGGGGTTTGTAGAAAGGAAGAATGCAATATTAACGCAGCAGATTAAATTCTAGCAAGTAAAACCACCATGGCCTGGTGGAATAAAGTAATGTCCCAGGCTTTAATACATTTGAATAATCAACCAATAGGGCTTATTGCTCCATATGCCACACTGAGGACCCCTTTAAGACACTCAGTACCGTAAAGGTATGGAAGTTGCCGGAAACAGCCACTGTACCAACTCTCATGGTGGATCAGTGTGCTATGCTTCTGAGAACACCAATTCCCATCATGCCTGGAAAAGGCATTATCCAACTGGAATTTGCAGGGAGATGTTCCACCAGGATGGGTGAGTTGCTTTGTGCTACTGGCTGAAGAGAAACATCTCAATCTCCACTGGGGTACTGTTGTCCTGCTGAAAGCCAGACCTGTTGAAATGCACTATACCTGGATTGGAACACACACCATGGAAAGGGGGGAAGTCGTTTTAGTGTTTTTTTTTTAATGGTTGCTCTAAGGATTACAATAGGAATTTTTAATTTATCACTGTATATTTCAAGTAAATACATATTTACTTTCATTAAAATATAAAAACTTTGCATTGGTATAGTTTCATTTCCTCTTCCTGTTTTGTTATTATTGTGATATGTATTACATGTATGTATACTATAAAACCTAAAATATAATTATACAAAATTTGCTTTAAACAGTCATTTATTTTAAAGAAAGTAAAAGAAGAAAAGAATGTACATATGCTTTTATATTAACATCCATATTTAGTATTTGCGATGACTTTATTCTTTCCTTGGATCCAAGCTTCCTTTTGCTGCTTTTTTTTTCAGTCTCAAGGATTTGCAACAGCATTTCTTTTTTTTGTTTTGTTTTTAAGTTCCAGTTAGTTAACATACAGTGTAATATTAGTTTCAGGTGTACAATTTAATGATTCGATACTTCCATACAACACCTGGTGCTCATCATGACAAGTGCCCTCCTTAATCCCCATCACCTATTTAACCCACCCCCCGACTCACCTCCCCTCTGGTAACCATCAGTTTGGTCTCTGTAGTTAGGAGTCAGTTTCTTGGTTTGCCATTCTCTCTCTCTCTCTCAATCTTTTCCCCCATGCTCATTTGTTTTGTTTCTTAAATTCCACATATGAGTAAAATCATACAGTATTTGTCCTTCTCTGACTTATTTCACTTAGCATAATACCCTCCCTCTAGCTCCATCTATGTCATTATAAATGGCAAGATTTCATTCTTTTTTTATGCCTGAGTAATATTCCAGTGTGTGTGTGTGTAGTGTGTGTGTGTGTTTGTGTGTGTGTGTACCACCTCTTCTTTATCCATTCATCAGTCATGGACACCTGTGCTGTTTCCATAGTTTGGCTATTATAGATAATTGCACTAGCATTTCTTTGTAGCACACATATGGTAGTAACAAATTCAGGTTTTATTTATCTAGAAATGTAGAAATGTCTTTTTTTATACCTTAATTTTTGAAAAATAGTTTCACTGGACATAAAATTCTTACTTCAAAGTTAATTTTTTTTCTTTCAACACCTTTGAATATGCCATTCTTCTGGCTTCCATTATTTCTGATGGAATTTCAGCCATTAATAATATTCATTGCCCTGTATGCTTTGTATTAATTTCCTCTTGCTCTTGTTAATGTCATATCTTGGCTTTTAGCAGTTTAATTGTGATGAGTCCGTATGTGATTTCCTTTGTGACATTCCCATATTTTCCTATGTGAGGTTTGTTAAATTTCTTTGATCTGGAAGTTATTGTTTTATACCAAATTTGGGATGATTTGGCCATTGTTTCCTCCAGTATTTTTCTTTTTTTTTTTTGAACTTTTTTAAAGATTTTATTTATTTATTTGAGAGCGTATGTGCGCGTGCATGCGTGCGTGCGCACGCACCTGCGCAAGCAAGGGGGAGTGGCAGAGGGAGAGGGAGGGGGAGGGGGAGGGGAAGCAGGATTCCTAGTGAGCAGGGAGGCGGTGTTCTGGGACCCTGGGATCATGAACTGAGCAGGAAGGCAGACGTTTAAGCGGCTGAGCCACCCAGGTGCCCCTCCTCTATTTTCCGCTCCTTTATCTTTTTTCATCCTCTGGGACTGTACTTTCACGTAGTGTGCAATGCTGGGAATTGTGATATGAGATTTTTTTCATTTTTTCTTCAATCTATTTTTCTTGAGTTTTTGATGTTAGATGGTTACTATTAGTCTACTTTGAAGTTCAATGATTCCTTCTCTGACAGCTCAAATTTGCTGTTAATTCCATCGGAGAATTTTTATTGTGTTTTTCAATTCTAGAATTTTCCTTTGACTTATTTCATAGTTTCTACTTCTCTGATGAGATTTGTTCACTAATTCGTAGCACATAATCCTATAATTCTTCGTTTTCCTTAAGTTTTGAACCTACACATGAAAGCTGTATTGAAGTCTGTCTGCTAAATCCAAAAACTGAGCACACTCAGACATTCAGAGTTCTTCCTATTGGCTTCTTTTTCTTCCCTTGATTATTGGCAATTCCATATTTCTTTGCACATTTAATCATTATTGGAAAATGGACAATGTAGACAACTTCTGATTCTGTTTTGTTTTTCTGAGAATTTCTGCGTTTTCATTTATTGTTTTATTTGGTTTTTTTTTAAGATTTTATTTATTCATTTGAGAGAGAGACAGAGAGAGAGCACAAACAGAGGGAGAGGCAGAGGTGCAAGCCTGACATGGGGCTCGATCCCAGGACCCCGAGATCATGACCTGAGCCAAAGGCAGATGCTCAACCATCTGAGCCACTCAGGCACCCCTATTTATATGTTTAATGGACAATTTTCTGGACTAACACTGTGAAATCTATCTGTGGTATGCCATATCTATGATTTTCTTTTTTTTTAAGAGCTTTTTCCTGCATATTTTATTTTATTTTTTTTAAATTTTATTATGTTAATCACCATACATTACATAATTAGTTTTTTATGTAGTGTTCCATGATTCATTGTTTGCATATAACACCCAGTGCTCCATTCAGTATGTGCCCTCTTTAATTCCTGCATATTTTAAAGTCAGCCAAAAGTTTAAGTATGATTAGGCTCAGATACCTCAAACAATGAAGGCTTCCACCTTATGCTGACTGAGTTGTGTGTGTATGGCTTGAGGAACACATTCAAGGAGACAGAAAATTCCAAGTCTGGGGAGACTAGGGTCTCCTCAGGTATATGTCATTTACTCAGCCTTCCAGCAAGGGCGGGTTGTGTGGTAAGTTTATTTTCTCAGTCATTTTCCATGTCTCTCATTTCCAAAATCTTCCTCTTAAAATATTGGGAGCTTTGATGGTTGCCTCAGAAAGTACTGTCTTTGGTTGATACAGCTTTAAGTGAGGGTGGGATTATAATGCCCTCAGGCAAGAATACCACAAAATTAGTTTGCTTACACAACACAGAAACAATTTATCTTGAATAAACACTTCTCAAGTTGTTATCTGAACTTAGTTTTTTTTGTGTGTGTGTGCCTGAAATGGTGATTTTTAAGTAATATTTTGCAATTTTATACTTGTTTTCTGCAGAGAGGACAGCAGTATTTCCTTGTGACATCTCATTACCAGAAGTAGAGTCCATGTGCTTCAACCTGTTAAAGTAAGAAAATTATGCATGCTTTATTTCTTCTTTCTTACACACAAGTGTAAGTGTGGGTGTTTGTCTGCACTTTGCTTTTTTCACTTAATATATCCTTGAAGTCATTCCACATTCATTTCTATAGTTGTTCCTTATTTTTTTTAACTGCAAAGAATTTCTTTATGCTCATGTACCATAGTTTATTCAAGCAAAGTTCTATATTGAAACATTTAGTGCTATCCAATGTTGTTTGAGAACAGTTAATCCTGTAACATATAATCCCATGCATATGTATTTTTTTATTATTGTGGTGGTATCTTCAAGGTAAATTCCTAGAAATGGAATTTCAGTGAAGAAGGAAAAATAGCATGTAGTCTTGTTAGTTATTGCCAAATTTGTCCATAATCCTTGTACTTTTTTTGCCTTCCAACAGCAATGTATGAGAATACTTGTTTCTCTATAGCTAAACTTTTGAATTTGGGCCAAGCTGATGGATGAGGAATTATACTGTAGTATAGTTTTTATTTTTGTATCCTTTACCATAAGTTTACATCATTCATAGGTTTAATTTTATGTTTTATTTTTAATTGTTTATGTCTTTGGCACTTTCTTTTTAAAAAAAGAGGATTTGTCTGAGACAAGCTTATTGAGATATAATTTAAATGCAATAAAATTCACCTTTTTAGGTGTACAATTGTGATGAGTTCTGACAATGTATACAGTCATTCATCCACCCCCACAATCAAGACACAGAATATTCCATTACTCAAAAAATCACCTGTGACCCTTTGCAGTCAATTCCCTCCTGCCATTTAAGTCATCTTTAGTTCCTCCAGCAAAGTTTTATAGTTCTCAGTGTATAATTATTGAACATATTTTTGTCAACTTAATTTGTAAGTATTTCATATTATTAATGCAAGCATATATGGTGTGTGGTATTGTTTTTATAATTTTAATTTCTGATTGTCCTTTGCCAGTATAGAGATATGCACTTAAATTTTATATAACTTTTACCCAATAATTTTGCTAAACTCCGTTACAAGTTCTGGTAGCTTTTAAATAGATTCAAGTGGGATTTTCTATGTAAATGATTATGTTGTCTGTGAAAACAAGTTTTATTTCCTCCTAAGCAAATAGTATACTTTACTACTACTATTACAATTACTCCTATTACTACTGTCATCATCACCATCACCATTATCGTTACCATATTTGTCTTCTTGCATTGGCTTGAACAAGGGTTGCCAAACTTTTCTATAAAGGGACAGATAACAAATATTTTTGGCTTTCTGGGGCTTATAGTGCTTGTCACAAGCCACTCAGTGCTGCTACTATAGTGGGAAAATGCCACAAACAATGTGAAAACAAGAGGGCTGGATTTGGCCGATGGGCCATGGTTTTCAGATTTCTTTTTCTTTCTTTCTGTGTTTCATTTTGGGGAGTTTCTATTGCTGTCTTCAAGTTCTCTAATCTCATCTGCAATGTCTAACCTATTGTTAATCCCATCCAGTGTGTTTTTTATCTTCACCATTTTGTTTTCATCTCAAGATATTTGATTGAGGACTTTTTTATATCATCCTTGTCTCTACAAAATGTCCGTTTTTTTCCTCCAGTCTTTTGAATATGTTATAACTGTTTCAATGTCTACTAACTCTATCATCTGTTTCATTTTTTGGGTCAGTTTTAATGGATTGATTTTTTTTCCTCCTCATTTTGGGTTATATTTTCATTTAGTATTTTGGGTTGTACTTTTTTGCATTCCTGGTGCTTTTTTAAATTAGATTCTGGACATTGTAAACGTTGTCTACTTATATGTATGGCAATTTTGTTTTCCTATAAATATCCTTGAATGGTTTTTCTGGAACATCATTAAATTACCTGGAAAGAGTAATGAGTTTGATCATTTGAATCCTACTTTTTGTTACGTGGGACCAAAGCTGTGTTTAGACTAGGATTAATCTTTCTCCACCACTGAGGCAAGACTCTTCTTAGTATCTTAGTTGTTACCCCATTAATTACACACGTTTTTCCCCACTCAGGCTGGTGAGCACAAAAATTTTTCTAAGCCCTATATGAACTCTATTTCTTATAATCTTTCTAGGTGATTCTTTCCAAGACTTCACTCTCCCCACACAAATGAACTGATCAGTATTCAACTGAATGTTGATGGGGATGCTCTTGAGATCTATGGCATTTTCTCTTTCAACTCTCTTCTCTCTAGTGCTCTGCCTTGTGAAATTGCCTGGTGAAGCTGTCTTGGTTTCCTTAGATCCTAGCTCCATCTCTTCAACCCAGAGAAACCACTGTGCTTTGCCTAGGTTCTTCCTCCGTCACTAGTCTCCAGAGTGTTTCTCTAGGGTGTTACCTAGTACAATCATGGGTTCACTTCAGTTGATTCCAGTCTCTCAGTGACTGTTGTCCTTCAATGTCTTGTATCCAATATCTTTTTGTACAGTATCTTGAATGTCATTGAGTCATATGTTTCACCACAGTTGTCTCAGCTGACAGGATAAATCTGATCCTTCTTACTCCATTTTGACTAGAAGCTGTAGTCCTTATTTCCTCAATTTTTTTAAAAAAATGGCCTTGATTTTTTTTTTTTTTTTTTTTTTAAAGATTTTTTATTTATTTTTTTGACAGAGAGAGACATAGCGAGAGCAGGAACACAAGCAGGGGGAGTGGGAGAGGGAGAAGCAGGCTTCCGCAGAGCAGGGAGCCCGATGCGGGACTCGATCCCAGGACCCTGGGACCATGACCTGAGCCGAAGGCAGACGCTTAACGACTGAGCCACCCAGGCGCCCATGGCCTTGATTTTTATATGCCATGCATTTTGTCTTTTGTCTGTGATATATTTTGCAAACAATTTCTCCCAGTTTTTTAAATTTATATTTGATTTTGAGATGTTTTTAACAATGGGAAAGTGTATACTTGTAAATTTCTAGTCACATTTATCAATTTATTCATTTGTTACTTCTGCATTTTGTTTTATAGTCTGAAAGCTTTCTCATACATTCAGGTGGTAGAGGAATTCAGTCATTTTTTTCTTAGAATTTATATAGCTGTATGTTACCTTATAGGATTTGTGTTCATGTTTTTCTAAATGGCTACCCAGTTGTCCCAACATCATTTATTAAAATGTCTATCTTGGTCTAGTTCTTTGAGATAATTATAATATCTCCCCATCCATCTATTTTTTCAAAATTATACTAATTTTTATAGCAATTTCAAACCTAACAATCTGGAGATTAGTTGTTCTTTTGTAAAAGGTCAAGTAGAATCAAAGGAAGGAATGAATTCATTTGGACAACAGCCCAAAGCCATTGGGTTTCCTAGGATTTTGGTGTTTATTATCTCTTCAGTATTTACATGTTGATCAAATAAAATAAATATGGGACAGATTTGGCTGATTTGTGAACTGATTTTATTTCAGTCTACTCAGAACTTGTGAATAATTTCACACATAACACAATAGAAAGCTTACATTTTTATTCCTGGAATGCAGAATCATAGAATGTTAAGTTTGGAAGTGTATATTGAAACATTTAATCTGGCCCTTGTATTCTCTTTAGGAAACAATAAATTGTTTATGTTTTAGTATTTCCATTCCCAGAGAAATCCACGTTTCCCCAAGAAGTCCTTTACACTTTTAACAATTAACTCCATAGTATAAAGGAAAGACTGTTTTTTCCTTTATTTACTAATCAATCTCAAAACCTCTGGTCACCAAATGTGTGGCCCATTTACCCTTTCAGTTCCTCTATTCCCAGCAGATAACAGTTTGCCTCTCTTTTAAAATGTGTTACCTGGAATTATATATAATCTTATAGGAGTGATTTAAACCCAAGATCTATCAAATCTATACTAACCTGTCTCTACCATAAAACATTTCCTAAATTGTGATAAGTAAGTTATAGTTTGACAGGAGCTCTATGATCTCAGATTTTATGGAAATAAATTATTTTATTAATAACATTTTATATGTTTTATAAATATGCTGTATTCTTTTAATGGGTATCTACTAAAATAAGTATTTATTAAGGTGAATGACCATTTAAAAATCTGCATGTCTTCCCATTATTTCTTGCATAATACTCTGTGTAACTCCCCCCACCCCCAATAAATTATATTCCACAGTATAATAGTTTTGAGGCATATTCTATAAAACAGTAGGTTCCATGATTAGAAATGCTTGAAAATACTGAAATTTTTTTTCCTGAGAAGTCATAGTATACATTAACATATTACTAGTTCTGAGAGATCCAGTAGTAAGACAGTTGCTAATATTACTTAACCCAGCATTTTAGACTAGGAACTATTTATTAAACTGGAAAAAATGGATTACCTTTATATAATTTACTCAATGTTAACAATGTATAATGTCATGTGCAATGAACACGGCAGGTGATATGAATATGGCATTTAAGAATATCAGCTGAATGTCAGAATGCCCTAAAATAACTATATGTAAATGGTAATTATTCATCTGCATCAAGAATGAAATTTTATTCTATTATTTGTAAATAGTTGAGTTCAGAAATAAAGGTAATTTTTATTTACCTGATTGAGAGTATAAAGAATTCAGAGAGCCTCAGAAATGGGGAATTATATTTTAAAAAGGAAGTTTCTGAAAATACCACTATCCTTGAAGGATAAAAGTGGTTTGTATATATTTACCTAATGTTGTTGATGCAATAATTATGTAAATGTACACATGCTATATATGCGATGCTATGAAATATGCAATGGAGAGAGCCCACTGATGAAATAATGACTGCACAGCATTCAGTATAATCCAAACAAACATCTCCAAATGTTGGAGCATGCTGAGTATAAATTAAAAAAAAAAAAGAAAAGTGGAACTTCTCATTTATCCATTTTATTTTACATAGTTTTGTGGTTTTTACAGCCTCATATATTTTTTTTTATTTGACAGAGAGAGAGAGTGAGAGCAGAAACACAAGCAGGGGGAGGGGGAGAGGGAGAAGCAGGCTTCCCAAGGAGCAGGGAGCCTGGCGTGGGGCTCAATCCCAGGCCCCTGGGATCATGACCTGAGCCACCCAGGCACCCCTACAGTCTCATATTTTATAAATGATCTGCTTCTTGAACTGATTCTTAGAGTAGTGATGTTATATTTCAGTGCCACAAATTAAATATGCTAGTGTATTTCAAATTATATAAAATTTAATTGAATATTTAATTATATATTAATAATCATGTAATAACTTCCATTGTTTCCTTTATGTTTTATAATGTTTTTGCTTTAAAGGTAACTAACATCGCTAATAGAGAATGCATTTAAATATATTGCTTACATATTTAAAGACTAAATCAGAGGCTCAAGATGACAATATTGTTAAAGAAGCTAAAATAAAAGATAATTATTTTTAAAGTTCTACTTTTAGAAAACTCACATAGTCTGTTCACTGGCTGTTCTTACTTACACATACTAAGAGTATATACACCATTAGTAAACAAGGGACCTCAACAAAGAAATCTGTGAAATATATAAATGAAATTATATGGTAATGAGAAAAGTCAACTTTAAAGATAAAATATAAATAGTTTAAGAAGGAAACAGGTTTAGGAAAATGAAGAAAAAAAATTATTGAAAGTGAAAATAGAATTTTGTCCCAACAGTAGTATAGAAAACTATAAGGTTTCATCATGAACAAGAGAAACAAATTGCATAGATGAGGCGATTGTTGTTTTTGTTTTTCTTTCATCGCCTGAATGAGCATTATGCTAAAGAAATGGCATTTCTCATCTCACTTATGATAGGTTACTATTTTGTATTCTCAAGTAGAAATAATGCAAAATAAAATCAATGAATAAATTATCCCTGAAAAAATAACTTCATTTCTCAACTCGAAGGTGGCCATAAATTGAGAGATTCATTTAAAATACTTCATTCACCTAAAATTTAATAAATTTTTGACAAGTAGATAACCGTCTTTAAAATGTTATGTGTTACTTGCTAAAGTAAAATGATGGGGAATTTGATCTTCCCCATTTAATAACATGATTAACATGATCTTCCAATTTAATATTGTTTCTAAATAACTTTTCAAATACATCACTTATCTAAACTTCAATATCAGTTTTCTTGTGTGTGATGTTTATTTTCCCAGTGTTTTAAAAAGACTTTTGCTAAAATTTATTTATAGTAGTACATGCTAAAGTAAATTTTCTAGATTAGAATTAAGGATTTTTTAATGTGGTGATACAAAGAGAACCTTGAGATTAAAAGCTATGTGTTTAAAGCCATGAATGTTTCTTGCATTTAGTGCAGCCTAGTTTTGCCCTTAGACCTACTCTAACAGCATCTTCATCTTCTTTGGCCAGGTGTGTGAATACATAACGTTTATTGGAGATTTACTCAGTGTCAAGAAACACTCAGTATTCTAGGTTCGTGCAACTCCAAATGTGTTGTTCCACAGACTAACAGCATCGTCTTGGAACATGTGAGAAATGCAAGATCTTGGGCCCCACCTCAGAACTACTGCAGTAGAATCTGCACATTAACAAGATGCCAAGGAATTCACATGCACACTAAAGCTTAAGAAACACACACCTAGGTCTTAACTCATAACCAACACCATTAAATGTTAACTGATAGGGCTTCCAAGGCCATTTACTAAAAACAGGACTTACTCAGTTTTGCACAGTAATGAACTTTAAGATTAATTCAAGTCAAATCTAGGTGTTATTAATTCCCTGTTTCTCTTCCTTGGTAGTAGTGATTTTAGAATGCTCTTCTAGGTTATATAGTAAGCAATAGTTAATGTTGTCAAATGAATGGAAATGCTTTGAATGGGACTACTAGTATGTAAGTTCCAGGATTTTTGATGTTTTGAGATAGACATATATAAGGAAAGGGTACAAAACAATTTCAAAATGAAGTTTTCAGAATCAGCTGCACTTCTGACTATCATTTTAGTAGTTGGTGGCTTCTGAATCATTTGATCTTGGAATGGGTAGTAAATTTCTTTGTTTGGGGCCACAGTTCTCAGCCAGAGCTATTTTGCTGGAAGTGACAGAGCTGAGTAGGTAAATGCTACCTGTCAACTCTCTGCTTCTTGTTATCCTCTCAGAATCTGATCAGCTCTTTCTACGTGAGGACTCCATAGCTGTGTATGTCCACACCTCTGGCATCTAACAGACCTTCAGAGTGATTGTTACTGTTATTGGACCATACCATGCTTCCCGTCATCTTAGGACCTACTAGCTTCCATTCATTTAAGAAACCAGTGGGACTGCTAATAATCCTGATACTCAGTCTTTCCATATCATGGACATCTTTGTCTCAAGAACTTATCAAAATCTTTCTAAAGGAACAAAGACTTATTTTGTGCACAGAACTATACATATATCTTCTTTGATAAAGTTTCTGTTTAAAATTTTTAGCATCCTTAATCGATTTATTTTCTTATTGTTGAGTTTTGTTTCTTATAATTTCCAGATGCAAGTTTTGTGTCAAAAGTGTATGTTTTATGAATATTTCTGTCCAGTCTGCTTCTCCTTTCATTCTTTTAACAATGTCTTTCACAGACAGAAAGTAGTTTGTACTTTTATAAGTTGAGCTCTCAGCATTGTATTTAAAGAACTCTTTGCCTCCTAACCCAAGGTCACAAAGTTTTTCTATGATGATTTTTTTTTATCGATGATCTGTAATTTTATGGTTTGCATTTAAAGCTGTAATACATTTTAAGTTAATTTTTACATAAGGTGTAAGATATGAATTGAGGTGATTGTGTGTATGGATGTCCAAATTGTTAAGAAGCATTTCTTGACCATCCTTTTTATTCATTGCCTTCCCTTTGCACTTAAAAAAAAAATCATTTGAGGGACGCCTGGGTGGCTCAGTTGGTTAAACGTCTGCCTTCCGCTCAGGTCATGATCCCAGGGTCCTGGGATTGAGTCTTGCATCAGGCTCCTTGCTCAGCAGGGAGCCTGCTTCTCCCTCTGCCTGCCGCTCTCCCTGCTTTTGTGCTCGCTCTCTCTCTCTCTGACAAATAAATAAATAAAATCTTAAAAAAAATCATTTGGTAGTGTGGATCTATTCTGGGCTCTTTATTCAACTTTACTGATTCATGTGTTTATCGTTTCACCAATAATACCATATTGTCTTGGTTTATGCTTTTATCTTTATTAGTATTGATCTTTTTGCTTGAATTTGGTTTAGTTTGCTCTTACCTATTGTGAAAGCATAAATTACTATTTCACTTTTCTTCTTTTCTAATATAAGCTCTTAATGCTAAACATTTTCCTCTAAGCATTATTTTAGCTGCATCCCAGAAAATTTGATATGTTGTATTTTCATTTTCACCTAGTTAAAAATAGAGTTTAATTTATTTTAGTACTTCCTCTTTGATGCATGGGTTATTTAGAAGTGTGCTGTTTAATTTCCAAGGAGTCATGGGATTTTCCAAATAGCTTTTAGCAATTGGTACCTAGCCTAATTATTGAAACATACTTTGTATTCCTTCTGTTCTTTGAAGTTTGTTAAGATTTGTTTTATGGCCAAGAATATAATCTCTCTTGATGACTATTTTCTGTGCAACTGAAAACATGTGTATCTGCTGTGGTTGGCTGAAGTGTTCATTCAGTATCAATTAGCTCAAGTACTAGATAAAATCTTTACATTTTTAGTGGTTGCCTATGGTCGGCAATATACCTTTTTAGTTTTAATCATTCTACCTTTGAACAATATACTACTTCACATATAGTGTGAGGAACTTAACAACAGCATATTTCTAACTCTTCACTCCCATCCTTTGTATTATGGTTGGCATACATTTTACTTTCACATAGGCTATAGACATACAACTCTTTTATACCATATTTAATTACACAGTTATAATTTCAAGCTTAATTGAATTAAGAATAAGACAAAATAAAATTTATTTTACTTACATTTCTTCTAGTGCTTTTCATTTTACTGTGCAGATCCATATTGCTGTCTGGTATCATGGTCCCTTCTGCCTGAAAAGTTTCCTTTAACATTTCTTACACAGTAGGTGTGCAAGAAATGAATTCTCTCCATTTTTGTTCATCTGAAAAGTCTTAATTTGTCCTTTGTCTTTTGAGAAACATTTTCACTAGTTACAGTGAGATGGGTATGCCTTTTCTTTTGGCAGGCTTTTAGTATTGGTGTTTGAATTACTGTAGTCAGGGGTTGGACGGGGTTTGAGATTTGTTGTTGCTGTAGTTACCCACAGTGCACCACAGACTTCACATTCTTCCAGCAATGCCTTCTGTGTTCCCTTTGCACTATAGCTCTGTGAAATCTTGCCCTTGCTGCTGTTCCAGGAGGATATTAACTATTACTTCTTAGCCTAGTGGTAAATGGTACTGTGTCGGTGTTTTCTGATGGTTTGATTAGACCTTAATTTTAGGCAGTCCCTTGTCCCTGAATAATAGGATTATGACCTTTACAATTGCTCTTGCCCCTCCTTCAGCTGTAGTTTGGGACACAAAACTGCCTCTCTTCTAATGTCAAATGTTTTCTTTCTCCCTGTTGTAGTTGTTTTTTTACCAGTGTCCTAAAGTTGACAGTTTTTGTTACCCTTTACCCTACAAATTAAGCATTTTGTTCTAAAAGGAAACAAAGTTTTTTTTAAAAAAAAAATTCTAAAACTAATTATGTCCTGTTAATGATTTCCCAGACTAAAAGCCTCAGAAAATGGAAACTCACATTATCCTGCTGCCCTCCTCCTAGAATGAACTCCCTAGCAGAGTCTGCAGCATCTGTTCACTCTCAAGGGACTTCAGGGAGCTTCTTTTAGCGTTATATCCAGATTTCTAGCTATTTTCTGCAATGGATTGGGGAGGGGAAGCCCTCATGACCATCCCATTCCTATACTGCCCTCCAGCATATATTTTTCAATGTGCTTCTGCTGCTCTTGCCAATATGATCCCATGTCTTTCAGGAATTATTTACAATTTCTAGACCCACATTTTGATCATTTCTTATTTTTCAGTATGGAAATGATCTTACCCTAAATATGAATATGAACACAGAAACAAATACAAACACAAATGTGTAATTATAAATGAGTATATTGCAGTCAGTGTAATTGTAATTTGTAATGTAATGTAAAATGTAATTTGACTTATTCAATGTAATATCACATTAAATGTAAGTACCAATTTCCCATAGGAGCTTAAGTATAACTTTATTCAATATACCTTGATTCAGTGTCTTTCAATCCTTTTCCAAAACAATTCCTCATTTAAAATTGGAAAATGTTGTACACCTGAAACTAATACAATATCGTATGTCAGTTATTCTTCAAAAAATAAATAAAATACAATAAAAAATAAAATTGAAAATGACGTCATATCTTGCCCCATAATCCAGGAAAATGTTTACAACTTATTGGCAATTTCCCCAAAGCCTTTTAATTACTCCAAACAGCTTTTAATTTCCAGGAAAGATTCCTAGATGTAAAATGCCACTTCATGCATGCATAATTTCTGTAGTCCCCTTTTGGGCAAACTGCTACTTATCTGGCAAGCTTTAAAAGCTATTTTCAAAAAGACTTCCAAGGGACCAGTAATTAGCTTCTTTTAAATTTCAAAAACAATCTATTTTGATTTTCTTCCATATCAGGAATATTTTATAAGATTTTTCAGAGGAAATTTATCCCTCTTTTTAAAATGGACTTAAGACAATATGATACAATATCTAAGAAAGAGCATAATTAAACCCTTTGCATTCAGAGATTTTATCTTCAAAAAATTAATAAGCTAACCATGACACTATTTAATAACCATTCTATTAATTATTATAAAATTATTTCTCTATGATGTTAATACTGAAGGTACAACATTAGATGTTTCTAAACAATCAGATATTTACTTTCAAAAGGAATTTATTCTTATTTTGACCAACACTTTTATCACTTTACATATCTTAAATATTTTGATAATTCATTTTTATTAGTACTGAAAAAATTAGTGATATTAATTCTCAGGATTCATTTGAAGCTATGCCAGCCTTGTATACCATTCCTATGACCCTGCTCCTGTTATAATGCCTTCTCTGTACCCACAATAGTGAATAATGAGCCAATGGCGCTGTAGCAGTACATGGTAACATTGCACTGGTTCCACACTCAGAGAATAAGAAGGCAATCAATCAGTCAATCAATCAATCAATCAAATCAAACAGACAAAAAACATTCAGACTTATCTTATGGTGGAGCAGATGTCTATTACTTGTCTCCTCAAAAACAAATGCTCCATCCTTTGGAGCAAAACCCAATGGATGGGTTTTTACTGATCAATTCCAATGATTCCTTGCAAATATCTCTCGAAAAATCATGACAGGAAGTATAAGAAATGATGATATATTTTAACATACCTAGATTTAATGTTATCTGGTATCTGTTACAGTTCATCTTTAAATAACTTACGGCTTTCACATAAATTTTCCACTGATGCTTCATGTGGTTTTCAAATATTTGGAAGGAAACAATTGAGATTAAGGTTATTAGGTAGTCTTCAATATCTCCTACATTATTGACAGGTATTGAACTTGATTGCCTAGGTAATAAAACCACACTTATCTGATAATGACATGAAAATAAAAAGACCCAAAGAATTGTCTCATATAGCCCTGGGGTAGGCAGCACTGTATGGCAGTCCTTTTCTGCATATTGGTATGATCTACCTTTTCTTAAAATTTAAAAATAATATATTTTCAATTATATGTATATCTATTCATATATACACTTGAATAAAATAGCATTTGTTAAACAAAAATGTCTAAAAATAATAAAGATAATGGCACTGCATTTTGAAACGAATAAAATGCAGCCCAAATATTACTCACAGAAAGTTTCCTGCCTTTAAAGTTACTTATTTTAGTAAAAGATGAGATTATCAAATTAACTATTCAAAGGTTTAAAAAGGATCAAACCTTATAAAAACTAAGGAACTGGATAAAATAAATATAAAATTACACATTGATTAGGAAGAAAATTCAGAATTGATGTATGACTAATAGCTGGTCTAGTGAATGAATAACTAGAAGAATAAAGCCAGCAAATCTCTGGAAAATTTGAGTATAGTAGGTAAAATATACCAAAAATTAAAAAAAAAAAAAAAACCACCAATATTGGAAAAGAGGAAAAAATATGCCAAAGTTTTAAAGGAATTTTTCAATTTTTATAAAAATAGGGTATACAGGTGTATGTACAAATATATTTAAATAATCAGCTACTCTCACCTCTGATGAACTGATAGTGCTTGGAGCTTGATATTCTGTGGTTTATGAGCTGGAGATCTATTAGTGAAATTTATATCCTCCTGATCTCTCCAGGTACTGATGGAAACACTCAACTTGCACAATTCTCTGATGGCTCTGGCTGGTGAGAGAGGGAATGACTGCATCCATCTGTGATTTTTATTGGAGATGTTGTTTAGGGTTCTAAGGTGTTATAGAATTTAAATAATTCAGCTTTTTAAACTTATATACCTGTTTCTTTTTTCCCCAGTGTACATCACACCATCAGATAGTTATAGAGAGGTAATTTTCAATACATCCTCAAAATTGCACCCCAAACCACCATTCTCTCCCTCACCTGTGGCCTTGTGGCAGTTTTATGCCAGATTGCTTCTTTGTCATGATTTTTTCTTACCTGCTCCTTATCCCCCATGAAATTTCACTTCACCACCTCACTATACACATTTCTTAATGTGCCATAAGGCTGATCATTGATAGTGGGGTTTTTTTTTTTTGCTTGTTTGTTGATTGGTTGGTTGTCATTGTTTCTAAAATTCAAGCATCTTTTGGGTAGATAAAATGAAAATTGTCATAGTTTTCCTGTTGATATATACATATAATGAAGACTTGAAATTCCAGAAAAGAAATAGAAATGGTAGACCCACAGTAATATGGCAGGTGCCATGGCAGCTCAATTTCTCATGCAATATTGTTCATGAAAGAGATTATTATATAGGGCAATTTGGGCATGTTGTTTTATATAAAATATTTATGGAAGTCTATTCTTTTGTTTGGCAATAAGTTTTGGATCTCAATTGATCATGGCTCTCTCTAAAACCAGAAGTTACTGTCATCGCATGCTCTGCTATTACAGATTTGGCCTATTTTTCACCTCTGACTGATTGATTCTGGTGTCAGTTGTAGTTGCCTTTTCATTGCAGCAGAAGGAAACATTTCAAATGGTTGTGTCTAATCAGTCTAAAGGAGACAAGACAACCAAGCCTCTAACTTGATGTTTCCTGTTTCAGTTTTCATTTTATCTCTCTGACTCATCTTTCAATCGCAGCAATGCTATTGTCAGATGGAAAAGCGGTGATGGAAATTTTAACATGGCATAATTAAATATCTTTTGTTGAACCTCAGCAGAGAAGAATTTCTCTTCTTTTCCAGGCACCAAGATTTTTTTTTAAGTGGCTGCTTATGAGTTAAAATATCATAACTACAAAAATAGAATGTATATAATCATGCCAAAATGCGCTCTTCAAAATGATTTTAAAGGTGATACATTTTAAGTTCTGTACTGATATTTTTTTCCCAGAGATGATCATTGGATATAAATATGTTTGTGTGTATCTTCCTAATATATACAATATGGGTGTCTGCAACATATATATCATATATACGTATGATATATATATATATATATATTTAGAAAGATATATAACAATATTAGAGGAAATTAAAGATATATAGTATTATAAGCTTCCTTAAGATGGCATAGAGAGTATTTATTTACTTAAATCATTGCTGAATGAAAACAGAAAAAAGTAGGGAATCCGAGCATAGGGAAAAAGAGAGAGAGAGGCTAACTAAGAAACAGACTCTAAACTATAGAGAACAAACATGTTTACCAGAGTGGAAGGGAATGGGGGATGAATTAAATAGGTGACAGGAGTTAAGGAGTGCACTTGTTGTGATGAGCACTGGGTGTTGTAAGTATTGAATCACTAAATTGTACACCTGAAACTAATATTACATTGTATGTTAACTAACTGGAATTTAAATAAAAACTTAAAAAAAGAAAAAGGGACCCATTTTAAGACAAAAAACTGACAAATCTAAACTTTGGTCTTCCTGAAAAATATCAATGAAAAAATTCCCTGGGCTCAGTGTTTCAAGCTTGTCTGCACATTAAAATCAACTAAAGATCTTTTAAACTTCAAAGCCCAGGACACATTACAGCCAAATTAGATCATGAAGACACTTTGATAGAGTATCGTCTAAAAGCATTAGAGCTTTGCCTTTCTCATCTAGGTCTTTAGTTCACCTAATACAAGGTTGGAGTTCAAATTAACTTTTGGGATAACATCAGCATTCATTGAACCCACTTCTAGTTTTTGAGTGTCTTTTTTTTTTTTTTTTCAAGTGCTTTTAACTACATATAAGAGTTGCTATTTTAGGAACTTTATTCTTTATTAGAAGTTTTTCAAAGGAAGAAAAAGAATATTTTTAATAAAACTCATTTTATCTGCAATTATCATCAAAGTTATATAAGGGGATGTCAGTGACTTTATTTTCCTATATCTTGAAATACCTGGGAATTGTTTCATCATTACTCATCAGTTAGTCCTAACTATGCTAAAGAAAGAAAAGATTGAAATAATAAAGTAAAAGAATAATGGATTTTCCTACAAGGCTTATGCTGAAGTGAAAAACTAAACAAAACAAAACTTTTGCCATTGGGTCTTTCTTAGTTTTCTTATTGCCTTGTCCAAAATATTGCACCATCTCTCAAAAAGTATAAAAGATGATTGGAAACACCATCTCTGCAGTATTCTCTTAGCTTTCTTGAACACGGTTGAGAATTTTCTGTTTATAATGGTGAAGATAAGAAAATTTACAGAAGAGTTTTCACAAACATCAGATGATTCAGGAGATAAATCAGAAGATGAGACAGCACTTCATGGACTCTTAATAATGATGATGAAGTAGATTGTATAAGCACAGTTTCAGCTATGAGTCTTTAGATAATGACATCCTAGGTCAGTTTTCTCAAATTCAAAAATTAAAAAGTGAACGATATATTTCTAAGGGTGAAACAGGACATTTTCATTCACTTATTCATTCAACTGGAATGACATCATTGCACAAAGTTTTGCAACAGGAATCTGGACATTTTTTCCCCCTAAAAGGATATGTGACACACTTCTTTCATCTTTAATTATGTCTGTTCATCAAAATGTTCTTGATTGGTCCTAAGTAGACAAATGCTGAGAGGAGGTATGGAAAAAGACATTTGAAGGAAATGGTGTAGACATGAAACAAAATCCATTGGTTTTATCACTCTGGTTTGTGTTTATAGATCTAAAACTGAGAATACTTTCTAATTTTGGAGCAAAAGAAAAACACTCTGAGCTGTTGATGTTTCAAAAGAAATTTTTTTGTGTTTTGACTATGTAAGTGCTATAGGAAGAACCAGAAGTAATAATGAACTTGGAACTACCA
This sequence comes from Phoca vitulina, assembly GCF_004348235.1. Lineage (NCBI taxonomy): Eukaryota > Metazoa > Chordata > Mammalia > Carnivora > Phocidae > Phoca > Phoca vitulina. The sequence goes on from NW_022589710.1 coordinate 20,878,761, forward strand.
GAGATATATTTGAAATCTGGAGCCAATATTTACAAGATAAATGTGTTCATCATTCATACATGACAATAATTAGAAGTTGGTTTCATACAGAAGATATTGTCCATTTTGGATGTATATCTTCAAAACTAGGAAAATATAAAGTTTGGGCTAGCCATGTTTAAATCCTTATTGAACTTTCTAATGAAATAGTCTCTAACTATCTCCTTATTCTTAGTTCTATAAATTATCCATAGTATGACTTAAAAGTCTTTAAAAATTGAAAAGATCCCTTAGGAACAAGATATTACATGGTAATGACTATTATTTTTCCTTACATAGTGAATTTCCGCCCCCCAAGTTGATACACTGTTTTCCTAACCCAATTGACTCCAAAGACCATGCCTCCCACTGTCCTTTAGTGTCATCTCTGTCATGTATGGAATGTCCTATGTTTTCATTTGGGACATTATGTGTTTCCGAAACCTCTATTCTATTTAGTTGGTCTGAATTCTATGCTGCAATACTATCTAACTGTCTTGATTACTTTATAGTAAATATTGATATGTGGTAAACCAATCCTTTCTCTTAATTCTTCCTGAGGAGTGGCTTATTTATTCTTAGTCTTTTGAGAAATTAAATACATTTGAGATTCTTCTTGTATTTCACCAAATACGGAATTTTAATAATTGCACTGAATCAGTCACTTTGGGTAATATTGACATCTTTATATTACTGAGTCTTTAAATCCAAAAAACACAATATTTTTCTATCTGACCAATGACATTACTTTTCTAGAATTACATTTCTTCTGTCCTTATAATTACTGTAAAAGGATTCCAGCATCTTTAGCATTCATTAGTAGTCCAGAGATAGGTTTTTGGTTAAAGGTGAGAAAAAATATTCATCCTCTGAGAATTTTGGGGCCAGGATAGAAAGACAGATATCTTAAACTCAGTTGTTTTCTGAAGAGTGGAGGGGTTTACCTAAGAATTAGAGGAATTGGTCTGCAGCATGAGGAAAAAACAGAAGGAAATTACAGAGAGAAAGGCTATGAAAAGGAGAGCTACTGGGGACGATCAACCCCCTCATTCCAATTTGTTCATAAGACACAGCTACATTTTTGTCCTTATATTCTGTATAATAAATATATATGCTTATAATAAATTTCCTCTTTTCTGGAGACATGTTCAGTTTCTTTTGCTTGCTTTTGAAAGATTCATAATTATCACAGTTCTTTCTTATAGACTATATATCAATAATGTTTATTTCTTAAGTATTACCTTTCCTTAGGGTTCATAACTTCACAATCAATGTAAAAATTATATACTTAGTACAATTTTTTGTACTTTATAGAAAATTCTTGAGTGTGTTTATGAATTAATAATCAGTAAGAAAGTCATCCAACATGACTTAGAGATTCTGGTAAAAATGATGGGAATGGTTTGAAATTGTTATTGAAATAGCCTTGATTTTTGGAAAGTGTCTTTGGAAAAGATGTCAAAAAAAGCTGTCAAATGGATAATAATTTTTTTTATTGACTGAGTTTTCTTACTTGTAAGAAGAAAGTCTGAATGTAATAATTTTTGACTGGTAATCATATGGCTACTTGGGGCTAATAATACCTTTAACAAATGAAATCTAGATTTTAATTTCTAATTATTATAGCAATATTCATGGACAAAGTTGAAATAAATTTTGGTTAAACACTGAAAACTTTTAATACTGAACCAAATATATGAATTTTTTAATGAATATAAGTAAATAAATTTTGCTCATCCAACTGTTTATAGGAATAATAAATACAATGCACTTAAATTCATCCTTATAATAAAAATCACAATTTATAATATAGAATTAAATATTGGGGGAACCTTAAACAATGTTTGAAAAGCTGAGAATTATTGAACTAGACATCTGGAAATGTTAGTATTTTGTAAATGTCTCATAAAGGCAAGAGTATAAATAATCATATATGTAAATATCCCAGCTTAGATCCTAATTAAAATGACCACTCAAATTTGAAAGATTTTGAGCAATGTTGGAAAAGCTAGTTAGTGGGATATTGTAGTAGTCCAACTGAGAGTTAATGGGTATTTGTGTTACTTATAGATCTATTGGAGAAATGGAGATAAATGGATAAAGAATATACTTTTGAGACAGATCTAAGTAGGACTAACTGATGAATTTGATGAGAAGGTCTAGTGAAAGAGAAGAAATAATTACTCCTAGGTTTTTGGTTGAGCATCTGATGTGTATGGTGGTAGCATATTGACGTGGAGAATGTTGGAATAGAAATATGCTTTTGTGGGGGTAGGATTGATGGGGAAATGATTAGATACTGAACTGTTAAATAAAGTGTGTGTTGGGGGCAAGAGACAGGGAGAGAGGGAGAAAAAGATGGGTGTGGGGAGAAATATTCAGGGGAGAGCTTAGGGAGGGGGATAAATGCGAGGCAATTCACCAAGATGTCCTTAACCAACTGAGCCACCCAGGCGCCCCTCACCAAGATGTCCTTAAAGTTCCCCTAAGGTTCACTAAACTTTAGACAGGCATCTTCCTGACTCTAAGCTCCTGACTCCCTTTTCTTAGAGCATTTACTTTAGAAAACATAATTGTAAATTCTCTTAAAGATGTAAATCTTTAAAAGACTTTTGCCAGTTTTACAATCCCAACCCATGAATGACTTTCTCACGGACCTGGGAGATATCTCTTTGATATGTAATTATCAAGGAAGATAACTCCCCATCAGTTTCTAGAGGAAAGTAAGAACCTAAATCCAATGGGCATCAAGTAGCAAACACAAATTGCCTACTAACAGAATTACAGTATTGCAAACTCAGAAATAACTCAATATGCTCAACACCTCCCATATATCTATTGGAGCAATAGATTAACCTCCTCCCCAATTTCTTTTAAAATAATAGAACATGAGGTTGAGAACCTTGCTACTGTGATCTGAGGACTAGCAACACTGGCCTTCCTGGAAGCTTGCTGGAAATGAAAAAGTTCAAATCACACCCTAGGTTTACCTAGGTCATAATCTGCATTTTTAATAAGATCCCCAAGGGGATTCATACATACACTAAAGTTTCAGAAGGGCACTGAGTTAGGCTAACTGGGAGAGGAAATTAGGCCCCAAAGGCAGTTGGGGTGGGTAATGAAGAATGAAAAATTGGATTGGTTATGTACTTAGAGTTGAAATATTGGCGAAGTGTGGGCTATAGAATAAGTTAGACGGAAGGATGGGATAGCATGGTCAAAGAGAGGAATGTTGAATATTAGGTTCATATAAGATGAGTTAGTGGGGTTGTTGATGACATGGTCAAATTTAAATCATGGGTGGGGTTGGCTGACAGGTGCTAGATTCATCTGTGAAAAAGGGGAAAAGAGAGAGGGAAAGAGAGATTGAGATTCAGGGGAGAGGTTAGTGCTGAGAGATCTTTCAGCATGGTGGCTTTCTAAATGAGTGTATCATACAATGGCATAAGCTGCAAATATTTTGTGTTTTTAAAAAGTAGAAAGAGGAGGTATAGTTTCAAAGTATCAATAATACCCCTTTGATGTCTCTAGTTGTGAGGTACATGTAAAGGAAAGAGAAACTAGCCTTGCTTTGAGAGGCTTGTCTTTTCTGTCCTGGCTAGGAAAAGAGCCAGGATTCAGATAAGGCAGAAGTTGGCAAACTTTTTCTGTACAGGGCCACATAGCAAATATTCTAGGCTTTCTAGGCCATATGGTCTCTGTTGCAAATACTCAAGTCTGTTCTTACCGTAGACATTATGTAAATGAATAAGTGATTCGATAAAACTTTACTTACAGAAACAGGCAGAAGGCTAGATTTGGCCTGTGGGCTCTGGTTTGTTGACTCCTGAGTTAAGGCACAAAGGTGAAGAGAGTTGTGATGATGATAGAATGGGGATAACTGACCCTGAGTTCCAGAGGAATCAGTGGAAAATATGAGGATTCCTAGGAGGTATGGAAGATTGGTGTCAATTTAGGAGATACAAAAAGCAATGTGGCACCAACTGTGAGTGAGCCTGGATTCCTGCTGGTAACATAAGTAAAAAGCAAAATGAGGCATGGAGAACTAGTTCTCATATTCTCTTTTAAAATTTTAAATTAATCACATATTTCATGATATTTCATACATACATAAAATATATTATCAACTATATCGAAACTATAGAAAATTAGATGAAACTCATGTGCCCAGGTTAAGAAATAGGATGTTATCAAAATTTTGAAGCCCCCTGTGCCATCCCTCATATTCTTATCCATCCCCCACCGAAGACAAGCTCTACTCTGTATTTCGTGTTTGTCATTTCCCAGTTTTTCTGTACCTGGATCTCAGTTAAAGGACAAGTCTAGAATTTAGATGACAGAAAAGATAAAGAGACCTCTAGAGAGATTGAAAAATTTATCTCCCTTACATTTCAAAGGCAGATAAAATCAAATACCAGTCATCCATTTACATTCCAAAGGATTAAAAGTCAGGGAAACTTCTTCTCTTCTAGAGGAGGTTTGTTTACATTAGGGACATAAAGTTTTTTTTCCCCTCTCTCTGGAGGGGAAGGTGGCAGCTGGGCAGTGTAGGGCCCATATAAGCTCACAAAATTATAATTTTGGGCTTCCTCTTCTTTCAGGCAAGAAACCTCCTCTGTGTACCTGCAGGCCTAATCAGCTTGTTCTCAATGCATCACCTGGAAGGGTGAGGATGCAGCCTGGGGAACAAATGTGCTTGCTGTTACATTAATAGTCTTCCGTAATCCAGAAACCTGTGTTCACTTTCAGGACAAAATATATCAACATAGATATTAAAAAAACCTACCATCATCAACAACAGAATACATATTGTTGTCAGGTATGCCCTGGGTTCTGAGGGTTTAGAACTTCAGTTTCCCAAAGGTATACAACATGTTCACCATGGACATAGCAAGAACGTTATTGAACTATAAGCTATGTCATCTGCCTGGAACTTTGGGCCTCCCACCTTTGGGGAGCAGCAGATGAGAGGAGGCGTCATGATTCTGGCGGAGTAACTGACTGCCAGCAGGAGAAGGTAGAGCTGCCCTTACACGGTAGGGGCAGGAAGAGTATGTGTGGCGCCTCGTTCATCGCCTTGGGGCTTCTTGATAATCCCTCCTAGCATTTTAATGGTAAATGGACAAGTGGAACAACCACAACCTGAGGACATGATTTCCAAGGCTCAGAGCCTCGGGGTAGAGGGACTATGTCCCACTACTGAGTAAGGCACTGAAAGCAGCAGAGGTGCTAGCTTAGGGAGAGGACAACCTGCCATGGATGGTGGAAGTCAGAGCTGATGCACGTCATTTATAGTCCTGATAGCAGCTGCAGTGGTGAAGGCTATTGTTTGTCCCAGGATCATCCTTTTATAATTTTTCCTCTAGGAAAAGAAGCCTGCCACAGTCCTCTGTGAGCTGCTCTCAGAATTTATAAGGATTCCCAAGAAGCATAAGGAGTAGACTTTAGTGGGCTGTGTGCTGCACTGCCCAGATCCTTCTATTATATTGAATGACTCTCTCAGCTTCAGGGAGTACCTCTGTCAGACAGCCCTCAGCCGTCACCTCACCCAAAGCCTTATTCCCATCTTGGGGCAGTCCACATCCAATGACTGTTCAATAAAGGAGTATACGGGCCCACCCCTACTGACCACCTTCTCCCTCTGCCCACTCCTCCTTCCTCCCCTTTCCACAGCTCTTGATCCCAAGAGTAGTCCCTTCTCACTTCCCACATACCAATCTTATTTCCTGCTTTCTTGGGAACCCAAGCAATAATACACATCAATTCATAAATTATTTTTAAAATACGTGTCTGAATGATACAGAGCTACTGTGAGGGATAAATGTTGAAAGTTTCAACTTACAGAAGTTGAACTATCCTTAAAGTTAGCGTGAACATAGAATTGTACCACCTGCTGGCAACATTCACCTCTGCTGAGCACCTGATGCAGCGCCTCCCCTCCGTAGTATGGGACCTTTGCTACTCAAATTTGTGGCGTTAACAGCAACGTGGCTGCACCTGGGAGCTTATTTAGCTACTGAGTCAGATTTTGCAATTTTATAAGATTCCAAGGTAATTCCTACCCAGTGATTTAGATCAACAATTCTCAACCCTGACTGCAGGACAGAATCACCTATGAGTTTGAAAAAAATACTTAGGCCTATGCCCTATTCCAAATAAATTCCATTAGAATCTCTGGCAGAAGGTGTCCAAACACTGGTGTATTATAAAAGTTCCCAAGCCTTTTTAAACAAGTAGCCAGAGTTAGGAGTCATTGATACAGAGGGTCTCCAAGATTCCTTTTCCCCTTGAAGGTCTTAGTCACAAATGCCTATGAAATCCCTCTGGATTCCCATCACTAAAACTCCATTTTTCTCTTAGAATTTTTAAATTGTTTATCTCATTTCCCTTCTTCCAACCTCAGAAAACCAAAATCTGAAACTGTACACTGATCAATTTGTTTATTGTCTGATTCTAGCTTCTAGAAATTGCAGCTTTCTAGCCTCTCTTCTCAGGGGACTGTGGACAATGTGACACTAATAAATGGCCATAGAGCTTAGCTTCCAGGTACAAAATCAATGCTTATATTCACTCCTTTCAAAATGCTGTTTCAGTTTGGTTAGAAGGATTTTCAATTTCAGTGTATTTTTGGGGGTCAGTCAATGAAATTTGCCTCCAGGACAAATCATTCAATCCTTTGTTCCTTCCCAATGCTTTGAGACATAGGACCAAAGTAAGGGATGAAAGTATATAAATAGCTACAGTGGTATCCAATTCCCAAGTCATTGATTCTTGCCCAAGCCAACAAGAACAGAAGACATTTTTTAAAAAAGTCCATCACTTCTTTCTACATAAAATAGGAAATAATTCATATAGATTGAATAATGTAGACCCGAATAAAATGAAATATTATTTTAGTCACATAATGCACATTTATTCCATAGCAATTTAAAATATGCCTGGTGTGTGAGTCTTTCTCCACATGTTCTAGAGACCTTTCACTAACTAAAACAAATCAGTAAAATATAACAGTTGGACATGATAGTTTAATATTTAAAAGTCACTTTATGAAAAATTAAGAAAGTTTATCAACATGTCTAATAGAAATTTATCTGCATGGGGGCGCCTGGGTGGCTCAGTAGGTTAACCTTCGGCTCAAGTCATGATCCCAGGGTGTTGGGATCGAGCCCCACACCTATTTTAAACATTTAGTGTCTACAACTGACTATGCATTTGCATCCAGATGTTTCCTACACTGAAGCTGATGTTACTGTCAGTTGCCTTTATGCGTTAGTGACCAAATCCTGTGCTTGAGATCATGAAAGCAAGACCTGCAAGAGTAGAGTTGTATGTTCACATGGACTATTGCATCCCTTGTCTTTCATATAATCTCTTTTAAAGATCATGCTATCTCTAGGTATACTCAGGATTATTTCCACTTTTAAGAAGGAGTATTTGATCACATACCTCTTTAGACCTTAAGTGGGCTGAAAAATACTGACTTGCTTACCAGCTTTATTATATATTGTCTTTCTTTCCTTTCCCCCACCTCTCCAGGGGGAACTGCTTCCATTGGCTTTAGTCATCTAAGGTTTCTCATAATTAGGCATCCACACACAGACAAGGATGTCTTAGGCAATCATTTCCTTAATGTATTTGATTCTTTTTCCCCCTAGTTTATAATTGCTTTGGCTATAATAAAAAGAGACCTAGAAATCATTTTGAAGATATTTTTGAAATACTTCAGAAATAATTGAACTGGAATCCTTTATATCCTGTTTTCAAATTCTGGCAATAATGATGCGATCATTTTTCTGACTACATATGCCTAGGAGGAAAAAGTCAGAGCTCATTATGAAAGTTATACTGGTCTTCTAGCGATATACATATATTAACTATAAAGGCTTGAAATTATATCACTATAAGTGAACTGTTAAGATGAAAGCATGCTAATTTGATTTTATAGCTAATGGACGATTGAATCCACTTTATGAGTATTTGTGAAATTCAACATGTAGAAAAAAATTTATCGTCTTCTAAAAGCTCACAAATGGAGTTGTTTCTAAAAATGGTTAAAGTTACATCAGGCCCAGCCCTTTTCAGAGTAAAAAGTGGTATTTATCTTTTAACTATAAGAAGAAAAAATCTCATAAATAATTGTGTTTATAACTGAAAAATTAAGTATTAGTTTGTAGAATAAACTGTCATTATGTAAATTTAAAAATGTTTCCTTCCGAAAATCAAGATAACTAAATATCTGAAGTATAAAAGAGATTTATACAAAAGGAGGCTTTATATCATTGACAGGGGTGAAATTTCAAGTATTTTGATAAGATCGTGATTTAATTATTGTAGCCTTTTAAAGATCATGTCAAAGCTTCAGTTATTTCTATCTGGGGGTTCTGCCCTAAACAATGTGTTGATTAATTACACATTTTGACTACGTGGGTTTTTGCTCACAGATGTGAAATGGTATTGTTTGTGTAATTCTCAGGGCTACTGTTAGAAATCATAAAATCAGAGAATCATTGGTGGAATCCAACTGCCATGGTGTGATGACAGGTTCTGTGACAGCAGAGCTTAGGGAAAATACTTCTCTATATGGCCTTCCCCAATTAAAATACAAAATCTTATTACCCCTTTCCCCTTCTACTCTTGCTCTGCTCATCTGTTCCTTTTACTTTCCATGATATCAACAGCAGCCTGATAGCTTTATTAACTGGGTGCTTTGGCCTCATGAGACAACAAGCTCATCAAACTTCTCAAACTTGAAAACTTATCCAGTTATCAGCAATCCAGTGACTGTCACAAACGGTCTATGCTGTGAATCACCACCAAGAAATGAAAAAGGTCCAAGTGACAAGTGCTTCAAGATGTTTTCTGCTTCATGCTTAATTATGTCAGATGATAAGTCTTCAAGGCAAAAACAAGTGAACCTTTTCACCAGAACATATTGTTGACAACCCAGGAAAACACTGTGGTGCAATAAGCTTTAGAGATAATTCTTTACCCTTTGTTAACGCATTTTGAATTACAAATATTAGAATTCAGCCCTTCCAAATATGAATGAAAAGGCCATAGTTCCTAGAGCAAAATTAAAATTAGAATTATTTTTATGATTGTTTCTGTAATTAGGAGTTCCTGGAAGAAATAAATATTGATATGCTTTGAAATCTCTAAATCCTTCTCTGCCTCTATAAACCATATATATATTTTATCATGTACTACTTCCCATAGAACTTACTTGCAGATTGTATCACTTGAGACACTGTAATTAAAAGTAGATTGATTGTCTCTGTAAATGAGCCTTTGTCAGCACAATCCTGTACCTACATGGGAACATTTTTGAGTGACCTGATAAAAGTATGGTGTTGCTGATGTTTCCTTGTGTGTCCCATTTCATATTCCTCGGCACATAGTAAAAAACTCCAAAAAAAAAAAAAGGCTTAAAAAAAAGGGTAGAAATGAAAACAATCATAATTGAGAATTCAGAAACCTCTATGTAAATGGAAAACATATTTTATTGAAAGCAATAAAAATGGGCAGGGGGTTACTCTTGGCTATATTTTCTTTTAGTATTATTCTTTTATAAGTTTTTGAAAATATAAACACATATAGGACTTTTCATTTTACCAGTGTGTTTTAAGTTGTAAATGGCATATGGAAATAGTGGTTTTTGTAAATACAGGAACATTTAGAATTGCAGCAGCTTTAAAAATGTGTAGATGTGCATTGTAGGTACAAATGCTGTTTGCTGATGTTCATTTTTAAATAACCAATTTAAAATTAGCCATTTAAAATGGTTGTGGAGAAGTTGGATATTTAATTTCAAACTTTTTGTCTAATTTTATTTTAAAAAGTATAATTTGGTAAATTCTGTAATTCATCATAGTTGTGCAAATATTTCAGAGACAATATTTTTAAGTGGGAAAAGTATTGAAAGTAATGTTTCCTTTATTTAATGACTCATGAAAAAAAAAAAGAGCTACATAATTCCCTAGCCAAAACAAAACAAGCAGATACATGTATAACTTACTAGATGATACTGAGACTCATGATTTTACTTTTTCTAAAATTGCTGCCTTCTTTATTTAGGTGCCTTTGGGCCTTTCCTTACGACAAATCTTGTTAAAGGTAATTGGAATGTACCTTTAAGTAGGAAAGATTTAAAAAAAAAAAATTAACGGGATGCCTGGGTGGCTCAGTCGGAGTCTGCCCTTCGGCTCAGGTCCTGATCCCAGGGGTCCTGGGATAAGTCAGACAGACACAGACATATACTGTAAGATATCATTTATATGTGGAATTTTAAAAAGCGGAACTTGTAAAAAAAAAAGAATAAAATGGTAGTTACCAGGACCGAGGGGTGAAGGAATTCAGGTGATGCTGTCTAAGGTTACAAACTTATAACTAATAGATAAATAAATGTTGGAAATCTAGGGCACAAATGATTATAGTCAACAATACTGTATCATAAACTTCAAAGCTGATAAGAGGCTAGATTTTAATTGTAGTGACTACAAAGAAATAATAATTATGTGACATTATAGATGTATTAATTAACACTTTGGTGGTAATCATATTGCAACATATAAATGTGTCAAATCAACATATTGTACAAGTTAAATTTATACAATGCTACATGTCAATTATATCTCAATAAAAACAAGAAAAATAATGTAACTGGACTATTACTTTTAATGAGTTGATAAGACAATATAAGAGTTGAGCAGAGGAGTGACATTCTATGAATTATATTTTAAAGAGATAGATAACTCTGACTGTTCAATGAGTAGATAAATGTAGGAGTGGGACAAAGGTAGATTAAGGAGAACCCTTTAGGAGGCTATTGCTATCATCCAGGAAAGGATGATGATGACTTGACTGGAAATGTAAGAATGGATGCAGAGAAAAGTAGGGAGATTCTGGACTTATTTTGAAGTTAGCAACAAGTTATGGTGATTGGTTAGATATGTACTGTAGAAAGAGAAAAATCAGGGTGGACTCCAAGGTTTTTAGTTGGAGAAATGGAAAAGGTGAAGTTGTCATTTTAGAAAATGAAGAAACCTGCAAGAGGAATAGGCTTGGATGGTGGGAATATACAGAGCTCCGTTTTAGAAATGTAAGTCTGAGGTTCCTCTTAAACATTCAAGTTGACATGTTGGGTAGGCAGTTGGTTGTAAGAATTTGGAGTTAAGGACAGAAGCATGGGTTGGAGATAAAAATTTGGAGGTCATCCAGATACAGGATTTTCCCAAGTCTTGAGGCTGGGTTAGATAAGACAAAAAATTTAGTATAAATTAAAAAAACAACAACAAACTCTCTGAAGACTAGGCCTACCACACATCAATATTTAGAGATGTGGTCATAAGGGGCAACAGGCAAAAGAGATTGGTAAGGATCATTAGAGTTGTATTAGGAAAAAAAATCAAGTATGATGTCCTGGAAGAAAGATGAAAAAAAAAGTGTTTTAAATAGAAATGTTTAAGCAACTCCTGATAGATCAAGTAAGGTGAAGATGAAGATTTTATCATTTTACTTAGCAACATGGAATCATTGGTAACCTTAACAAGAGAATTTTGGTGGAGTGGTAGTAATGAAAGCATGGCTCTAGAGCTCTCAAAAGCAAATCAGAGGAGAAAAATTGTATCCAGCTTCATGTGAACAATTTTTGGCTGGCCTGTTGGAAGATGAAACAAGGTATGAGGCAGAGGTGAGGCCCTGGCCCACTCAGTAGCTGATCACTGATATATGAGTGAACCAAGTCAAGACCAGTCAGATCTGCCAAACTGATCCCAGTCCAATCTTCCAGTCCTCTCCATTATGAGCTAAAATGAAGAAGAAGAGGAGGAGAAGCGGAAGGAGAAGGAAAGAGATAACAACAAACCCAAGATAATGTGAAAAAAGAAGCACTCAGAAAACAACAAAAAGTTCTTGATATTAAAACTGGTACTAGAAATACATGAAGAGCTAGAATATAAAAGTGAGGAAATCTCTCAGTACTTAGAGGAAAAAAGACAGTGATATAGAAAAAAATAAATTTGAGATGAGAAAGTTAAAGGATTAAACTGAGAAGTTCAATTCTAATGTGAACACAAATTTTGGAAAAAAGAAAACAGAAAATTGAGTGTAGCAATTTACTGAAGAGAAAATTAAAAAAAAAAAAAATGTATCCCAGAACTGAAGGGCATGTGTTTCCATATTAAAAGAGATTCCAGAAAAAAAAATTAAAAGCACATCATGATCTAATTTTAGAACATAAGCGATAAAAGAAAAAGTCCTATATTCATTTCTAGGGCTGCTGTAACAAAGTACCACAAACTGAGTGACTTAAAAAACAATGTATTGAGTGCATTTGTGATGAGCACCTGATTTTGTATGTGAGTGTTAAATCACTAAATTTTATACCTGAAACTAATATTATACTGTATATTAACTAACTGGAATTTAAATAAAAACAACACACACACACACACACACACACACACACACACACAGAAAGAAAAAAAAATCAATATATTGTCTCTCAGTTTGGGAGGCTAGAAGTAGGAGATTGAAGGGGTTAGCAGAGCTGGTTCCTTCTGAGGGCTGTGCAGGAAGGATCTATTCCAGGCCTTCTCCTTGGCTTACAAATGACTGTCTTCTTTCTGTGTCTCTTCATGTCATCTTCCCTCTTTGTGTGTTTGTCTGAGTCCTAATTTTCCTTTTTTATAAGGACACTAATCATACTGGATTAAAGCCAACTCTGGTGACTTCATCTTAACCTAAGTAATTATGTCTATAAAAGCCCTATTTCTAAATAAGGTCATATTCTGAGGTGGTGGGGGTGAAGACCTCATGTATGAATTTTTCAGTCTATAACAAACCCTAAAATAATCCAGAAAGAAATATATATAAAACAGATTACATAGAAGGAACTGGATTTAGAATGACATTGACGCAATAGACCTTCTAAGCAATAAGGGAAAATGACTTTTAATCTAGCAATTCCATATAGAAGCAACTAATAATTAAATGTAAAGATGGACTAAAGACATCTTTAGACATGCAAGGACTCAAATGTTGACATGCCCTGCCCCCTTCTAAGGAAGCCACCAGTGCATATGCTTAATAAAAAACACTGAGGGGCATAGGTAGATTTACTGTGAAGTTAATGAATCTTCAACTTCAGAATCCCTCACTTGCACAGTTCCCTGGCAGTGGATGGAAGGGGTCCTAGCAATATACTGACATGATCAAATGATTTTGTAAATTTGAAAGAAATATAGTTTAACCACTATTGGTTAAGATAGTAACCTTTCTTTCTCAGTGTGCTATAGCAGTTGGCTACAGGCATTTTGGAGATCCACTAAAAGAGAAGCTGTGTTGAAGACACATTGTTTTGTGTTTAGTAGGACATATTTATGAGGCTCATGTTATTTCCACATACAAATTTTTGTCAGCTGCAAAGTGTAAGAATAGCTTCTAGTAATCTCCCGCCATTATGCCAGTTTGCTTGGCTGGGTGGCATTGAAGTTCAGAGCCAGAGCTTTATCACAGTAAGAATGTGTCCTTCTGCAGCTCACACCAGAAGGACCAAGGCAGGGAACGAGACGGAGGATGTGAAATTCACAGAGGCCACAGGTAGTTAGAAGAAAAATTGGCCATTACACGTGTGAATTTTAAGCAAAGCACTTAGTTCTCATCAAAGCCTGGGAAACAATGGACATTCTCTCTAGAAAGGAACATATTGGTTATTTCAGAATTCATGATTATAAATGCACCACCAAATTTTTGATGGAAATTGTGCAAAAAACAGAATTTATCTGAATTCCTGTGTTTTGAGGGCATACATTTGTAGCCATGCCACAGGCATAGTACCTCTGAGAGTAAAGTTGTGTGGCTTACCACTTAGGATCTTGTTCTCACAAATTTTGGCAGTTCCAAATGAAAACTGATCCCTGAATGAAACCACCTTATTTCTTCAAACAATGGGAAGAAGTAAGTCTCAAGTGACAAAAACCTACACATCATCTTATATATGTCAATGTAGATGTATGACATACATTTATGTAGCTCAATGCAGGCTAGCCACAATTTGTAATGCATTTGAATTTATGGGACAGGAAATGGGAAAGTCATAAGGCCATTATTATCTTCAGGAGAAACAAAAATTGTAAAAGAGGTGTAATTAGAGTATCCCACTTAGTCTCACTGTGAATATTATTTACCTAGTCAGAACAATGTAAGCACTGCCATTGATTTAGTTAAAAATTATGATGTTAACTACACTAGGAAGCTATAGGGATTGTCTATATGAGTCTGGTTGCTTGCGTGTCTGTCTGCTGGGTGTGAGTGCTCTGTAAAAGGGGCAGTTTTTCATCTTCCATTCAGAATGTCTAAAACTGATATTTAAAAAAATAGCAGTAGAAGAATGTTACATATCTAAGGAAACAGCTAATGGTGTGTTCGGGGTTGCTGCTGTGGAATAGGATTGATGAGTCAGGAAGAGAGGAGTAGGAAATGGCTGCATTTTGTTATAGTCTCTGTAGTACTATTTGCCTTTTAAAAACATGTTTATATACTTTTGATAAAAATAAAATGTAATTGAAAATGGAATCAGTTTTGACTCATTTTCATAAAATGAGCCCTGTCAGTTTTGTATTACACTTTTTTCGATTACTACCAAAATTGATTCACATTTTATTTTCACATTATATAATACTAGTAGGATTACTCTTTCAAGGTGAAGGAATGATTAAATGAAACTAGTTATTTCTCTGAAGAAAACCTAAATCCTTGGTAAACCAAATGAGAATTGCGATAGAGCAGCCTGTTTGAATATCATTGCTTAGAGCCAGTACTTTTTTAAAGGAAAGTAGGATTTAAATATTTATGAAATTGAGTTTTCTTTACTGTTTTGAAAAAGAAATTATTAAAATTTTACCACCTTTGTAGAATCAGTTTTTTCCTTTTCTTTGTACTAGGTAGGAAACAAATTAGTTTTACATTAATAAATCAGAATACATGAAAAACTAATTGCTCACAAAATATAATTGCATCAAAAATGTAGAAATAAAACTGAGTATTGTTGCTTAGCTTCCTAAATATGAATTTATTACATATAATAAAATAAAGATTAAAAACTGTATGCATTGGGGTTCCTGAATGTAGACACCATGCATTCATTCAGGTTTTGTTATGAAAAAACATTGCTTCTACTCTTGCTTCTACATTTCACAAAGAAAGTATCAGAGGAAAAAAGCTTGCCTCACAGGCAAGGTTGAAAGCTTGGTTTCATTTTATTTCATATCTTAATAGCAGGCTGCTGCTACAGATGGAAAAATATATGCTTCAGGAAGATTGAACTTGCTACCTTTTGCAGGGTTGTTCATCTTTTCTAAAGGACAGTTATCAACTAAGCAAAAAAGGAGGAAATAGCTATTCTGCTCGGCTTGTGATATTATAAATCTATGACTGTGTAGCTAAAAAAAAAAAAAAAAAAAAAATCCAAGCACGAGAACTTCGAGTTTAAAAATTAAGAGAAAGGGGATAGAGTGTTTGGGTTGAGAGTACAGTTTCACAGATAAAACATACAATGGTAGGCATCCTCTAAAATGACCGCCCCCTCCCCCCCAAAAAAATTCTGACCTCTTGGTATTTAGGCTTTTGTGAAATCCCCTCTCCCTGAGTGTGCACTGGACTTCTTGACTTGCTTCTAAACCATAGAATGTGGCAAAAGTGATATGATGTTGCTTCCAAGATTGGGTTGTAAAAAGCCTTGGGCTCCTGTCTTGGTCTGTTGGATTGCGCAGCCTGAAAGAAACTAGTTGCCACATTTTAAGGCAGCTATGGGGAGAGTTGCATGTGAGTAAGTTTGGAGGCAGATCTTCTGAGACCTGCCGATAGCCACACGTGAGCTTATGAGAGTTCCTTCTCTCGTCAATCCCTGACATGTTCCCAGTACCAGCTAGCACCATTATTGCAGGCTCTTGAAAAACCCTAATCAGAAACACCTGGCTGAGTCAGCTCCCTGCTCTGTAGGGAGTCTGCTTGTCTCTCTCCCTCTGCCCCACACCCCTGCTTGTGGTCTCTCAGTCTCTCTCTCAAATAAAAAAATAAAATCTTAAAAACAGACACCCAGCTAAGTGACTCCCTGATTCCTAACCCATTGAAAGTATAAGATTATATATATATATATTTTTTAGCTACTAAGTTTTGGAATAACTTGTTATAGAGCAAATAAGTAAGTAATACACAGACCATAATTCAAATCCCTGTTCAATTTGAGACTTAATTTGTCTAATTTAATGGGATAAATCATACTAATAACTCAGTATATGTAACTGCACATATGGAGTACCCCTCCCTCCCAAAGAGCTATTATTTTTATTATCCATATAATTTTTGGTAAGATGTCTGGGAATCATATAGTTTATTCTTCTACTCTTATACTGAATATATGTCATCTTCTCAAAAGGTCATTAAGCTATAATCCAACATATAATTTGCTTTTAATATTCATTAGGCCAATCAATGTCAATCCTCTCTGCCTTTCCATAGCCATTGGCTACTGTCCTTGGCCTCAGACTCAATCGTATCCAACTACTGAACCAATTCTGATCAAAGCAGGCCATACATATATTAGCAGTTTCACAGTCTTCGATCAGCTAGGTTTAGAATCAACACTGAAGTCCTAATCCCTGGACAAGATGAAGTTTGAGGCTAAAGGAGTAGTAACTTTTTAAACTGCAGAATTGTCCTTATTTTTGTCTGCTTTTTCGCTGGGCTATGACTTCCTGGTTTGTACAACATGCCAAGATGCCAGGCCTGACGGCTGTACATCCAATTTTGACCCCCTAGACTAGCCATGCTCTCTCCCATATTCCTGACACCACCATGATTCCTGAATTTCTATTTTTCCTCATATGCTGATGAGCTCTCAATTGGTTTATGTGGATTATGCCAGCCATTGTTAGAATTTTGATAACTCCGTGATGTGGATGAGTTTTATCCTTTCTTCTGTTACTATTTCCTCAGAATAATAAATAATTCCAGATCTATTGGTGTCTCTTCCTCTTCTGCCTCCATATTTATCAACACTATTCTCATTAAACCTTAATTCTATCTTTATCATAAGATTGAAAATATTACATTTTTATGAAAGCAGTAATTTACTGAAGTTTTATATATAGGACAACATGCAGAGAAAACGTTGCCCAGCAATGAGGATAAAGTAACCTTCCTAGTAAAAGTGAATTTATGTCTCCAAAGATTGATTTCATTAAAGCACCTTTTGTCACACACACACACACACACACACACACACCCCTACTCAGTACAACCAGTTTCTGACAACCCTAATTCAAAGCTGTGCACTTAAAGGAAGTATACTTCTAAAAATGATGATGACTATTTATATCCATATGTAATGATGTGGAACTGAGATAAACTGTTATCTTCTTCATAAAGAACATCTTGACCTTTAAAAAATGAAAAATGTTTCCTTCCTAATTTAACTGAGAATGAAAGGTTGATTTTACAATTCTTCAAGAATAGTAGACCCAAGGCTATAAATCTAGAAGATTGGGAGACACAGTAGTGGTGATGGATTATTGCCAATATAAGGTAAAATATCAGGACAATGTTGTGATAAAAAATACTATAAAAATCACAGTCATTCTGCTCATACTTTTAAGGAAGTTAATCATTTCTAAGCTAGAATGATCAACTTATATAGTACTAGATTAATTTGTTTAGATAAATATCTTCACTCAAGAGACCTAACACATTTTAGGAGTGATGTGTCAGGGTATGATAAAATCAGCAATCTGCACTGATAGATTCTACCCTCATCTCATTTTTTCAATAAGAATGGGACTATAAATTACACATAGTGACAGTGAGGTAGGATGAATTCTAATGTGTAAATCCTGGTGTAAATATCTCTGTTATAATGCCATGCTAGCAGATTTCACTTCCAAACCCAATTTATAAGGTCTCTGAATAATACTATGGTGAACCCTCACTCAAAAGTAAACTTGAAAGTAATTTTAAGTAATATTTAAACTATTTATGAGTGATATGGAAGATTACTTTGATCCCAGCATTTAATGGTGATTTATCTTCTCTTAAAGATATTTTTTTCCATGCTATGATTGTCACCTTTGTTATTTCATCAAAAAGTGTTATCTAGGAATTATGCTCAATAATAATTGCAGAGCACAATTACCTAAAAGTGATTTCCTTCCCCTGAGAAGAGAGAGTGAAGAAACACACCTGGCCACAGGGATATTTCTGTACCTCTACCCTATAGGTAATCAGAGTTTGCTTAAGTATTATCCTTTAAATACTTCTAAATTCTATTTGTATTGGTCTTCTTACAATCAATTACAGAGACAATAAACTGCAGCACAACTTTTCCAAATCCAAGGGCAAGAAGTGTTTTGTGGTCAAAATATTTAAGAAATGCTATGTACGATATCCCCTTGTTAGTGTTCATAATTCATATTTGCGTATTAAAGTCTAGGAAGGACTTTATTAAATAAACTCTTAGTATAATGTAGTGTTTTCTAAATTTGGTTAAGACCTACCTCCTTTCTTTTTCAGTATACACCCACCATCCTCTCAAAAATTTGTGCATCCTCCAAAAATAGAAAGGAAAGAAGACGAAAACCTGTGTGGTAGGAATTATCTGCATTTCACAGATAAGGAAGTTGAGTTAAAATAATAACAGCTTCATCTAGAGATAGCTTGTAAGTTGTAACATTGCAATTTAAATATAGATCAACTGACTTACCATCTAGTTTTCTTTCTGTCAACCTAATTTGTCCTCCAGAACTGACTCAAAGACATATGAAGTTTGCTTTATACTTTTTTTTTCTTTTTAAATCCTAAATGTCAGTGTATTTCTGAAGAAAAACTAAATGCTAGTTTTAAATCCCAATTACTGTTGCCACTGATTGCTGTACAACTCTATGTGAACTTCTGGGGTTGAAGATGTCAAGATTAAAGAAGGATGACAGAGAAGGTGGTAGGACAGGATGTGAATATTATCACAACCCCATATTTCTGCTCTTCAAATCCAAAATTGGGGGTGGGGGAAGGATTGAGCTGGTATGACTATGAGACAGTTTCTCATTTTGTAAAAAGGTACTATTTGAAATATTGAACACAGGCAATGGTTTACACTGAAAAGAACTCTAGGATTCATAAGACCTGGAATCCAGTGGCTCCATTCCCTATACTCTGCAGACTTACGTTGCGAACCATCTTGGACCTTTCAGTTCCTGCCTCTGCAGAATGGGGATAATACCAGATTTGTCCAGCTTTCCTCTTAGAATTAAGTAAAATTGTACTCATAAGAAGTTGGCAAACCACTGAGTGTATTAGAAATAGTAAACATTTAAAATTATTTGTTGGTGTAGATTAACAAAATTGACCACAATATCATGGATTATATATGTTACTTCAGATATTTTACCATACAAGATAAACATAACTCATACTATGGTATATACTAATTCATGACAAGCCATTATAGTGACTTTCTTTTTTTTTAAAAATATTTATTTATTTATTTATCAGAGAGAGAGAAAGAGAGAAGGAACACAAGCAGGGCGAGTGGGAGAGGGAGAAGCAGACCCCCCGCTGAGCAGGGAGCCCGATGTGGGACTCGATCCCAGGACCCCAGGATCATGACCTGAGCCGAAGGCAGACGCTTAACTGACTGAGCCACCCAGGAGTCCCCATTATAGTGACTTTCTACTGAACAGTATTGATCTACATAATCTTTAGAATTAGTCACTGGTTATAGAGAGGATGCAACTCTTTCTCTTTACATATAAGCAAAGTGACATAAAAAAAAAGACTCTCCTGGTCAGCACTAAATAGCAAATAATTGACAAAGCTATGGTTGAATATCAGGTTTCTTGAATGACAATCAAGCTTTTCTTTTTATGCACTATGTGCTTTAAATATAACATGATTTGTAACTGGTAGCATTTAAGAAGTGTTTCATTGTATTTGGCATATCTACATTGATTTTTGTTTCTAATGTTTTAAGGTAGGCAAAGAAAGATGGTATAAATTGCAGTGTTTCTTGGTCAGTACTGTTTGAACAGGACCAGTGGACTTTTTGCCATTTGGAATGTGACTCAGTTTCCTTTATCTGTGACCTTAAAGAAATACAGACTAATACGTGTCAGGATATATCTGTTCTCAAGAGATGATTTATACAAAAGATGATCAAATAGGAGGGGTATTCTTTAGTTTTATAAGTAATACTCTTCATATTTGTCATAAAAAACCAGAGCCTGGTGGTTGAGTACAGAGAAAAGCCTCATAGAACCCCCAAATGAAAAATAAAAGTTATCACTGGGTGTCACCACTGTCAATCATTTTTGTCTCGAAAAAAGGGAAAATTGTCCCCTCTAAATAGAAAAGCAGTGATCAGATTCTCCCTGTAGATGATGGTCTTTTGTGTTTCTTTGCTAAGATTAGAGTAGGGTCAAATTGAGTATCTTCTGGAAGTTGTAGAAACATCCAGGGAGAAACCCTTATGACTGAATCCATACAGGCAATATATAACAACTACATCTAATTAAAGAATAAAAGAATGTTGAAAAATACTTTCTGGTTTATATCTATTTCTTAGAGTTCATATATTTCTTCATTTCACAGATATTTATTGAGGCCCCACTATGTTCCAGGCACCCCTCTTCTATCTGTGAGCACATCAGAGAACCAAACAAATCCCTTCCCTCAAGCCCTCACAATCTACCAAATATTTCATTCTTTGACTTATAAAAAGAACCAATTAATTGGTTTGTGAATAATTAAATAGATGAGTTTCCTCTAATCTCTTATTTTAAAATTACCCTAAAACAATGGCTTTGTATAAACATTTGATGTAACTGTTGTATTCCTCTGTAAACTTGAATTATAACTTGTGATTGTGGCAGCACCACTAAAACTTTGTTACAGATGTAGAGCTTGTGTATCTGTAGACACAGTCTTAGTTATATGCCAAGAAATGACCCAGGTATAGAGTTGCACCTGTGCTACTTCCATATCTACATCTCTATCTATATTTATATCTAGATAGATAAACAGATACAGACATAGGTAAAGGTAAAAGTGTAGGTATAGAGACAGAGATATCAATTACTTTGCCAAAAAGGTATAAAACTACTACAGAACTTTATCTGTCCTCAAGTATACACAAGGCATTAGTCAAAACATTGTGAGGGTTTAGTTACATAAGACTATATGACCTTAAGAAATGTAAAGTCTAGTAGATGAAATCAGGCTTATATACTAAGTAAAGGGTGGGGACAAGCTATAATATAATAAATGCTATATAAATTCTATAGTTGAGATGAGCCCAGGGGATAAAGGGATTATTGATTCTGGTTCAAGGGACTGGGAAAGGCTTAATAATTGAGCAGGCTATTTATTAAGCTTAAAATATCCAAACACTTCAATCTAACACAATTTTATTAGATCTTTACCAGAAGGATCTAAAGTCCTTGAAAGAACTTAGCTCTAATTAAATATATCCAAATCCAGTTTCAGATTCTTTCGCTGGGCCTTGATGTTGAAAGTGAATGCTCAATTGAAGGTAACTTTCAGTTCACCTTCTGAAGTCAGTACAAAAAGGAATGAGTTTTTCTCTAATGGTTAATGATTTCTCTGTCTGCCTCTGAGACATTTAAAGGTTGTAGACAATCAGCAGTCCCACAGTTTTGTTTTTTAAATAAATCTGAGTAATCTTGGGGGAGAAAAAAAGCAGGGTAGTTTTAAGAAGGACGTAGAGAAAGAAAAGTACCCATCTACACCTGAAAAAAAATTTTTTTTTTTAATGTAATATTTTTCCTAGTGTATTCTGAAAGGAGAGAGTGCTTATCTTCATCCTCTCCTGAGTGGAGTGCTAACCAGCTGAGTCCAGTGATCCATTCATATGCACAGAATCATAAGCTAGTTGTTCATAGTTTCAGTTTTCTGGGTACAAATAAAAATGATAACACTTGTACTAAGTTATTACTACTCTCCACCATTTTTTTCTAGAGGAAATGTACTTTTTTAGCTTTATCATGTCTGATGTTTTCACATGATTAGATGGAGGTTATGCATTTTTGGTAAGAATATCACAGAAGTGTCCTTCCCTGTGCATTGTATCAGGGGTACAAAATGTTAGATATCCTATCTGGTGATACTAACTTTGATCACTTGTTTGATTTGGTATATGCCAGGTTTGTATACCGTAAAGTTATTGATTTTTCACTCTGTATTGGTAAGTATCTTGGGGAAGTTAATCCAACATTTTATTTATTATTTATTTATTTATTAGTTTCAAGTTTTTATATAAATTCCACTTAGTTAACATACAGTGTAATATTAGTTTCAGGTGTAGAAGTTAGTGATTTATCACTTACATACAACACCCAGCGCTCATCACAACCAGGACCCTCCTTAATACCCATCACCCATTTAACCCATCACTCCACCCACATCCCCTCCTGCAACCCTCAGATTTTCCTCTATAGTTAAAGAGTCTCTTTTGTGGTTTGCCTCTCTCTCTTTTTTTTCTCCCTATGTTCATTTGTTTTGTTTCTTAAATTCCACATATGAGTGAAATCATATGGTATTTGTCTTTCTCTGACTGTCTTATTTTTCGTAACATAATGCTCTCTAGTTCCATCCATGTCGTTGTAAATGGCAAGAGTTCATTCTTTTGGTGGCTGAGTAATATTCCATTGTATGTATACCACATCTCTTTTATCCATTCACAGTCGATGGATATTTGGGCTCTTTCCATTAATTTGACTATTCTTGATTATGTTGCTATAAACATTGGGGTGCACATATACCTCCAAATCAGTATTTTTATCTTTTGGGTAAATACCTTGTAGTGCATTTGCTGGTGTGTAGGGTACTTCTATTTTTAACCTTTTGAGGAACCTCCATACTGTTTTCCAGAGTGACTGCACCAGTCTGCATTCCCACCAACAGTGTAAGAGGGTTCCCCATTCTCTGCATCGTTGCCAACATTGTTGTTTCCTGTGTTGTTAGTTTTAGGCATTCTGACAGGTGTGAGGTGATATCTCATTGTTTTTGTTTTGTTTTTTTCCAGAGAGTCTCTTTTTATTTAGGTGAAGGTTCAGAAAACATTTATAGAAAATTCAGCATCTTTTCAAAACGTGGCATAGGTGATCATGACTGCTTTCTCCTGTCTCTCAGTGTACTAGAAATTAAAAACTGAGTCACAGGAGAGAGAAGCAACTGAAATTATCCAGTCAGAAAATATGAAGTAAACCTGGTCTATTCTGACTTTTGATTTGTATTTCTCTGATGATGAGTGATGTTGAGCGTCTTTTCATGTGTCTGTTAGCCATCTGGATGTCTTCTTTGGAAAAATGTCTAGTTATGTCTTCTGCCCATTTTTTAAATGGGTTATTTGTTTTTTGGGTGTTGAGTTTGGTAAGATCTTTATAGATGTTGGATACTAACCCTTTATCAGGTATGTCATTTACAAATATCTTCTCCCATTCTGAAGGTTGCCTTTTAGTTTTGTTGATTGTTTCCTTCACTGTGCAAAAGACTTTTATTTTGATGAAGTCCCAATAGTTCATTTTTGCTTTTGTTTCCCTTGCCTCCAGAGACACTTTAAAATTTTCTTATATCCTATTTCCACTCAAAAGTTTGCATAATAATTTTAACATGAAATCTTGGCCCCAAAACTTATTACAGTGGATTTTAATGGAAATTTTTTGTTTCCTTTCTTCTACATTTATTAATTTGATTTATTCTATAAGGAAGAGCTATCTCTTCTCCTTACATTTATTTACTTATTCAATTATTCTTTTATATCAGCTGGACAGATGGATATTTATATTATTCTATGGGTTATAATCTAATACCATCATTGTTTATGTTGTTGCTCAGGTTGTTCCAGTTTGACCACTGGAGCTCTTTGACATAGTCTTCTGTGCCCTTTCAATGTGTCCCCATTATTTTTAATCACTTACTCTTTTTTTTAAAAAATTGAAGTTTAATTAACATACAATGTTATATTAGTTTCAAGTGTAGAACATACTGATTCAACAATTTCGTACATTGCTCAGTTCTAACCACCTTTTTATGAGTACTTTCTTACTTTTTGAAGCTATAAGATGCTCCAGACTAATTTTGTATTTTTCCTTCCTTACTCCTGGATTCAAACACTTCTCCGGAATCTTGAATTCTTTTTATTGGAAAATGCTGTTTAAACACTAAGGTCTGAATGCTTCATGAACTTGTCATTACTGGGGTGTCCTTATTTCTAGGAACTTTCAGCAGACTAAGCTTAAATTAAGTACACATGCAAAGAAAAAGATCTGTATTATTTTTGCTTCTAAATATCTATCTATAGATAGTATAGATAGATACTATAGATATTATAGAACCTAATGAGGTTGATATGATATTTACACCTACAATTCAATACCACGTTTCTGTCTAGCCTTTCCCTTTCAATATTTGTAAATTTTTTTTCTCTAACATTGAGACATCAGGCTCTCATTGCCTGCAATACATTTACTTATTTGTTCAACCCTATTACGTACATAAATTAATTTTGTAATTTCTAACCCTTATGCATTTGAGAAACAAATTTACTAACTAGAGTACAATATTTGCCTGCTGTTCCTTTCGTTTTTAACATTAAAATAATGCTGGTCAAAATACTGTTTTCCAAGTAACTCAAGTTAGCTTTTTCTTTCCCATTCTTCATTGTGGTTATGTTACTCATTTGCAATACATTTAGGTTCATATATCACAGTTTATATTTGATTTGGGTTCCTCTTATTTTTTTATTAACATAAAGTAAAATTCACTCTTTGTGGTGTACAGTTTTATGGATTTCAACAAATTCGTGGAGTATCCACCAATATAGTTGTGATACAAAACAGTCCCATTGTAGTCTCCCTCAAAATTCCCTTGTAGTTAACTACTTTTTCTTCCAATCTCTGGAAACTATCGATCTGTTTTATGTCTCTATAGTTCTACCTTTTCCAAAGCTGCCATATGAATATAAATGTATAAAATGTAGATGAGTAGTTCTCAATGAGAGACAATTTTGTGTCCAAACGGACATTTGGCAATGTCTGGAGATGTTTTTGTTCATTGAGACTGGTAGGGGTGGTGCTACTGGCCTCTAGTGGGGAGAGGTGAGAGATACTGCTAAATATCTCTCAGTACACGATTACCTGGCCCAACACGTCAGTAGTGCCAAAATTGAGGAACCCTGATGTAGATTTTTGGATCTGGCCTCTTTCATTTAGCAAAATGTGTTTCAGATTCATCGTATTGTGTGAATCAATAGTTTTTTCCTTTATTTTTCTGATTAGCATTATGTTGTGAACAATATCTCACATACCTATTTATCCATTCACAGGAGAAGAACATCCTTGTTATCATTTTTGGCAATTATAGATAAAGCTATTATAAATATTTATATGCAGCTTCTGTGTGAACATAGTTTTATTTCTCTTTTGTCAGAAGTATGATTTTTATTGTTTCTCCCAGTCTGTGTCTTGTCTTTGCACTACTCTAACAGTTTCTTTAGTAAAGAAAAGTATTTTAATTTTTATAATGTCTAATTTTTATGGATCATGTTTTGTTGTCTTATCTAAATATTCTTGACTAAAACCAAGCTTATACAGGTTTCCCTTGTATTTTTATCTGTAAGTTGTATAGTTTTATTTTTTACATTTGGTCTATGATACATTTCAGTTCAACTTTATAAGGTTTGAAGCATGGGTTTAGGTTTATTTTTGTACATATGAACATCCAATTGTTCAAGCTCCAGTTGTTGAAAAGACTGTCCTTTCTCTGTTGAAATAGTTTTCTCAAAAAGTCAGTTGATAAAAATCATACATCAATAAAGTAGTTTAAAATGGAAGTTGATTATATTTCTGTGGGTCTGTTTCTGAGCTCCCTATTCTGTTTCACTGATCTATGTGTCTGTTCTTTAGCCAATATCATCCTATCTTGATTATTGTAGCTTTATAGTAAGTCTTGACATCTTTGAGATTTCTAAATGTACTTCTTCTTAAAGTTATTTTGGTTATTGTAATTCCTTTGTCTTTCCCTATAAATTTTAGAATCAACTTGTTTATATATATTTAAAAGAAAAGGTTCCATTGGTATTTTGATTGATACTGCTTTTAATTTATAGTATAACTTTTGCTGAGCACTGAATTCTTAACAATATTGAATCTTCCAATCTATTAACTCTGTATATCTCTCAATTTATTTTAGTCTTTTTGGTTTCATTCATATAATCTTTAACATACAGAAACCTGCATGTATATCATCAAACATAATACCTAAGTATTTTATTTTTTTGGTTCTATTTAAAATGGTAGTATTCTTGTTTTTCAAATAACTGTTGTTCATTGCTTGTGTATATCAATATAATTGATTTTATATACAGTAACCTTTATATTGAGACGTCTGAGTTTTCTGAATTTTCTATGGGTAGAGTCATGTTTGTGAACAGAAACATAATTATTTCTTTTTTTTCAATCTGTATCTTTTTAATCTTGCCTTATAACAATGACTAAGACTTCCAGTATTATATTGTCTTTTCTTGCTTCCAGGCTTTGGGGAAAAGGTTCAGTTGTTCACATTAAATATAGATATGTTTAATGTTTTTGTATATGTTCTTTATTAAGTTAAGGAAGTTTCCTTTATATAAGATTTATATATATATTATATATATATAAGATTTTCTTTTTTCATAAATATATATTGAATTTGTCAAATGCTTTTTTTTGGCATCATTGACCTGATCATATGATTTATTTTATTTTATTTTGATTTTTAAAGTTTTTTTTAAAGATTTATTTGTTTTAGAGAGAGAGAGAGTGTGTGTGAACAGGGGGAGGGGTAGAGGGAGAGTGAGATAATCTCAAGCAGACTCCCCACTGAGCGCAGAGCCTTCTGTATTCCAGGACCCTGAGGTCATGACCTGAACTGAAGTCAAGAGTCAGATGCTTAACTGACTGAGCCACCCAGGCACCCCTTCTTTTTATTTTTTTTAAAAATATAATCAGTTAATATGCTAAACATCCCTCTAGTACTGCTTTAACTACATTGCACAAAATTGGACTTGTTTCATTTTTATTCATTAAAAAAGTATTTTTAGTATCCTTTGAGACTTATTCTTTGATCTCATATTATTTGGTATTATACTGTTTAACTTTCAGATGTTGATTTCCAAACATTTATGGTTGTTCCGTATAAATTTGTTATTTCTGGTTTAATTACATTATGATCCAAGAACACATTTTTGTATGATTTCTATCCCTTTAGATTTGTTAAGATTTTTTTTATGATCCAGATAGACCAGATATAATATGGTCTACTTTAATGACCATTCCATGTGTACTTGAAAAAAAAAAGTGTGCTCTGTTATTGGGGGGACTGTTTAATAAATGTAAATTAGGTAAAGTTGGTTG
Organism: Phoca vitulina; assembly: GCF_004348235.1. Taxonomy (NCBI): domain Eukaryota; kingdom Metazoa; phylum Chordata; class Mammalia; order Carnivora; family Phocidae; genus Phoca; species Phoca vitulina. Next base: position 20,906,237 of record NW_022589710.1, read on the forward strand.
GTTGTGTTTTTCAGGGCTTCCATAGCCTTAACCAAATTTCTGCCTACTTGTTTTATCAGTTACTAATGAAAGACTGTTGAAATCTTCAACTATAAAATGTGGATTTGTTGATTTTTTTCTTTCTCTCTATCAATATATACTACATATGTTTTAAAGCTCTGTAAATAGTTGTACGTCTGTTTGGATTTTATGTCTTCTAGGAGAATTGGCCATTTTATCATTATGTCCCTTTTTATCCTTAATGATATTCCTTGTTCTGACATCTATTCCAACTGATGTTAATATAGCCTCCCCAGTGTTCCATCTAGCATGAACATTTATGCCCCTACCACAACAGCTACTTTTTCCCTTTTCATTTCTGTCCCAAGGTGGATATTTTCTCAGGACTCACAGTTTCCTGTGAGCACGTCGGGTGGAGTTTATGTACAAAAAGCCTAAAAGATGAAAGATAGTGTGAATTTCTATATCTGCAGTCACCATGCTTACCAGCCCATCCATCTGCATGCTACCACTTTGTTAACTAGTCTTGCTGAGTTCTTTTATCGTTGTCTGATATCTGCCCCGGGTAAGCAAGAGCTCATATGCTCCCTCTCTCTGAAGGTGCCTATTTCCCCCAGATATTACATTAACTGACTGCCCTGTGACTTCCTTTCTCTGATGATTTTAAGAAAAGATGTGCATTTTGAGTTTTTGTGCATTTTTGTTGTAAGGGTGGGAGAAAACATTATTTTCAGTTGAGCATTTACATCACTGAATGGAAATGGGAAATCTCTAAGTTTTAAGAGTTTTTAGTAACTCTATTGCTTAGTTTCTAGAATATTTTTATTCATTTTCTTATCTATTTAGATTTTTAAGCATCATGTTACATTTTCAATATTGTTCTAGTATTACAGTGATTCCAATAATCTGTTTCTTAAACCTGTTGCCTTTCTCTTTTGTGATAGTTTGTCATCCTGTGTGATCTGTAATTTTGAATATGAACTCATCTTCAGGTCTTTTCTTTTCTATTCTTTTTTCTTTTTTCTCACATATACACTGAACTGTGGAAATGATGTACGGAACAATTTTCTGTTTGCCTTCAAGGGAATTCTGAAGAGAGTATAAATTTAGACAACTAGCCTAAGATTTTTATTACTCATAAGTGAGTTTTGCTTCTTTTTTTATTCACAACCCTTGCTGCTTCCACAGACTTCCTTAGTTTTCCTCAGCCACTTAGCAATTTTTCCAGGCCAATTTTCACTGACAAAAATCTTTTGAGACTACTAGTTTTAAGGGTTCAGACATCTTCTTCCCATAGTTCCTGGATTACAACTTTTTTCTTGATACTCAAGCTCCAGTTATAGGTGCTATAGAATGATCTGATATACTTATATTGTCCAGCATGAACTTAAACTTTCAATGCTGGCTTGTTGGAAATTGCACCAGACCCAGTTTATATAGCTCCCCAAATTCAGTTGATGATGGTTTTCTAGTTAACTGTAATGATGGCCTTCCAGGAAATTCATTTCACAGGAGGGATACTTGCTGGTGATGTTTATGGCAACGTCACAATTACTAGGTTTCACCGTGGTTAATTAGGAAATTAACGGATGCTACACATGATCAGTATGGGAGCAAATGTTCATTATAAACATTGTGATGAAGGGTAGCTGCTTTATTCCCTAGACAATACAGGCTAAAGATTTTTTACAGTGTGTCCAGCTTTTGTAAGTGTTTATTCAGGCAAGCCAGAACTTTCCATAGTAACTAGGTCTACCATATAAATTAACACTCTAAGAACCCACAGATCATCTGTGTGACAATTGATTCAGCATTTGCCAGACATTAATCTAAATGCTTTTCAGAATAGACCTTTTGAAGACAGGAAGAGAGGTTGCTAGAGAACTTGAGCTCTGAAACCAAGCTGCCTGGGCTTGAGTTCCATCTCTATTGCTCAAAGGTTGTGTGAAGTTGAGTGATTTAAACCATTTTGTGCTTGTTTTCCTCCATTGTTGAGAGGATTAACTGAAAAAATATATGCAAAATATCAAACATTCGTTATTATTTCACCCTGCTCCAATTTCATTCTCTCTCTTCATATATACATATATATATGTATATTTATTATATACATAAGTATACATATATACTTATATAACATAATATATTCATATATTATATGCCATTATATTTATATCCATATAAATATACATATGTATCATTAACATCACCAGGATAGGTTCTATGATCTCACTTATAAATACTCTTAATACCGCACATGAGATGTTTGAGCTAATTTATAGTAACTAGGAGGTTTCTTATTACCTCATCATCAATTTTCAGCTTCAGTTTTTTTCTCAGCAATGTTTGCTTACTTTTCTAAGTTGATCAACATTTTCTTTGATAGAAAAATTCATATAAAATACCTGAAGAGTTTTCCCATTTACTCTGTTGTCTATTTACATAGCTAACACCAACCTGCTTCTTTACTTCCCTAAATACTCTATTAGGATGGAGTTTTCAACCAACACTGTTTTTCCCAGGTTTCCAGGGAATATGATAAAGACAAATTTATAAACAGATAATGTAAAATACGTATCAGATGTTTAAGCCTGATTAATGAAAGAAAACATTAGAATAGGAGCCAAGCCTTCAGGCTTGTTATGCAGGGTTTATCTTTTACTCATTATGTTAACTTTGGGAAATCACCTAACTTAACACCTATCATACAAATATAAAGGGTTAGGGGGCACCTGGGTGGCTCAGTTGGTTGAGCATCTGACTCTTGGTTTCGGCTTGGGTCATGATCTCGGGGTTATGGGATAGAGCCCCAGTTTGGGCTCCACCTCAGCAGAGTCTGCTTGAGATTTTCTCTCTCCCTCTCTCCCTAAGCCCCTCCCCCCACTGGTTCTCTCTCCCTCTCTAAAATAGTTAAATAAATCTTAAAAATATATATATAAAGGGTTGGTGTTTGAGATAAGATTATTTATTTATTTGAGAGAGAGAGTGCGTGTGAGCATGAGCTAGGGGAAGGGGCAGAGGGAGAAGCAGACACCCTGCTGAGCAGGGAACCTGATGCAGGGCTCTGTCCCCGGGACCCTGGGATCATGATCTGAGCCTAAAGCAGACACTTAATTGACTGAGACACCCAAGCACCCCACAAGTGATATTCTATGAATATCTCATAATATATAGAATACTTCATCAATTGATGGAAATAAATATACTGTTTTTACTTTTTTATGATTTCACAGAATTCTTCTCCCCCTGCCCCTCTCTCTCCCTCTCTCAAATAAATAAATAAAATCTTAAAAATAAAATAAAATAGTCTTATGTCTCAGAAATTCCTTCCTTCCCAGGCAAAGTGAGACAGTCATCCTAGTTTTGTTGACACACAAAAAAATTACACGTCAAACAAAGTTTATATGTGAAAACATAATATCAACTTAATTTTTTTCTTTTAAAACTCTTAGAAATAACTCTATCAATATTATTCAATTGTAAGGGTGAATATTTCCACCAATTACAATATTTTTCAAAATGGGCAGTTAAGGTGACTTTGAAGTTCCATTATAGTACAAGGATATAGTGGTTGAATATTTAATAGGCTCTCAAAGTTAGAATTATAATTTTTATTTCTTTATAGCCATGTCATGCCTAGAAATAAATGATTATGGAACATATGGATTGATAAAAAGTAAAGGTATTGTGAGAATAGGCCTAACTTTAAGATGGACATTGAAGCCCCTGGCAAACAAGCATACTTTTCCATAAAGTAACATTGGGAACAAGGTTTCCAGGGAAAGATTATGTTGCTAAATAATTTTTCTCATGTTTTCATGAACAGTACTTAGGATGTAGGAAGGCAAATGTTTAGTAAATTTTTATTTCTTATACTTTTTTTTAAAAAGACAATCAGTAAAAGAGAAAAATAAGTGTTTTTGTTCAAAAGACACCTGGGAAAGACTTAAGATTTCCCAAAAGATTCTTCTGACTTTAGGTAAAGAAATTGTCTAAAAATGCTTTTGTACCAGTATTTAAGAGATACATTCCACTGATTTCTAATCATCTGAGACAGTCTACAGTAGAATTGTTTTCAACCTAGAAATGATGTGGAGAATTAGCCCACCATTCTAATAAATGCAAATTTTACTCAGTGGTTTAAACCACATTCCAATTTAAAATTATTACTTAAGTCAAAATTAGAAGTGCATTAAGACAAAAAGAAAAGCAGTATTCTTCCATGCTAAAATATAACAAATACAATGTTTATTTCCTAAAATTGCATCCTATTCTCAATTAACATTCTTCACAATACGCAGTATACAGATTAAGCCATGCTGCTAGGCTTCAGCCTTTGACTCATTGCCAAATCATTTTAAATGATTTAGGATTTACTATATTACCCCATTTCTACCATCACTGATTCACATGTGATACTTGTCATCTAAGGCACAGAAGTCACTGCAAGAACAGATTTCGCTTCTTCTAGCTCCCCCTCCAGTTTATGTTACATTAAATGATAAGAAATCTCTCTGAATTTTATCACACAAAGTCTGAAAAACATATTATGGATCTTTCCTTCCTTCTGTAGAAATTAAGACTCTTCCTAACCTCCTTCTTAATTCTCATTTCTCTTCAACACAAGATCTTCAATCCAGAAAGGTTAGTTTCCATATTCTTTTTAATTTTTTAAAAAAATTTCCTTTACTTTCAAACTTTTATTCCTATCTACAGAATATAAGTATGTTAATGTACTTCCCACGTTATTATGGGATATATTAATATATATGCTTATATACTGAGTTACTCTCCCCATCTATATTTACCCTTGTAGATAAATCCCTTTATTTAAAATTTATAATTGGACTCAGATTCACTTGATTATTATTCTCCAGATGTTTACTGTGTATAATCTGTTCCCCCAAACTAGCATTTATACTTTAAATACATAAAAGATAGGTCTCACGTTTTTATGGTCACCATTTGCATACCTAGAACACTGCTAGACACATCTTCAAGTCGATAGTATATTTACTGATTTATTGACTGAAATAGGAAGCTGTGTCCAAACCACAGATAAGAGCATGAAGTTCGGAACAAACATAAATTTTCTGTTAGTACCACTAAAATGAATTGAAGGGCAAGAGTTAGAGCTAAGATAAGATGCTAAATGCTCACACTTTTAGAAGAACTTCAGGATGAATTTTGTTGTCTCCCGGATTTTCTTGTGTTACATTTCTCTCTGTGACTAGAGAGTCACTCTATATAGATCTCTCTTCTAAGGTCAAAAATGGTAGGTTGCTGTTTTTAAAAATAGAGCAGAGGACTCCTAGGAATCAAATGGTGCAAGTATAATAACGGCATTTGAAATTCTCAAATTAAAAAAAGATAAAATTGTATACATAGTTTAAAAAATTTTTTTAAATATGAAAATGAAAGACAAACAAAAGTTGAAAAAAATCACATTTATTTTACATATAATATGTGTGAGGTACTCTTATAATTAATTTTAAAAGGTTAAATAACTCCATGGAAAATTGGGAAAAAGAATTATAGTGGCATTTCATAAAATATATATATTATTATAGGGGAATAATTAAATTATTAAAACAAATCAAGAAAAGAATATAATAAATCTATTCATCGTGATATGGAAAACATGCCTCCACATTTTCCCCTTATATATAGATGCGTATGATGGTACGTGTGTGTGTGTGTGTGTGTGTGTATGTATGTGCATGCATGCAAACAGACCCTTTCTGAGAAGAAATATAAGAAACTATTATTCCGGGGGCACCTGGGTGGCTCAGTCGTTAAGCATCTGCCTTCGGCTCAGGTCATGATCCCAGGGTCCTGGGATCGAGTCCCACATCGGGCTCCCTGCTTGGCGGGAAGCCTGCTTCTCCCTCTCCCACTCCCCCTGCTTGTGTTCCTGCTGTCACTATATCTCTCTCTGTCAAATAAATAAATAAAATCTTAAAAAAAAAAAAAAACTATTATTCCTGGGCTACTCTGGGAATTAGAACCAGATGACTGGGGTAGGAGGGAGATGAACTTTTCAGTATATATCTATTTGTAATATTTGTACTTTTTATCACACAAATGTATTATTTTATAAGTACAGACAATTGACTTAATTATGTTATCTATAAAATATCTATATATAAATTATGTATTACATAAATTATAAATTTATAAACTAATTGTGTATCTTATATTTATATCTATTATGTATCTTATATATAGTATGTTACATGTGAATGTGTAAATGTGTGTATGTATGCATACATATATGTGTATGTGTATAAGTATATATATATATACACTTACAAGCGTACATATATATGCATGTTTTGTATTACAGAGATTAAAATGGATATACAGACACTGTATATATACTGCATGTATACATAACACTGTACATATATGTGCACATACAATGCAATGTATACTATATGTAGTACACATATGTTATATATACAACATATATACACATACATGTATATCTACATATATATATACAGTATTATATATGGATTATATATATGGATATATGGATTTTAATATATAATATATGTTATATAATATATACGCAGAAAGAAGTTTCGATTGGCCTGTGTTCATTGTGATAATATATTAAAACTAGAACTGAGAGTAGAATCTATACATTATATGTAAGTCTAGCATTATTTCCATATTTTATCTATAAATAAATCATATTTTTACTTATATAATGGCACTTTATATTTTCATTCTTACATTCCTTTTTGTAAAGTATATTGTTTCAACAAAATTTTCCCATTTGCTATTTTTCTTAAATACTTAGGATTTATTGCACTGCAGAATCTCTAATTAGCTTTTTAATTCCTATTTCTCATCCACTTTTCATGTCCTTTACCATCCACAGGAGTTAAATTTTAAGCCATTTTTTCCTTTGGCTTCATTCTGCTTTGCTAAAGTTCTAAAGTCAGCAAGATAACTTTAACTTTGCATTTTTATCACTTTTATCAGTTTTCTTCCCAAGTGTGTTTCCACTATGGCTGGTTTTTATTGGCACCAGTGTGGATTATTACATTGAAAATTTGCATGGGAAATATCAGAAATGCTATTTTCTAGGATTCCCTCTGGAAAAATGTTAAAGATAGCACAGCCATTTCTATAATATCAATTTACTTATATGGAAATTGCATCAGAGGTTTTGGTTGACTTATAAAGTCTAAGAATTTATTGAGGAAGCCAAGGTTAGGTTTTATGAAAATAAATGAGTAAACATTACAAATATTTGTAAGATGGCTTTGGAATGCGAAACCTAAATCATAAACATTTTAATAATACTAAAGTAATTTTTAAGTTTCAGGAATGTATGTATGGTGTGGTAAAGTAACCATGGCTACAAATTTTTTGCTTTTCCTCCCATTAAGATGTGGGGACTAAGTCCCTTTCTTGTGTATCTAGAATGGCCTTAGTCACTTACTTGGTCAGTAGGAGGCTGTGGACTTCCAGGGTTCTGGGACTTTCAAGATTAGGTCATGAGAGTCCTACAATCTCCATTCTGACCTCTTGGGATGTTTGCTTGAAGTGGACATAAGGAGGAAACGACCATCAAGTAAGAAAGCTGACTAACCTGAGACCACTATACCATGAAGAAGTCCGTGCTGCCAAGAGGCTCAAGGTAGATATGTGAAGAGGCCTCAAGGAGACAGAGTGTGTGGCTTGTTCCAGGTAGTTTAGGCATCAGACATGTGAGTGTGGACACCTATTGAACATTTCATCCTAGAAGATGTGAAGTTGAGAGGTAACAGGAACCCAATTATTAACCAGAATTGAGGCCCTAATGCAAACATCCATGGAAAGGCAGCCCAGCACAAAAACTATTAGTCTTTGTTCAGAAGAACATGCAGAAATTTGAGAAACCTAAGGGGAATTGTCTCCCAGCACTGGTACAAGTAACTATATGGGTGATAATTTCACACATGTAATTGAAACAGTGAAAATGAATAAATGAATAAATTATTAGATTTTATTGGCTTGGAAGGCAGTAGTTACTCACCCATAATGTGAAATATAATTTCTTTGTGAAACTGAAAAGTCAATGATACTGTCATTTTCTAAGCAAAGCAAAATCAGACCTTAGATACAGAGAACAAACTGATGATTGCCAGAAGGGAGGATTATGGGGGTATGGGCGAAACAAATGAAGGGAAGTGGGAGACACAGGCTTCCAGTTATGGAATGAATAAGTCACAAGAAAAAAAGGCACAGCATAGGGAATATAGTCAATGATATTGTAATAGCGTTAGATGGTGACAGATGGTGGCTACCTTTGTAGTGAGCATAGCATAACATATAGAGATGCTGAGTCACTATGTCATACACCTGAAACTAATGTGACATTGTGTGTCCGCTATATTAAATTAAAAAATTTTAAACTGTCATTTTCTACATGTGACTTCTGTTAGATCATGAATTTTGCCTAGTATGTGTAAAAAGTGAGGTATATCGCAGAAAATGACTCAATTTTATCTCTAAATAACATCATTCCACTTTGGAGCGTCAGAATAACAACATTTAAACAAGATGTAAAGGGTAATTATTTACTTTAAAAATTCATTTATGGCATGAGTAGATACATATCCTAGATTGCTGAGAAGCTACTTGAACCCGCAGTTCAGGACTGATAATCTTAGAAAAAAAGCAGGAATCTGGCTATTAGCAAAAGTCCTATACTAAATGTCACTGTTCGATGTTTCACAATATTAATAACATTCACTGGAGAAGAATAATAACTGAAGATGGGATGAGAAATATTCAGTTTTATAATGTTGGATTAAGTTGCTATTAAGTTCAATTTTGCATATATACATGTATGTGGTGGAGAAGTGTTAAACACTATCACTATCTATATCACTGTAAATCAAGATGCAAGATAATTTTTGCTATTTTGCTAAGTTATTGATTTATGAGCTGTGGTGTAGACTGGAAAATGTTCATCAAGACCACAGGGTAGGGGTCAGCACTTGTAGAACATCTTTAGCTGTAAGTTCTAAAGCAAAATGTTCCTTCTCGAAATATTAAGTATTTGCATCTGAAAGCAACTTTACACACGACCTACCTCCTGAGAACTAATGGCAAAAAACATACCTGTGACGTGTTCAGTGTGAATGAAAGCTCTGAAAATAGTGAATATTATCAACTCATGGACACTGATTATATGTCTTTTCAGAACACTGTGTAGGGAAATTTGCAGTGACTAAAGTTTCCTGGCTTCAAAGAGAAAAGATTCTCATATAATTTCTGAGCTGAAAATAGATTTTAAAAAATCATGATGAAGACAAATACCATATGATTTCACTCACATGTGGAATTTAAGAAACAAAACAAAGAGACAAGCCAAAAAACAGACTCTTAACTATAGAGAACAAACTGATGGTTAACAGAGGGGAGGTGGGTGGGGGGATGGATTGAAATAGGTGATGGGGATTAAAGAGTACACCTATTGTGATGAGCACTGAGTAATGTATAGAATTGTTAGATCACTATATTGTACACCTGAAACTAATATAACACTGTATGTTAACTATACTGGAATTAAGATTTTTTAAAGAGTGGGGCACCTGGGTGCCTCAGTCAGGCATCCACCTTCAGCTTAGGTCATGATCCCAGGGTCCTGGGATCAAACCCCGCATCGGGCTCCCTGCTCTGTGGGGAGCCTGCTTCTCCCTCTCCCTCAGCTGCCCCCTCTAGTTGTGCTCTCTCGCTCTCTCTCTGTCAAATAAATAAATAAAATCTTTAAAAAAATTTTTTTTAAAGCATGGTGACATCTATGATTTTAACTGACATACTAGTGCATCTTGGTGATATATTTAGAATCATGGACAACCTGAACTTACTTCTTCAGAGCAAAACCACTAGAATTTTTCTTGTTAAATATGCCATGACTTTAAAGATAGTTTTTAAGACTGTACTATATTTCATTAGTATATTATGCTATCTTTAAAAATATATGTAATAGGGGCACCTGAGTGGCTCAGTAGGTTAAGCGTCTGCCTTTCCCTTTAGCTCAGGTCATGATCTCAAGATGCTGGGAAGGAGCCCTGCATGGGCTCCCTGCTCAGTGGGGAGTCTCCTTCTCCCTCTCCCACTTCCCCTGCTTGTGCTCTCTCTCTCTTAAATAAATGAATAAAATCTTTTAAAAAAAATAGAGATTTTATGCTCCTGAATTTGCTGTTTTGTATGCCCATCAAATGTCTAGTGGTTGTTTAAAATTTGAGAAGCACTCTTCTGAAGTCTCTCTAATGACACTATTTTGATGGGACCCTAGGATGCCTCTTCTCTGAGCATGGAGGCTTTCTTTAACAATCATGTTTTACTCATACACCAAAAGTCCACTCAAATGTCTCTTTATCCTTCTGTCTTCTTGACCACATTTATTAATAGTTTTAAAACTGTAGAGCATTAATGTGTATATGCCTTTCAGGTCTTTTAGGTCAGTTTAATAAAACAATGAGTGCCTCTTAGGTACAAACTATATACCAAGCCTTCTTTTTCAGTTATTTTTGTACATACAAAGAGGGAGATAGCACACATGCTAAGCATTTATCAAAAGGGAGGAGAGGAGGATGTCATTTAGGGTTTGATCGGAGAAGCAGAACCCGTAGATGTGATATAGAATAAGAAATTTATAATGGGGATTTGACCTTACACAATCATGGTTGTTAGTTAAACACTTTACATGTGGTTGTTGTTTCTACTTCTGGAGCTTGGCCTGAAGTTCACAGGATAGGCATTTGGGAAGAAAAGATCGATGTGAAGCAGGAGAGAGCCAGGACAAGCTGGAATCTGTATGTGAACTGGAATCCATATTGACCTTTCAGTGTCCTCAAGCTTCCCACTTCAGTGATAATGTTGACCTGCAGGAAAAGCTGGCATCCTTCGTTATGTTACAAATACATACCCGATCTAGGAATCCGAGAAGACTGAAGAAGATCAGGTTGGAACTGAAAGAGTTGCAATTAGGTGCTGCAAATCCTGAATTAGCAAGGTTTAAACCTCAAATACCTGGATTTGTTTAGAATTGACTAAGATTTCATTTTCTGCCTCTGTCATAACATTGCTGCTAAGTAGAGATCCCACAAGTATTACTTGAGCCTCACATATGTGCCTGGCACTATTTATTTATTGGGAATATATGTCCGTGAGAAAAACAAGAATTCATATATTCAGTGAAATTAAGATTATCTATAAAACTATAAAGACTACAGAGAGGGACTAAGAAATTTGTATTTATTTATATTTAAGGAAATGTTTAGTGGTTGTGGTTTTAATTAATATATAAAGAATATACAGAAAAATAAAATTCTGTGTATTTAATGTTATAATTATGCATGCTTTCATTTTATAATAATAAAATATACTAGGTATTCAGACATTTGTAAGTACTAACATGATTTTGAATGCTATTGAATTACAGAGGAGAAATAGCTTATGATGAACTACATCATGGTTAGGGCAGTGATGCTTGGTATGTATCCTAAGGGTAGGCAAAGAACAGAAGAGTGGAGTCTGATCAGCGAGGCAGGTACATAGGGGCAGATATAAAATTAATTCAAAGCATGTAATTTCACTGGAGTAGAGGGTTCATGAAGGGAATTAGAGGGAAAAAACAGGTTGAAGGTGATTTGAAAGAACCTGAATGAATTGAATGAGAGTCTGCATCTTCAGTGTTTCCCCTAGTTTGGATATAATAGCTTTCCATCTCTTTCTGGATGACTTACTGAAAAGTTTATTTAAATGGATTGTAGCATTAACATGATGCATGTGTTAATAAATGGATTCATTTTTCAATGTCCTATACAACTACATTGCAAGCTACACTAAAATTATTTTTCTACCATTTCTAAATTAACATAAATAATGACTTAATATCAGTTTTATACAGTCTAATTCTATAGGTAGAGGTCTACTGAAAAACTATATCAGCTAATTAAATAGTACATTTCTCATGTATCTAGCCTATATGATGTACACTTTAGTGTACAGCATGCATAATAAAAACATTTTAAATATAGCTGAGGATTCATTTCTATAGACAAGTATATAATTGGCACAAGGGCAGAATTGTGCTTCTGGAAATACCATAAGTTTTAAGACTAAGTCAGCTTGGGCTTTTCAATTTGTTTTTTTAGCCATTTGAGTCTTATTTTTCTTGTCTATGAAATGGGGATAATAATGTCTGATTCTTTGAATTGTTTGAAATACTAGACATCAAAATACATCTTTTTTTCTTAGCTTGTATTTCTCTCCTGTGACTTCTTTGTCATTAAATAATACTTTGATATGACAAATACTCAAGTTATTTTAAAAATAGTTACTCATGCTTGAAGGCAGGAAGTTGATTAAAATGGCTTCCAGATCATTTAATTTTACTTTTTTTTAAAAAAAAGATTTTATTTATTTATTTGACAGACAGAGAGACACAAGTGAGAGAGGGAACACAGCAGGGGGAGTGGGAGAGGGAAAAGCAGGCTTCCTGCCGAGCAGGGAGCCCGATGCAGGGCTCGATGTGGGGCTCGATCCCAGGACCCTGGGATCATGACCTGAGCTGAAAGCAGACGCTTAACAACTGAGCCACCCAGGTGCCCCCATTTGATTTCGCTTCAAAATATATTATAAAATGGTTACATTAAAATGTATGACTCCCATTTTACTTCGATCATACTTTTTTTTGCCCCAAGGTATTACAATGGACTATTATTCAAATATGAGGGCAATTCTAGCAAACACTTGCAACAATTATAAAGTTGTTTTTCCATATTCAAAAGATAAGAAGAAGCAATACTTGCCTTTTAATAAATTCTATTTTAGGATTCTAGAATTTTATTTTTATGGAAATGACTCTCCTGAAATTGTGCTGTCACCTAAAGAAGTAATATTTATGTGTCTTTGGTCTGTCTACAGAAAAGAAAATTAAAATCTAATAATTTTACTTACATAATAGCTACAAACATTTATTGAATTACAACTATGAGCAAAGAACTATGTTTGATTCTGTTGGGATAGGAAATGAAACTGAAATATTTTCTATTACAAATGATTATTCAAGCATCTACATTTGTTGAAAAAAAAATACCAAAACTAGAATTTTCTAACCCAAGATCTATTGGTCTAGTTATTTCACATTGCAAAAGTAAGTATGAGTAATCAACTATTGGTAGATCACATTAGTCAAGTGTCTAAAATATAGGGAACCTCATAATTTATAAAGACCCATTATTGAAACATTAATACCCTGAATTTGGGCTTACCAAATACATAGCTTTATTAAAGGCAGTTTTGGTTTTCTCTTGTCGATAATTGGTAATAAAATGATAAATGGCTGATTTTACACATCTTCAATTCAAAAAGGCAGTTGTCTTAATGACTTTAAAATGAATGGCACAATAATTACTTTTATAATTGTTATAAACATCCTCTTATGATTGAATTTTATAGTGTCATATTAAAAATGAGATTGATATTGAAATCAGAAATTAGAATTATAATAGTAAGTTTCTTTTTCTAAATATTACTAAGTCAATAATATTGTCATTAAACTCTTGACATTAATGAATAAATGTGTTTATCTTCACAAAAAGAAAAAATTAGTGTGAATTATACAGTCCTTTAGTGTTGAACTTTGGAGGGATAGTTTTTTGTTTTTTTGTTTTTTTAATGGAAATACTGTACATTCTAAATCCAGTCTCCACACAGAGTAGCTAATAAAATCACATTACTCTGCTACTTCAATCCTTTGATGGCTTCCCATCACACTCAGAATGAAATCTATACTTCTTATCAAAACCTCTAAAGTCTTATATGACCCAGCCCTGACTCTCTTTAGAGCTTGATGTCTGTCTCACTGAGCTCCAGCCATGCTGACCTTACTTTTCTTCCTTGAACATGCCAAACATTTCCTATCTTTCACCCTTTGCACTTGGCAGTCCTTCCCATAATACTACGCTACTCACCCCAATTTTTGTTTGGTTGGCTCCTGGTTTCATTATGTAAGTCCGATTCAAATATCAGCCCTCCCCCCAACTTAGTGTAAACCAGACACCTCACCTCCCAGTCTGTAACGTGTCATCCAATTTCATTTTTCCTTTGTACTTATCCTTACCTGCAATTATCTGATTCTTTTGTTTACTTGGTTCACTAGCAGGATGTGAATGTTATGAGAACAGAAACCATTGTCATCACTCTGTTTCCAACGCCTAAGAAAGGGCATATAGGTTCTCAATTCTAATGTGAATTAGTAAATGGAAATCAATCAAGATCTATTATTTTTCTTCAGCCTAGAGCTGAAGTAAGGATTTATCACCAGTGACCATTTTGACTGGGGGATCGATCAGTTAAATGAAACCATTAGCTTTATTCACTTTTAATGTGATTTGCATTAGGCTTCTTTAGTCAATTCAATCAAAGTAGTCAATTTGCTGCATTTGTTTTCTTAGGGTGCTATGTTATAAAAAAAAAAAGAAGAAAAAAATTAAATCAACTCAGTTATTCCCATCAAAGCCACATCAAGTTGAGAAAAGGAAAGTAAAGTCTGTCAGACGTGTTGCACATACATATGAACACACTCTTTCGGCTGCCTGTGGCACGTGTTCTTTCTCTCTCTCTCTTGCTGTGGCTCCCTGGGTTGTATTGTCCTCCAAACAGCCCTTCAACTCTTCCTGCCTCAAGACGCTGTCTCTGTCACTGGTGCCGCCAAGTCACTCGCTGCCAGCACTGCAGGCACAGACTGGTCTCTGCCAAGTCACAGTTTCATGTGTCTCCTGTGTCATTCCCATGTCCTCTGGAGCCCCGTGTGGCCCAAAGCATGCAGCCTTCTCCACGGAGAAGGAGGGAACACTCTCTCCTTCTACTGGGGTGTTGTTCTGTCACCCAAGTTCCCAGGCAGAGCTGCTGGGGCTCTAACATCTCAGAGTTTTTTCTTTATTGGATTTGGTTTTCATGTCATAATGGTGCTCATTTTTAAATTTGTTAGCCTTTTAGTTTTTGCTGATAGTATCTCTGAAGGATTCAGACCTATATCCCTGAGGGCTTTGCCAGATGACATAAAAACTTGAGGGACATAGATATTATGGTCAGAATCCTGTCCTCTCGCCGTCCCTGAGAAATTGTTCTAAGCCAAGTTTGTTGTTTGTTGTCCTTCCTTTGACCTTCACCAGTTAGACCCCAGGCAGTCCTGCCCACCCGAGAGCACTGATGTCAGCAGTTCTTAAAGCACAAGACAGTTCTGAATCTTGAGATAAGGACCGCTTGGTTTCAAGTTGAGATTCTTGCTTTTTACAAATAGCTTATGTGGTTAAAACGTCTGTACTTTTAATTCACTGAAATCTACTCAAACACCTTTGCTGTGTGTCAAAATCTGTAAATATCATTCATTTAGATAAGTCTTCTGTCCTCAGGGCTGTTTGGAGACAAACATTCAATCGGAGAGCAAATAAGTAAAATAACTAAGACTGTTAATACCATGAAGGAAATATGCAGAGTCCGTCATAGTTTTATTCTGCTTTAAGTTGAATCTTTTTTAAGGGTAGGAGTAGGGTAGTTCTTTTCACTCAAGATGCATTGGACTGTCTTTGCAGCCTGCTAGTCACAAGAACCTGAACAACCTCCCTTAGCTTGACTCATACTAACATAAGATTTTTTTTTTATAAATCAAAAAATTCTCTTTATTAACTCGGACTGTTTTGAGGAGGAAATGAGTTTTTAAAAATTACTATTTGTGAAGAACAGTGCAAATATTCGTTGTTGTCCAGCATTATCTTTTGGACCAGAAATCATAGAGTTTTCATTTTATAGGTGAACAACAATAAATTCACAGAGATTTTTTTTTTAAGATTTTATTTATTTATTTTAGTGAATGAGAGAGAGAGAGAGAACGAGCAGGGGGAGGGGCAGAGGGAGAGGGAGAATCCCGAGCAGACTCAGCACTGAGCATGGAGCCTGATGCAGGGCTCCATCCCAGGACCCTGAGATCCTGACCTAGGCTGAAATCGAGAGTCAGACGTTTAACCCACTGAACCACCCAGGCACCCCCACAGAGATTTTTTTTATAGTGCTCTGAAGAGGTTTCTGAGGTTGAGAAGGGATCAGTGGGGAAAGATTGCCATTACTGATTAGTGTTATCTGACACTGATGTAGGAGCCGCAAGGAAGAAAGGTACTAGCAGTCCTAATAACAAGATTAGAGTAGTGCATGCTGAGCACAGACAAAACAGACTTCCTGCCATCAAATAGCTTATAGTCTAGTATAAATAATTGGAAATACATGATGTATGTCGTGGATCACTTTGGGAAATAGCTGGGTAACTTATAAGGATATACAGGAGTAAACCTATTAGCAAAGAAAATCACTGAAGCATTTTATTGTCTCTAAATCATTAGCTCATTGCCATGTGATTCAGGCCATCATGGCCCAATCCAAATTCAGGGTTTGCTAAAGTTTATAAATTGAATTATCACAACTATCCATCTCAGCAGGATATTCCCATCTTGTACCAGTTCTCTTAACCAAAAATGATACCAAAGGAAAATACTGATATTTTCCTGCACAAGGAATTTCCTTGATATTGATATTCAATTTAGGTCCTAACCAGCTGTTTAGTGCCCATCTATGAAACCCTCAGTGACCTATATTTCTTGTATCATTGGGGAAAGAGACACATCTCATTCTTTCTAATATCTCCCTTTTCTACTCTAGAGCAGTGGTCCTCAAGTGCAGGAAGAAGATGATTTTGCACCCCAGGGGGCATTAGACAAAGTCTGGAGATATTTTGGATTATGATAACTAGGATGAGGTTGGGAAGGGGTGGTGCTACTGGCATCTAGTGGGAAAAAGACAGGGATGCTGCTAAACATTCTATGATGCACAAGACAGCCCCTCAAAACAACAACAAAAAAATTATTTGGCCCCAAATGCCAGTGATGTCAAGGTTGAGCAATCCTTGAGAATAAAGTTTGCCTCATAGAAAAATTCCAAGACCATTAGCGAAGAGTGAAGAAAAGGGGGGCAAAAGGAAGTCCTTTATGCAGATGACTGGTCACATACAACCATTCTTGATTTAAAAATATTGGGAGAAGAGTGGTAAACAGTTATCTGTCCAAAGTCATCTCTAAATCTACTTTGATATTAAGTCTTAATATACTGAATATCAGCCTCTTTAATTATGAAGATGATTCCTTTGATAAATGTAAAGCACACAGCAAGTACAATGATAGATTATTTTTCTTCCACAATATCCATGAATGGTCTTAACTCTTAATTCCAACATAAGTTTAGATGATAGAAAACCCAAGTATATTTTAATTTATAAAGACTCGGCCCTTGCCTTTCCCCAAATTATTCCCTGTGTGATATAATTATATAGTTATTTGCAAGTTCAATCTCAGTTACCTTTCATTCCTGTATAGTTAGAAATAAAATGATTACAAGTGGTAATTAAAATGCCATGAAAAAGATTTATTTTTCCTCAAATCACTGTGACATATTAGTTCAAGAAAATGATTATATAACATTTCTTTCTCTAAGGAGGGCTAATAATCTAATATTCTTGTCACTGGGAATCAAAATAAACATGACAATATTAGAGTTTACAAGTTTGTTTTCAATTATCATATACAACTGCATAAATGTAAAAAACTAAAAATGAAATGTTATTTATTTGTGATTGATCTTTTTCATTTATTTGAAATAAATGAGTTCAGGATGAGAACTAATTTATTTTCTTCTTTCTCTTTCTTTTACACAAAGTTTCAACTCAGTTTTATTATTTAGGGCTTTTATATTCTTCTTTATATACTATGGTAAAAATAGTAATAAATTTAATTCCTTTAATTTGCCCAATTATTCTTTTTCCTTTTCAATAAATTATGTCTATACAAATACTGAGTTGTTTGTTCTGATAAATCAGAGTTGGATATATTTCCTGTAGGACATAGTTTAATATATAAACACTGGCATTTTGAAGGCTTCCAGTGGGTCTTCTACGACATCTCTAACACCACTTTAGAAAAAATAAAATGTGTTGTCAGTGAAGTTTTATCTGGAGACTGAGTAGCCCAAGGAATCTCCAAAATATTTCAGAGGTTTGAATGTTTATATAGGTAAGAGATCCATAAACGGTCAAGATAGCCCATAGATTTTAACAGATTTATAACCACATTAAGCTAGGTCACTTGGTTGATTAAAAATCAAATGTTTTTCTGTCTTCTACGTTACTGTAGGTAACAGTCTTGCTAAATTCTCTGCCACTATATAATAATCTCTTTTCCTTTAGTTTCTAATAAGATTTTCCTCACTTTCCTTTATGTCCTCACTGATAGCCTCTTCAAATTTTATGAATAATGTGTTCAAGGCTCTTCAAATGTTTGCTAATATTATCCTCAAAGTCCACTGCCATGTTTCAAAGCAATGACCGCATTTTAAGTACTTACTATGGTAACACCCCGATTCTTTTACCAAAATCTGTATTAGTTCTTTATTGCTGTGTAATGAATTATGCCAAAACTTACTGGCTTTAAATAACAAATATTTATTTTCTTATACTTTCTGTGAGTAAGGAACTTAGGAGCACCTGTGTTGGATGTTAATGTTCTAGAGTCTCTTATGATGTTGCTATCAAAGTGTTGCCCTAGCTGCAGTCATCTGAAAGTTGACTGGTGCTGGGTGATCCATGCCCAAGGTGGCTATCCACATGGCTATTGGGAAATGTGCTCAGATCACTCCTATATGGGCCTCTCCATAGGTTGCCTGAATTTTCTTATGGGATAGCACTGATTACCCCTGGAGTGACTGATCAAAGAGAGACCAACAGGGAGTCCAAGATGGAAGCCATAGTCTTTTATATTCTAATCTGGAAAATGACATACCATCACTTCTGCCATGCCATATTGGTCATACAGACCAACCTTGGTAATTGGGGGAGGATATTCCACAAGAGTGAATACCTGAAACAGGACTTTTTGTAGGCCATCTTGGAGGCTACCACATACTCCTTTGCAGTTAATTTGTCCCTCTGCCCCTGACCCTAAGGAACTACTGATTTGCTTTTTTCCCCTATAAACTTGTTTGCATTTTTAGACATTTCCTATATATGAGTATGTATTCTTTTGTGTTTGGTTTCTGTCACTTGGCATAATTTTGAGATTTATCTATGTTGATGAGTATATCAGTCATTTTTTTCTTTTGCATAAATATTCAGTACTTTACCTACTTACTTATTTATTGACATTTGGATTCTTGCTAGGTTTTGTATAATATGAATAAAGCTTCTACACATTTTTGTGTAGACATGTGATTTTATCTATCTATCTATCTATCTATTTTTTTTTTCCACAAATAACCAGGAGTAGAATGACTGGGTCCTATGGCAGGTACATAGTTAACATTTTTAAAAATTGCCAAATTTTCCAAAATGTTGTACCATTTTACAGAAGTATATGAGAGTGCCAATTATTATACATCCTAGCCAACATGTGGCATTTGTGTGCTTCTTAATTTTAGCTATTCTAATGTCTATATAATGGTATCATGTTATGGTTTAATTTTTTTTTTTTTTTTTTTTTTAAGATTTTATTTATTTGCGAGAGAGAGAATGAGAGACAGAGAGCATGAGAGGGAGGAGGGTCAGAAGGAGAAGCAGACTCCCTGCTGAGCAGGGAGCCCGATGTGGGACTCGATCCCGGGACTCCAGGATCATGACCTGAGCCGAAGGCAGTCGCTTAACCAACTGAGCCACCCAGGCGCCCTCATGTTATGGTTTAAATTTGCATTTCCCTGGTGACTAATCATGCTGAACATCTTTTCATTTGCTTAATTGGTATTCATATATCTTCTTTTTTGAACAGGGTTAGCTACTGAAATCCTTTGCCCATTGTAAGAGTTCTATAAATTATGGATGAAAGTCCTTTGTAAGTTACAGTATTATGAATATTTTCTGCCATTCTGTGGCTTTCTTTCATTTTCTTAATGATGTCTTTTCAAGAGAAATACTTTACATTTTAATAAAGGCCAATTTTTCAATATTTTATTTTATGGTTCCTATCACATAAATCTTATTCCAAGGCTGTGAAGATTTTCTCTTAAGTTTTCCTGTCAAAGTTTTGTAGTTTTAACCTTTATGTTTAGGTATATTCTCTTTTTTGAGTAAACTTTGTGCATGTTGTGAAGTTAAGGTTGATTTTTTTTTCATCCAGATACCCAGTTGTTCCATCACAATCTTTAAACTATTATCTTGAGGGGCGCCTGGGTGGCTCAGTTGTTGGGCGTCTGCCTTCAGCTCAGGTCATGATCCCAGGGTCCTGAGATTGAGCCCCTCATCGGGCTCCCTGCTCCGAGGGAGGCCTGCTTCTCCCCCTCCCACTCTCCCTGCTTGTGTTCCCTCTCTTGCTGTGTCTCTCTCTGTCAAATAAATAAAATCTTTAAAAAAAAAAATATTATCTTGAAAAAAGCTTGCCTTGAAATCTGATTGAAAATCTTTTGACTATGTATTTTTATATCTATTGCTGTATTCTAAATTGTTCAGTTGAACTATGTCCTTTGTTATGCTAATACCACATAGCTTCAATTATTGTAGCTTTATATAATGATTTTAAATTAATTCATATAAGTATCAAACTTCATTCTCTTTTATAAAATTGTTTTGTCTTTCTGGGTCTTTTTTTATCTCAATATAAATTTTATAATAAGTTTATCAGTTTCTTCCAGAAAGCTTGTTGGAATTTGGGGGGTAATTGCTGTCCATCTATAGATCTGTTTGGAGAGAATTAATATTTAAATAATACTGAGTTTTCTGCTCAGTACACATGGTAGCTCAATTTATTTAGGTCTTTAATTTCTCTCAGGAATGTTTTCTAGATTTTAGTATAAATGTCTTACAAATGTTTTTCTAAATTTTAGGGATTTTTTACACTATTACACATGGAGTGGAGTTTTTATATTTTCCTCACCAGTTGTTTGCTGTTAGTATATAAAATACAAGTGTATTTGCTTTGTTTTGTTTTGTTTTACCTTAAGGTAAAATACAATACTACTGTATTAGGGTTCTCCAGAGAAACAGATCCAGTAGGGGAGATATATATATATATATATATGATTTATTATAAGATTTGGCTCACACAAAATGGAGGCTGAGAATCCCACAATCTGTCATCTGTAAGTTGGAGACCAGGAAAGCTCATGGTGTCGTTCTAGTCCAAGTATAAAGGTCTGAGAGAAGCAAAAACACTGATGGTTATAAGTCCTAGTCTGAAAATAGAAGACTGATGTCCCAGCTCAACAGGCAGAGAGAATGAATTCTCCCTTCTTACATCTTTTTCTTTTATTCAGACCCTCAATAGATCAGAAGATGCCCATTAGCATTGGGGAGGGCAATTTGCTTTATTCAGTCTTCAGATTCAAATGTAAATCTCATCTGGAAACATCCTTACAGATACACCCAGAAACAATGTTTAGCCAAATATCTGGGTACTCCATGATACAGTGAAGATGATATATAAAATTCACCTTCACAGCTATAGTCACTTCTTAGTTCTAATAGTTATTTTTTTAATCCTGAGTGTTATGTGGCCAGCCCTCATGCCAATTTAAGAAAATTGGAAACACAACCTTTGCTGATTTTTCTTCCAAGTTTGGACAACTCTCCAAAATCTGCTTTGTTTGTTCATTCTCCAAAGCCTCAGATGGTGGTTGTTGTTTTTTAATTTTTATTTAACCTTTAAAAACTTTATTCTGAGTTATAGTTATTATCTGCAGCAGGGTTTTCATTGGGTCATATTCTGCCATACTGGAACCATAAGTGCTACCATTGCTTTTATTTTAGCCTTCAAACTAATAATGTTTAATAGATAAGATACAAAAATGAAAATTATGATCTTGGAAGACATTCTCTGCTTCTTAGTGTTAAGAATTTAAGGGGCTCATATCAAATATATCTTGAATATCCTATCTAATATAAATTCTGTGATCTCCCAAGATGCTTCCAACATGAGTTGTTGAATGGCTGTGAAAGTAGACTTAGATTTTTAAGGTACAGTTGTGTGTCATGATATGCATGGAATGTGTATGTGTGTGTGTATGTTTGGTTGGGACACTTGGAGAAGTAGAAGGAAAGGAATAGAGTCAGATTCCTAGAGAGAAGAATTTATGAGAATAGGGACAAAGAAGACTCCAAGGCTATGGATAATTAAGTCCCAGGTTTAGATGTGTGTAGGAGGATAGTAATGATGTAGAAAAGATAGCAATAATAATTAAAGCTAATGTTTATTTGTGTGTGTGTGTGTCAGACATTGTACTAAGTCCTGTATGCTTTTTTTTTTGATAGCTCTCACAACAATGTTATGAGGGAGAAGTTATCATTATCTCAATTTTTAAGATCTCAGTATAGAGAAATTAGCTAAATTACCCAAGATCTTAAACTAGTGGAAAGTATAAATTGGAACCCTGTTTTGAGCTTCAACTATTTTTAATATGGTATATACCAGATGTTTGAGTCAGGATCTCATTGTAGTGCTTACTCAACAAATAAAATGTATTTCTCAGTGTATTCTTATCACTAGGATTTATCTAAAATGACATCTATCTTTCACTATTAGCCCACATTAATAAGTCAGATACTATATTGTAGACATGTCTAAAAGGAAATTTTTGTAATCTAGTCATGTACACTTATGATTTCTTTTCAGGATTATTTTCTATGTAATTCTCTGAAAAATCTTGTCAATAAAAATAGCTTATGGTGTTATCTCAAGTGCAAAATCTATGTGCCAGGTGTTGGCCTTGTTAAATAGCTAGTGAAAACATGTTTTTGTCAGCTTCTAGAGGTAACTTGAGAGGTAGTGCCTCTGGTTTGAAAATTATTTTTTTTTAAAGATTTTATTTATTTATTTGACAGAGAGACACAGGGAGAGAGGGAACACAGCAGGGGGAGTGGAAGAGGGAGAAGCAGGCTTCCTGCCGAGCAGGGAGCCCGATATGGGGCTCGATGCCAGGACCCTGGGATCATGACCTGAGCTGAAGGCAGATGCTTAACGACTAAGCCACCCAGGTGCCCCTTGACAATTATTTTTAATACTATAAATTAATGTGTATAAGGAAAAGAGCAGCATGCACAAGCAAGCCAACTTATAAAAATATTGAATAAGACATAACCAAGTACCAGTGCTTATGGGAAAAAGAGGGTAAACAAGTGCCATAAATTAATTAATGTAATTAATTACTTTGAAATTTCAGATTATTTGAGAAAGAAAATGTAACATAAAGAAACACTGAATACATGTTTCTCTGCTTTGTAAAAAAGAATTTAATTTGTCCGCTTTATCTGAAGGTGACCTCTGAGCCCATTTGTGTGTGAAATTTCTCTTCTGCTCCTTTCTCACTGGCTCCTTATTCACTTTGTTAGTTTTTCCTTCTCATATAAAGCATATGTATCCAATTGTCACAAAATTTTTTGGAGGGTGCAATTTAAAAATGTTTCCTTTTTAAGAAGAAATGAGAGAATGGCATTGGACAGCTGTATCTTTTTTACTGTTGGCATTTGTTTGGGCAATGTTTGCAATTATTTTCATTACACACAGACTACTGTTTTTCTTCTTCCTTTTGGTAGGGATGAATGACTGCATGGCTTACTTTAAGAAAGAAAATAATCTGTCTCAGCATATAATGCTTAAGGTTATCTCACAAGTTTAAGGCCTCTTCCAGAAGAATGCAAACAAACTCAATATTATAGGAATTTAGCGGATATTTCAGTTGGGTAGAGAGTTATAAATTTATGTCTTTAGAGCTCTGATGAAATTAAGGGTCTATATAAGCTTCTGAATGAAGGAACAACATGCTTAACTCTGTGTGATTTTTAGACTCTTTTCTCTGATAGAACAGAGAGAAATTGAACAAGACATGGGCTTCCAGACATAAAGAAGATCCACGTTGTGAACTCTTTTATCTGCCTGTTGGTAGTGGATTATGTGTGATGAACTGGAAGAGAAGAGGTGAAGATACTTAAAGGGATTTTTGTTCCCACAGAGGAATGAAAACACGTAGTTGTATATGTGCCAAGTAACAGGAAGAATACATTCTAAAGGATAACCTGGGTCTTTGTATCTTCATAAATGACTTACTTCAAATGTAGAGCAGGAAAGTATTCTGTATGAAACATGCCAGAAAAAAAAAAACAAAAACTGAGGATATGACACTTGGAGAGCAACGAAGTCAAATGGCCAGTTTTTGAAAGCAGGCATTGCTAACTTTGTGACCTCTTTGTGCCTCAGCATCTCCATCTATAAAATGGGCCTAATAATGGTAATTATTCCAAAGGATAACCATAGGAATTAAGGCAGATAATTCACACAAAACACTTAGAACACTGCCTAGCACTTATTAAGAGTTACTAAATACTGCTGTTAACAATTTCCACATTTCTGTCTTCAAACTCAGGATTCTTATATGAAATTCTGAAATTGGCTCCATACTTACTTGTTTTTCTCAGTTCCTAGTCAATGGACAAGAGACTCCTCTCAGAGGTGCTGTCTACCATTTGAGCAGTGAGTAATATTTGGAAAATTAGATGGAGTAGAGGAGCTATCTTAGGTGTTTTTCAGGGAGGTATGAAAAGCAAGAGATTTTCAGCGCCAGCAAAAGACTGAGTACCTAAAATCTACATGGCAAGAAAGAAGGAAGGAGCAAAGGGAAGGGAAGGCAGGGAAGGGAAAAGAAAAATGGCTTTCTAGTAATGCTTTCTAGTAAATTAATTCCTAGAGCATGCTCAAAGGGGAAAGAGTCTAGATTTAGAGAGTGGTTTATTTAGGCTTCTACATAAATTGTCAAATCAGCCCCTCTGCATGTGTTGTGGGAAAGAAAATACCTATGGTACTATTGGAATAAAACATCCAGTATTAAGCATTTGGTAGATTACAATGGCTAGTGATTCCCTTCCCTTTGAAAATACCTTTCTTCTAAACTTATATTACTAATATTAGCACCATATATGCAATGGAATAGGCATCTCTTACTGTTTGCATTTGTTTTAAAGATCTCATTGGGATCAGTCTGGGAGGGACTGAGCATACTCTTTATATACAGTTAGGTACTTTTTTTTTTTTTTTAACCTCATAATTTGGAGAACAGGAGAGAGAAAGGGATAGTAGTGTCAAAGCAGAAATTGCACTGGCAAAGTCAAACAGGTAAGGAAGACTTTATTCAAGGCTATTATAATAGGGGAGAAAAACCAGGATGCAGTCTGAGCTCAACTCTACTGAAACAAAGGGCTGGAGAGATTTTAAGAGCTGGGGGTGGCAGGGAGGGTGGCAGATAGGGCCACCTAGGTTTGTTAATTGACCTTACCCTAAAAGAAAAGTAAACTTTCTTATGCTTTCATAGCAGGAAGCATTTTTACAACTTGGAGTGATGCACCCATTGAAGTTAGGTTCCTACTCTCTCCCAGAGACTGAAAGATAGGGGTATATCTTCCTTGAGAACTACATTTCAAAGGGATGGCTCCTAGGTCCTTGAGAAAGACATTCCCAGGTTATGAAACAGGCAAGAGGCCTTTCAAGAAGATTTACATCTCAAAGAGGCAGAAAAAGAATTTATAATTATAATTCTAAGGAAGGAGGGGAGAGACCTCTGTGTTAGGCCATCTGTATTCTGTAAGAACTTAGTGAAAGTCAGGAGCCCAGAGGCAAGAAGAGGCCTATCTAAGGTGTAGTCAGGCTGAAGGAAACGCTAAGGCCATCTTGGTCAATAGAGAGAGATGTTTGGTATTAGTAAGTGTTAAAAGGGGGCCTTTGTTAGGCCAGAATGTTAGTCCTTTGGCATTTAAATAATTAATCACTATCTCCATATCTAAGATACCTTAAAATATCCAGACAAACATACTTTAAAATTATTAAAGCTTTTTTTAAACATGGAATTCCAAGTAACATAAAAAGTAAATATTTAGAATTC
The DNA here is from genome assembly GCF_004348235.1 of Phoca vitulina. Taxonomy (NCBI): domain Eukaryota; kingdom Metazoa; phylum Chordata; class Mammalia; order Carnivora; family Phocidae; genus Phoca; species Phoca vitulina. The sequence goes on from NW_022589710.1 coordinate 20,932,202, forward strand.
TAGAGCATTAACTTGGTGGAATGACAGTATTAATAGTGACTTCAAAATTTAAAATATCGTATGATTGTTATATGGAGAAAAATGCTCCAGCAGTAGAGAGAATGGATATGGGTAATATTTATAGCAACTTGAGGATTTAATTAAATACAAGGAATACCCTTATCAATAAATACAGGTAAAGATCAAAGATATGCTTATAATAACTACCTTCCAAATATACCACGTTGGACTCTACCTTCATCTAACTGTTAGTGAGTCCCATTTGATATTTTGACTAGATTCCATAACTTTGCAGTTCCTTTCTGTTATTAGAACAATCTCACTTTGTTATAGAAACTAAGTCTTATTAATTTAAAAACTTGAATTCCCAACTCTTTTCCTCTCTGCCTATACTTTTTTTAAAAAAGATTTTATTTATTTATTTGAGAGAGAGAGAACATGAGTGGGGTGAAGGGCAGAGAGAGAAGCAGACTCTCCGCGGAGCAGGAAGCCTGATGCAGAACTCAATCCCGGGACCCTGGGATCACAACCTGAGCTGAAGGCAGACACTTAACTGGCTGAGCCCCCAGGCACCCACCTCTCTGCCTATCCTGACTAGGTCTCTCTTGGCTATAGGGCTTAAAGCATAAAAGGAAGGCAGGATTTACTCTTTTTACATCTCTCTCCATTCAAAATGTGTTTTCAGGATAGGGGCTGGGGGTAGAAAGAGTGGAATGTATAAAATATTCAACTGGGGCAGACTTGTAGCTCTCTTCATGTTGGGTATAATCACATTCTGATTATCTTTGTGGCTATCACCTTACGATGGGACAGGTGACACTTCCAAAAGGCTTCACTAAGTCTCTTGGAGGGTCATTTTCCTGCATCTTCTCCAAGTATGTACTGTCCATCCCTCCTGAACTTCCTGCTGGCCCTCTTTGGTGACATTCACATCTCTCTCTACTGTGTCTTTTTGTCCCACTGCTATGGATGCCACACCAGAGATGGAGCCTCAAATTTATCTCACCTCCTTGGCCAACAGTCTAGATTGCATTGACTTCCAGTTTTTATTTTCTGCACCTTTTGGGAACCAGAACCTGAAATAGAGGAAATCCTAGTTTTCTCCTTACACAGCAGTCCCCCAGGAAAAATATCGTGGATGATCCAATTCCATTTTCTTCCATCTGTTCCACAGGAACATATCATCAAGTTGAGTCTGTCAAAACATATCCTAATAGGGAACAAAATGCTACTACTCTCCACTTCTTTTAGTCATCCATTGTCTTTATGAGTGATTGTCTTAGAGCCAATTTCTCTTGGCTTTTGGATGCAAAGTAACAGCTTATAACCACCGAACTTCCCAAAAGGCCAGTAATATTTTTAATTCTCAGTTCTCTTCTTGTATTGACTTGGGTTGGACTATGTAGAATAGGCTAGATTTCTAAATGGTGATTTTTAATAATGCTGCTGAGATGTGGCTTATTCCAGTTGATGGTGATTTTTTATACTACAGTGAGGAGAAGGTAATGCATTTTGCCTTCAGTTTGGGGATTAGGCTAAATTCTTGAACAAGAGAAAAATCTCACAGGATATGTAGATGTAAAATATTTCCTCACAAGACTGTTGAATGTTTTATGAGATACTGTGTATTAGGCCTTGTGTTTGGAATACTCTGGACACTCAGTGAACGTTACCATGCTCATACTTCTCCCTTCCATTCCAAAATCCTTTCTTACTCTAGATTTTGCCACACTGTACTATCAAGATTATCCTACTTGTCTCAGTTTTGGCATTTACAATACCTCTAGCTGTCACCATTTGGTGGGTAAGCATGGACATTTCAGCCTTCAGTCACTGCCACAGGAATGAAAATATACACCATATTTTTTGCCTGCCATTTCTGTCAAATTTCAGGCTCACATGGCAAACTGTCTCTAGAGAATCTCTATGCAGTTATTTCAGTCCAGTCTAGTCTTTAAAACCAAGTTTTCATCTAACTAAAAGTGCCTTTTTCCACCAGGATTTTTATGATTTTTGACTTTGACAGTATTTTTCCCTCCTAAATACTCAAGGAAAAAAAAAAAAATGTTCCAATTGCCTGTGAAACTTGCTTTTCTGTTTTGCAAAAAAATTTGCCAAATAATAATTCCATTAATTTGTATTTTGGAACAAATCAACATTTTCTTTAGTTTTGCACAAAAAATACTGAAGGCAAACTTTTATAAGCTCGTGTCTTTATAATTTTCATAAGCCCTTAATTGGTTTCCCTTTGGGTATTCTTTTTCAGTCTTCAAATCATAATGCTCAACACTTCTCTAAGCCAATCTGTATTAATCACTGCTTTCAATAAAGTTAACCTCCTGTCAAAAAGGAAACTTCAATAGCTCTTCCTTCTCTCAAGACAAAGTTTAAACCCCTGATACAGTATTCAAATATTCAAATCTCTGTAAATCAGCCCTAACTTCTTTTCCTGGAATTCTGCTTTAGCTGAACTGCTCTGTTCACTATTTCTGGAATATGACTTGCTCATGTATACATAGAATATATTCTTTTTTCATCTTATCTTAACCAAAGCCCATCCTTTCAATAACTAACTTAAGTTTTACATTTCCAATGAAACTTTCTAAGCAACACTACTCTCCAAAACACTGAGAGCACTTTTTGCCTGCATTATTTCATTTAATCCTTCCAAAAAAACCTAAAGGCTGGGTATTACATCCATATCTTTCAGGTATAAAACTAGGCATAGAAATCTTTCAAAATCCCAACAGAGTTCTTTATATGGCAAGTCCAGGATTCAGACAAGTGGTATATCTGATTGTTAAGCCATTTTATGTTCATTACCTCATACTGAGATATTTGAGACATCAAAAGTAAAGGGGACAAAGAAAAGGACTTTTAATTACATGACTTAAAACAATGCTTCCATGGAATATGGGGACTGAAGACAGATTGAAAAAATGCTAAAATATAAATAAGTATCAAAAAATGAAGTAAAGACTCTACTTAGTATCATTGTATATCATTTTATTTCCTTTACAGAAAAAAAAAATACTCAAGTGGGTCATGTAACTTCCCAACAGTTTTAAAAGAAAAAGAAAAAGAAAGATGGGGAAGAAAAATAAAAAGAAGGTCTTTCCAGATAAAATAATTATGCTAAGAAAGTCCTTCTGTGGATAGCCATTCTCATGAAGGACATTATATTGTTAAGACGTATTTTAGTTGAGGTAATATCAAATAGCAGCATGTCACAGATAATAAAGTATAGTAGCACAGAAATTTTAAAACTGTAGATATGGCTTCTTCTAATGACCTTTGCTTTACATTGTTGTGTTTGCTATACAATCATTAATAAGTGTGGTTAAATGGAGAACTTAAATTTATGCAAATGTAACTAAGTTATTTCTACAAAACTAAAAAGTACCAGAGCCATTAGAGTTCACAATTAATATATGCATTTTTCTTATTAATAATTATGCCCATTTAAAACAACCATTACTCCAGTAATGTGAATTTAATGAGAAAATATATGAGAATATTATTAATTTTCTTTCTGTTAAATTAACAAGCCCTTTTGCTGACATCTAATGTAGGTATCATTAATAGGAAAAAATCAATTAAAGTCAAACACAAAGTTGATGAGGATTCAAAAATAACTTTAACTCACATATAGCATGCTGCCATTAGGGTATTAGAAAATGGTGTATAGGTTTCTACAGTAAAGTAAACATGTCATAAATAATTAAATGGCAATTGATAACACATTCCACAGGTCTTACGTCTGTTTTCATATAATTTTCCATATAGTTGGCATAACATTGTGAGACTAATATTGACAGTATTTTTAACTCTTTATCTTGAAATATTATCAGAACAGAAAAGCCACAAATATAGTACAAATAATATCAGCATATTCTTCATTCAGATTACAGAAGCATTCGCATATTAATATATTTGATTTATTATTCATTCTCCGCCCCCTCACACACACACTTTCTGTGAACTCTTTAAATTGCAAACATCATGCCCTTTACCCCTTAATACTTCGATGTATATTTCCTAAAAATAAGGATATTCTTATAGATAGCAACAGTACCAAAATCAGACACAATTGGCATTGCTACTGAATTATCTAACATACATTCCTTATTAAAATTTTCCTTAGCAGTATTAAAAAAAAAACAATGTTGCACATAACTTTATATTCGTTTGTTTGGGGGAAGTTTTAAGACTTCAAGAAATGCTGTTGTCATACTAGGCATTTACTCTGATTTTTTAGTAATAGAAGTGTTTCCTCCCACCCCCCTAAATAAAACTCATTTTAGTCTTGAAATGCTGTTAAGTGGATTTTGAACTGGCAGTCTCATAATTCAGTGGAGCAAATATAGACAAAATTTAAGGCTCAAATATTAATAAAAAATCAGAACTTACATCAGTGGTTCCAAATGACAACCTAGATCTGCTCTAGGACCTATCACTTAGAAATGTATGTATCATCTATCATATATATCACTTATTTCTCTCACACAGGGTATATGCCAGTAATTTTGATGTCCATTTCTGAAAAAATGTGCACACTTATGCTGCTCAGGTTAACTTTAGTTATTAACATGTTTCAAAACTATTAATGTTGGATTTTAGTAAACTAAAAATGAGTAAGGCTAAGAGCAGGAATTAATCAGTATGTTGTTAGTCCAATCTTCATGTGTAGCCTGTTTCTAGAAAGTCTTATTTGACCTTATTCCCAAGACCAAACCCTTTCCCCCTTATTCCAGAGAGCAGATCTTTAGTCCAAACAATGCAATACCTGCATTGTTTTCTTCTGGTGGGATTCTTTCCTGGTTAACTTGCCCAGTACCTTAGTTTCTTCATAATTGCACTTATTTTCTGAATTTAAAACTTCCTCCCCACTAAATAGTATTTTACTTGAAACTCAACCCTCCTATCTTGAGTGCCTAACTCTTCAAGTTATCATTATCACCACCACCATCATTATTAACTGAGCTTACTGATGATAGAACTGAGATACAGAGTTTAAGTAATTGGCCCAAGGTCCTAGACAACTAAAATGTAGAGTTTAGAACTTGATCCTCAGTGGATGCTGCACAAAGCAGAGCCAGTGCTCTTCCATTACTATCTTTGTTCTGCCACGATATGCCCATTGCCATGGCCTCCCTATCCGCCTGTCATGCTTTGTCAAATGGCTACCCTACCTCCCTTGCTAACTTCAAGTACCCATGAGTACAGTGTTCTCTTAGCCTCCTCAGATTCTTCATCATCTGAGGTTGATTTTATACCTGACCCCACAAATGTGCCACGTGACTCATGCTAGTAACATCTGCCAAACTCTACACCATTAGCCTACCCACGCATAATATATGATGAAATACTGATAAAGAGGAAGGAATCTAAGTGTACCATTACATAAAATCATCAAATCACCAAAAAGAAAAGAGGAAGAATAAAGGGACAAAGGAATTATAAAATAGCCAGAAAACAATGAACAAAATGACAATAGTAAGTTCATACCTATCAATTACTTTAAATGTAAATGGATGAAGTTATCCAGTCAAAAGACAGAGTGGCTAAATGGTTAAAAAAAGTCCCAACTTTATGCGGCCTATAAGAGACTCACTTAATACCCAAAGCAAAGGCAACAAAAGCAAAAATAAACAAGTCGGATTATGTCAAACTAAAAACCTCTGTACAGCAAAGGAAACCATCAACAAAATAAAGAGTCAACCTACCAAATGGGTGAAAAAATTTGCAAATCATATATCCGATAAGGGATTAATACCCAAAATATACAGATAATGCATACAATTCAGTAGAAAAGAAAGAGAGAGAAAGAAAGAAAAGAAAAAGAAAGAAAGGAAAGAAAAAGAGAAAGAGAGAAAGGAAAGCAATCTAATTTAAAAATAGAGGAATTAAATAGACATTTTTCCAAAGAAGACATATGGATGGTCAATACATACATGAAAATATGTTAACATCACTAACTGTCAAGGAAATGCAACCAAACCACAATGAGTTATCACATCATAGTTGTTAGAATGACTGTCATCAAAGAGATAAGAGATAACAAGTGTTAGTAAGGATGTGGAAAAAAGGGAACACTTGTGTGCTGTGGTGGGAATGTAGATTGGTGCAGGTGCTATGGAAAACAGTATAGAGGTTCCTCAAAATATTAAAAATAGAACAACCATATGATCTGGTATATGTCTACAGAAAACAAAATCACTATTTCAAAGAAATATCTGCAACTCATGTTCATTGTAGCATTATTTACAATAGGCAAGCTATGGACACAATCTAAGTGTCCATGGACAGACAAATGGATAAAGAAAATGCGATTTATATGTATATATAAAATGGAATATTATTCATCCATAATTAAGAAGAAAATCCTGCCAGTTACAATAGTATAGATGGATCTTGAGGTCATTATGCTAAGTGAAATGACTCAGACAGAGAAAGACAAATACTGTATGATCTCCCTTATATCCGGAATCTAAAAAATAAAACCTGAACTCTTAGAAACAGAGGGCAGATTGGTGATTGTCAGAGGCAGGGAGTAGGGAGTGAGCAAAATAGGTGAAGGTGATCAAAAGGTATAAACTTCCAGGTATAAGTTAAGTTCTGGGGCTGTAATGTACAGCATGGTGACTGTAGTTAAAAATACTATTGTATATTTGAAAGTTGCAAAGAGAGTAGATCTTAAAAGTTCTCATGACAAAAAAAAGTTTGTGAGATGATAGATATTAACTAAACTTATTGTGGCAATCATTTTGAGATATATATATATATACCTACCATTAATTATATATAATTATATATAATACATAATACAATATGTATAATATATAATCACTAACTGTATATATATAAACCATAAATCAAACTAATAAAATTTAGGGCCACAGTTTGGAATTGAGCAAATATGCTATAGCTAGTCCCTTCTGCGCTTTCTAATTTGTTCCCTGTTTTTGCCTGCTGCCCTCCTTTTTTTGCCCTTAGGGGCACTTGAATTTGGTTTGTATAAACCCTAACCCCAAGTGAAGTCACCAAAACTGACAGAATCCTAGCACATCACTTATGAAAGTTTATTGACCCTTCCTTTGCTATTGCTTATTTTTCCTGGAGGTTAATTCTTTTGAAAAAAATATATATTTAAAAGAATTCTAGCATCATTTACTCTAGGATATTATTGCAAATGATACTTTCAAAGCTAATTGCTCTAAGAGTAGGAGGGAGAAACCTCATACAAAGAGAGCTTGTCATATTTATTGCATGAAATCTTTGTAGCTAAGTAGAATTACCTATTAAAGACTGAATTTTTCTTTAATTTTCTTTTTTTTCCCTAAGAGATTCTTGGAGTAGCTCCTTATAGTAAATTTAATTTCTTTTTGCCCTGATTTGCTAGCTTGATTTGCATAATTCATAATCCTGGTTTAAACATAAGTCACTTGCTTTTTTTCCCCCCGAATTCCCGAGAACTTCCAAATGCAAAGGTAATGCCAGTGAGCATGCACATTCAGACACCTAAAAGCAAACAGGAATAAATAATACATACACACAAAGCATGTTTAATTTACAAAGTTAGACCTGCATTTGTAAGGTTGAATGCCTGCCGACATTCCCTCTACTAATTTTTAATGAGATGGTGAGAAGCCTGGAAACTGTATCAGATTCCTTAGAACAGAAGTGCAAAAATAAAATGGGCTAGGATCAATTTAGAATAATCTGTCGTCTCAGAGGCTTGCCCTGAAGTACTGTAGGAATGGAATGCAAGATACATATTAAAGAAGAAAACTGCATAGTAAATGTGTTTCACAAGAGTGGATTTGAATGATTTTTTTTTTTAAATAGAAAGCAAGGTATTTATAATACTGAGACTGTGTAGTCACTAGAGCTTAATGTTTTAAAATACAGATAATTGTAGAGTCTTGCATGAAGAGAAAACTGGTTTTTTTATCATTCTTTAATAGCCTTTTGGGGGCTTTCTAAAAAAGCTTCAGTTTAAAGAGCTACTTAAAATAGATCTCTAAAAATAACAAGTAATAAAATCAAACATTAAAAAAAATTTATCATATCTTGAAAATCGCCTGCATATTCTCATGTGGGAGAAAAATTTTTATAAGAGTATTTGTGTTTCCATTGATTTATAATACAGAAATGTATTTACTAATTAAAAATGCATATGTAAAAAACAAATTATATAAGTATGTATATATAATTTTATTTTAATATTAAACCAGACAGATATTAAGCAAAGAAGTTATAAAATAAGATCATATTTATTTTTTGCAATTGCATTGAATGCTTTTTTGTATGGATCTCTGACTGAACCAGCCTACTAAATGATCAAAACAGTTTTAATTAAAGCAATTAAAATGATACATCTCAAATATTTTCTAAGTCTACTGTTATTAAAACAACCAGAAGTATTTTTTTCAAGTCAAAATTTATAAATTTCTTAAAACTCTCAGTTTAGAACACTATTGACATCCAAAAGTGCTTTCCACTTCCTCTGAAGGAATCCATGTCTATATATCTGTGCTGCTTTTGAACTCTTTAATCTATTAAATATAAGAAATATTTTTGCACTGTATGGAGGATGAGAGTAAAAAACAGTATTGATTTTATAATCAGAAGATTGGACCAGGTGCTTTTGCAGCTTTCACGCATTATCACTTCTCTGCCAGCTCACTCAGTGTGCGGCAGCAGCACGCCCCACCCACCACTCACACAACGTGGGGCGTGCAATCACTACTCCTTGCCTGGATCTTCAGCTTCGCCGACTCCTGGGTTTGAGGTAGCTTGGCACTGTGGAGGGTGACAACTGCTTTTACAGGACATCCCAGGGTTCCTGTCTGTGCTTTTGGTTTCCAGCCAGATGTGATGAGGGTTGTGAGTTTAAGTTTGTGCTTGCTCTCCCCACTTTACATTCATTTGTCCTTCTCAACTGCCATCCTGCACCTCAAGGTCCAGCAACAGAAGCCAACAACCCAGTCTTACAGTGTTTAACCAATATTCATAACGACTTAGCAGTTCTGCTTTTCTGGTTGAGCCCTAATTGGTCCTATTACAGTCATCAGCAGAAATAGATCATAAAGCAGGAAAACCACACTAAGTAACACTTAATTTAACAACATAAAGAGAAATGAAAACAACGGCCGTAAAAATATTTCTAACTATTTATAAAAATCTTTATTCCTTGACATTCTTATTTAAAAGTTCTAGACAGCTTAAAAATGCTAGTAATTACACTATTGTTTTTTAGCTCCCCAAATACCCTTCTTTGTGATTGGGGACCTGGGAATTCTGCAAATTCCATCTCCCCTTTGTTGGCTGGAATCCTGTTGGGTTCTATAAATAGCAAGCACTAAAAGGACACTGGATGGCAAGAGAAGGAGAGGAATGTTGTTCTGTTAGTGTACCCTAGCAATAACTTGCTGCTCTGGCAACAGCAGAGCTATAGTAGCCAAGTTCTTTTGTAATCCTAGAACCAATTTGCTAAAACTCCTCATAAGAGCCAGTCAGCCAGCCCTGCCCCTCCACAAAAGTCTCGGCCCTTCTAGGAGGCCCTTACTCTTAGCTGCTCAGGAACTTAAAAAATTCTGTCCTTAGAATTCTGAGTACCTACTCTGTGGAGTCTTCTGCACTTGCTTCTGTTCTCCCTCAAACTGCCTTAGTTCTTCTCCAAATCCAAAGGATAGTAGCTACTTCTTCTGTTAGCTCAGTGTTTTATTTTTTCAGTATTCCAGCACCTTTAAACCAATTCTTTTGTTAAAATTCTCTCTCCTGAAAATACTTAGAGTGCTTTTTGAATTCCTAACTGGGGCCCAACTGATTTAAGGCCGACACAGACTACTTTTACTAAGGTATTTTATAAGGAACTTCATTTACTATTTTATGAAATACTAAATCACAGGCTAAAACCGATTATATGGATTTTATACAGAAACACAGAAAAATTGTGTGACCTTTATTTAGGTAGTTAACAAAAAGTCATAGTATTGGAGTGAAGCAGAGCAGATTATTTTTGCCTTGTTACATGTGACCACAAAATATGGTTTAAGATTTTAATACTGATTTTCCTTCAATACTGATTCACTGTAGCAATCCATATATTTGTCAAATTTTGGTTTAGCACATGATTCACTTTTTAAATCCCTTGATTGATTTTTGCTCCATTTATATATTTACATATATATAAATGTTTAGATTTACTCCACAATAATTGAATTCAGTTGGAATGTTTTCTTTGAGCTTATTTTTTGATTTAAGAAGTAAATTATTTTAAATCCTTTTAAGTGGGAGTTAGATTAAAATCATCAACATTTTTGGGTGCCTGTGTGGCTCAGTCAGTTAAGTTTTGGACTCCTGATTTTGGCTCAGGTCATGGTCTTGGGATCACGAGATCGAGCCCCATGGGGTGCTCTGTGCTCAGCGTGGAGTCTGCTTGAGATCCTCTCCCTTTGGCCCTCCCCCACTAAAATAAATAAAATAAATCTTTTAAAAATCATCAACATTTTAAAACACTTGTCTACTAAAAACATCATTCAAAGGCCCAGATGATTTTAACTGCACTTTTAAATTTTACAGTGGATGAATATTACCTTGTTTGAACCAATGGCTATATCTGTACTTGTTATTTCTAACAGATTTTTTTTTCACATGAACAGACCATATTTTAACACTATCAAGGTGTTATTTTACAGATAGGTGCATCTGAACTTTGTATTAAGTAACATATTAGAATATCTAGGTATGACATGCCATCTCTGGGGTGTTTTTGAAGCAGAGAGTGGCAGAAATAAATGCATAATATTCTGATTTTCATATATGTATACACACATACAATGTAAAATACTGAATATTGACTTTGCTGGAAAAGAATTGCATGCTTGTGTGTGTGTGTGTGTGTGTGTGTGTGTGTGTAAGAAGGAAAGAATGAAGCAAGTGGATTACAGAATACCATGGAAGTAAAACTGTGGCATTCAGAAATGAAGGGAAAATGTCAATTTACCTCAGGCCCTGAAAAACAATCTTTTAAAAGTTCAGTCATGCCCATATTAAAAAGCAGTGATCTTTAAATGGGGAAGACTGTTAGTAATAGATGTATTTTAATTCCAGTTCTTTTTTGGTGGGGAGGTGATTAAATTTTGGGTTTTGGTTCCTAAATGGCACAAATCACATACTCTCAATTATGAATCTTGTTTCATGGACTGTAAACATGCCTAAAGAACAGAAACAGTATCACAGAAGAAATCGTGAAGTCTTGAAAATTAAAAACCAATTTTTAAAGCAACTTTCAAGATGAAAGAGAAGATTTTTATTAGCAAGGGGTGCCTGGGTGGCTCAGTTGGTTAGGCAGCGTGACTCTTGGTTTCTGATTAGGTCATGATCTCAGGGTGCTGGGATCGAGTCCCATATCCAGTCGCTCTTGTCAGGTAGTCTGCTGGAGATTCTCTCTCCCTTCCCTTCCCACTCTTGCGCTCAATCTCTCTCTAAATAAATAATAAATCTTAAAAAAAAAAAAGAATAGCGAACTCCGAAGATAGCTAGGAATTAGTTGTGCCTAGGCACTAGTTGTGCCTAGAATTAGTATTTATAAGCTTTAAAACTATTTGCCCCAGAATTTGTCACTGTTGTTATTAAATCTCTTAATCCCACCCTGCCCCCCCATCCTTCTGACCCAAATCAGGTTTGCATGTGGGATGTATGCATGTGCACACAAGAGAGACAGAGACGATGTCTTCTAACCCCTCTAGCATTACATGGTCAATACCCCTTACAATTCCACATTAAAAGAGACTTACCTGTAACTTTCATATATCAATTTTCACTGAAGGACTGTGACTGGCTGTTGGGATCATGTGATCTCCTTTTAGACCAATCACTGTAAACTGGGGAACTCTAATTGACAAGTCTGGACCACGTGTCTAACCTGAAGTCAAATTACACGTGTCCTCTCTAACCGTATTAACTTTAAGGATAGCACAAGCTATCTGTGATTTATATCACCCTGAGATGTAATGTGTAATACTTAACTTCATATTACCCTGACAGAGTGAGAGAGAAAATTAGAACTAGCTGGCTTTGTGTTAATAAATGGAGAAGTCATTTATTCCATTTAACATGAATTGTCAAAGTTCAATTGCTTTTTCCCCAAGTTTTTATCTCTCATTTAACAAAATTACTAACCCTGTGAGTAAAGGTTAATTCTGTTTAATGCTACCATTTATATTAATTGAAATGATATTTTATAGTTTATAAAAAAGTACATGAGCCAATAAAGCATATCAGTTCCCTATCTATTATTTCATTCTGTGAATGTTATTGACAACTGCTGTGCTGTGTTTTTAAATTGTGGAAGGGAGCCTCTGTATTTGTTCCAGAGACAGTGCTGTATCTTCCAGAAACCTTTCAAGAATTTCATGTTTCAATCCAGAACTGTGCAAGTAGTTTTAGCATTCTAAATTTCTCTTCTCCAAAGTTTTAAATGCCATATTTCATAGATTTAAGTTGTAAAGCTCAATGATAATTGCCATTGTGAAATTTGATTTCTTGATAGTTTTAATGGAATCTGTCACATTTTGTTGCTTATTATGCTATTGTAGGGGAAATTGAAATTTTTTCTCAAAAAAAGGGGCAAATTTTCTGTATTGCTCTATTTATATTAGAATAAGAGGTTCTATACATACCTAAAAACATACCTATGAATTTCATAACCTATGATATTTCAATTCCAAATACAAAGAACTCAGTATATTCTCCAATATAATGATTTAAATAAAAATATTTCTATAAGGAATTTAAAATAATCCTATCCCAAATTGGCAAGTTTGTAAGTTTGCCCATTTTCAAGAAATTTTCCTATGTATTTCAAGTGGTATTAGATTTAAGAAAGAAAAATAATATATAACATCTAATCAGGTGCCCAAATAAACACAACACAATCAGCTAATAGAAAATTGGTTATGTTCCTTTCTGCTTTGCAAAGAAAACTGTCCCAAATTTGATTCGACTGCCAGAGATTTACTCCAAATCAGTACATAACAAAAGGATTCCTCTTTACAAATGTTAAATCCTAACTCATTTTCTTCTGAATCCACCAACCCCATAGTTTTTCCTCTTGCAACATCAATGGCAGGGTTGTGAAAGCAAACAGCTGTCCCTCCATTATTTTTTTCATTACATGCTACAGACTGTCAGTAACTCTTATAAATTCAGATTGAACTGAACAGTCTGAAGGAAGTTCAGTTCAGGGTCAAGATCCCTGAAATAGCATGAAATTGTGCATTGCTGGAAATAGAGGGTTTAATCTTTTTGCTAAGGGTCATAAAACAGGATCATCTGGTCTTTCAACCATTACTTTTCTGCCACACCGAGTTCCTAGACTATTTGTAACTTGCGCTGATTGAGAGAAGAAACCGTCATTTGGTTAAAAGAACAGGGAAAAATGCTATAAGCTACCTACTACTTGGACTTGATTTACTGAAGTTCTGCTTCACTGACATATTCAATAAATTGCAATTAGTGCTCACAGACTTAATATTCAAAAACCCATGGTTACCGGAGTGTGCTTTGTAGGAGGCAGTCATGCAAACCAGGGCAATATATTGATGCACATGTGGTACATATTTTAGTGACATTATTTCTGTTTGATTTGATGTTCTCTCTGCACAGCAATATTTCAACAATTCTAAAAATGTCCTCCTTTGTAGGTCACAGCATAAAAATTCCTTTTTCAACATCAGGTGGAAAATAATAGAATTTATGCTTAAAAATAACTAAGAAGATGTTATGGAGCTAAATTATACTACAGTAGCTTTTTAACTATACTACAAGGCTTTTTAAGCCTTTTTTATATGGTGTCATTTAAATAATTTATTCATTCAACAAACATTTTAGAGGTTGTGGTTATAACTTTCTGTATTCAGTGGAAATGATTCCCCATTAATTTAATTTTTTGACATAACTAAGAGAAAATAATATACATTACATTAGGAAAGTAAGACATAAAGAATTAGTCTAGATGCTGATAACATTATTATATGATGTCATTAGACATTTTGTCTGAATTTTTCTTATATTAAAAACTAGAATACGATGGTGAGAGTCATACTATATTTTTTGGTTCTTGGCTGCTTTAGGGTGCATGCATCTGTTGGAGAAATAATTATTATAGGATATTTTCTTAATTTGAATAATCAAGATTATTTATGAAACACATACATGCATGCACACACACAAAGAATAATAAAATTTCAGATTATCTACCACCTGATACTTTGTTTCTGGTCTAAACTCTACTTGTATTTCTTTTTTAGAAACCCATACAGAAGGAGTATTTATGATACTATATGTGTCTGAGGTTGTATAATGAATTTCTTTTATGTTTCTTATTTTCCTTCTGTAACATATATTATTTTCTCCTAATTATACACAAAAAAATAAATTCAATTAGGCATGATTTCCCTTGAACATACCCCCCCCCTTTTTTTTTGCCATAAATCACTGGAACTCGGTTCTCTTCTTTCTTCTCAAGTGTGAATTCCTAGTCATCAAAGTTTTTACTGAAGATGTAGCCGATGTAATGCTGTTTGTTTGAAGTTCCTGGAGTATCAGACAAACCAGGAGACTTACATGGCCTATGCAGTTTGTAATTTGCTTATGGGTACACGTATCCACTTTTTGGAAAAATTTATTTATTGAGGAATTAAAATAATGTCAGTTCTTCAGAAAGTGTTCAGAGGCTCTATGATCTAGATGAAAACTGATAGATATTGATAAAGTAAGAAAAGAGAATAGAACAGTCCATATATTATAGAATAACATACTTAAAAATAAAAAATCTTATTCTAAAGTGAGTTTAGTATATTAGACTTTTTTAAGGTATTTATTTTAATACTTTATTGGTAAAATTGTCCTTATTTTTCATAAATATATTTTCTCTATGCATTCTTTTTCTTGTAAAACTACAGGAAATCATGTATGTTTTCTTCACAGTATTTGAATCATACTTTATACTTTTAGAAAACTGCCTTTTTCCTTCCCTAAATAGTATTTTTCTACTTTTAAGTAGAAAAATTTCAAAAATATATATTTAGTTTCAAATTTATAGTTGAATGAATTGACATGTTAAAATTTAATATACAGTAGTTCTTACAGATTCACCATAGATATATTCTTTTTTTTTTTTTTTTTTAAAGATTTTATTTATTTATTTAAGACAGAGAGAATGAGAGAGAGAGAGAGCACATGAGAGGGGGGAGGGTCAGAGGGTGAAGCAGGCTCCCTGCCGAGCAGGGAGCCCAATGCGGGACTCGATCCAGGAACTCCAGGATCATGACCTGAGCCGAAGGCAGTCGCTTAACCAACTGAGCCACCCAGGCGCCCCACCATAGATATATTCTTATAGAGGCACTTCATAGTGAAAAATGTTTGCTTATGCTGATATTTCCAAATGTATAGCTTCAGTGTTCTCCTTAGGGCTGAGTAATAATATAACTCATTTTTTAAATGACTACTATTATTTTACCTCAGAGTCTTTGTTATGAAAAGTAAAGAAAAAGGAAAGACTATTTTTCATACTCATAGGTACCCTCTGACAAGCTCAGGCTGACACAAATTTTATGTAGGAGACTATTGGCTTGGGTGTTTAAATAATAATGATCTAATGGTATTCACTGGCTCTGTAAAGCATTTTTGTGTCCTTTATATTTCTTTTTTTTTTTAATTTTTTATTGTTATGTTAATCACCATACATTACATCATTAGTTTTTGATGTAGTGTTCCATGATTCATTGTTTGTGCATAACACGCAGTGCTCCATGCAGAACGTGCCCTCTTTAATACCCATCACCAGGCTAACCCATTCCCTCACCCCCTCCCCTCTAGAACCCTCAGTTTGTTTTTCAGAGTCCATCGTCTCTCATAGTTCGTCTCCCCATCCGATTTCCGCCCTTTTATTCTTCCCCTCCTGCTATCTTCTTCTTTTTTTTTTCCTTAACATATATCGCATTATTTGTTTCAGAGGTACAGATCTGTGATTCAACAGTCTTGCACAATTCACAGCACTCACCATAGCACATACCCTCCCCATGTCTATCACCCAGTCACCCCATCCCCCCACCCACCCCCACTCCAGCAACCCTCAGTTTGTTTCCTGAGATTAAGAATTCCTCATATCAGTGAGGTCATATGATGCATATCTTTCTCTGATTGACTTATTTCGCTCAGCATGATACCCTCCAGTTCCATCCACGTCATTGCAAATGGCAAGATTTCATTCCTTTTGATGGCTGCATAATATTTCATTGTATATATATACCACCTCTTCTTTATCCATGCATCTGTCAATGGACATCTTGGCTCTTTCCACAGTTTGGCTATTGTGGACATTGCTGCTATAAACATTGGGGTGCACGTACCCCTTCGGATCCCTACATTTGTATCTTTGGGGTAAATACCCAGTAGTGCAATTGCTGGATTGTATGGTAGCTCTATTTTCAATTTTTTGAGGAACCTCCATACTGTTTTCCAGAGTGGCTGCACCAGCTTGCATTCCCACCAACAGTGTAGGAGGGTTCCCCTTTCTCTGCATCCCCGCCAACATCTGTCGTTTCCTGACTTGTTAATTTTAGGCATTCTGACTGGTGTGAGTTGGTATCTCATTGAGGTTTTGATTTGGAATTCCCTGATGCCGAGCGATGTTGAGCACTTTTTCATGTGTCTGTTGGCCATTTGGATGTCTCCTTTGGAAAAATATCTGTTCATGTCTTCTGCCCATTTCTTGACTGGATCATTTGTTCTTTGGGTGTTGAGTTTGATAAGTTCTTTATAGATTTTGGATACTAGCCCTTTATCTGATATGTCATTTGCAAATATCTTCTCCCATTCTGTCGGTTGTCTTTTGGTTTTGTTGACTGTTTCTTTTGCTGTGCAGAAGCTTTTTATCTTGATGAAGTCCCAATAGTTCATTTTTGCCCTTGCTTCCCTTGCCTTTGGCGATGTTTCTAGGAAGAAGTTGCTGCGGCTGAGGTCGAAGAGGTTGCTGCCTGTGTTCTCCTTTAGGATTTTGATGGACTCCTGTCTCACATTGAGGTCTTTCAACCATTTGGAGTCTATTTTTGTGTGTGGTGTAAGGAAATGGTCCAGTTTCATTCTTCTGCATGTGGCTATCCAATTTTCCCAACACCATTTGTTGAAGAGACTGTCTTTTTTCCATTGGACATTCTTTCCTGCTTTGTCAAAGATTAGTTGACCATAGAGTTGAGATTCCATTTCTGGGCTCTCTATTCTGTTCCATTGATCTATGTGTCTGTTTTTGTGCCAGTACCATACTGTCTTGATGATGACAGCTTTGTAATAGAGCTGGAAGTCCAGAATTGTGATGCCGCCAGCTTTGCTTTTCTTTTTCAACATTCCTCTGGCTATGCGGGGTCTTTTCTGGTTCCATACAAATTTTAGGATGATTTGTTCCATTTCTTTGAAAAAAGTGGATGGTATTTTGATGGGGATTGCATTGAATGTGTAGATTGCTCTAGGTAGCATTGACATCTTCACAGTATTTGTTCTTCCAATCCATGAGCATGGAACATTTTTCCATTTCTTTGTGTCTTCCTCAATTTCTTTCATGAGTATTTTATAGTTTTCTGAGTACAGATTCTTTGCCTCTTTGGTTAGATTTATTCCTAGGTATCTTATGGTTTTGGGTGCAATTGTAAATGGGATCGACTCCTTAATTTTTCTTTCTTCTGTCTTGTTGTTGGTGTATAGGAATGCCACTGATTTCTGAGCATTGATTTTATATCCTGCCACTTTACTGAATTCCTGTATGAGTTCTAGCAGTTTTGGGGTGGAGTCTTTGGGGTTTTCCACATAAAGTATCATATCATCTGCAAAGAGTGAGAGTTTGACTTCTTCTTTGCTGATTTGGATGCCTTTTTTTTCTTTTTGTTGTCTGATTGCTGTGGCTAGGACTTCTAATACTATGTTGAATAGCAGTGGTGATAGTGGACATCCGTGCCGTGTTCCTGACCTTAGGGGGAAAGCTCTCAGTTTTTCCCCATTGAGAATGATATTCGCTGTAGGTTTTTCATAAATGGCTTTTATGATACTGAGGTATGTACCCTCTATCCCCATACTCTGAAGAGTTTTGATCAAGAAAGGATGCTGTACTTTGTCAAATGCTTTTTCTGCATCTATTGAGAGGATCATATGGTTCTTGTTCTTTCTTTTGTTAATGTATCACGTTGATTGATTTGTGGATGTTGAACCAACCTTGCAGCCCAGGGATAAATCCCACTTGGTCGTGGTGAATAATCCTTTTAATGTACTGTTGGATCCGATTGGCTAGTATTTAGGTGAGAATTTTTGCATCCATGTTCATCAAGGATATTCGTCTGTAATTCTCCTTTTTGATGGGGTCTTTGTCTGGTTTTGGGATCAAGATAATGGTGGCCTCATAAAACGAGTTTGGAAGTTTTCCTTCCATTTCTATTTTTTGGAACAATTTCAGAAGAATAGGTATTAATTCTTCTTGAAATGTTTGGTAGAATTCCCCTGGGAACCCATCTGGCCCTGAGCTTTTGTTTCTTGGGAGATATTTGATGACTGCTTCAATTTCCTTAGTGGTTTTAGGTCTGTTCAGGTTTTCTATTTCTTCCTGGTTCAGTTTTGGTAGTTGATACATCTCTAGGAATGCATCCATTTCTTCCAGGTTATCTAATTTGGAAGATTAGCTGGCATAGAGTTGCTCATAATATGTTCTTATAATTGTTTGTATTTCTTGGGTGTTGGTTGTGATCTCTCCTCTTTCATTCATGATTTTATTGATTTGGGTCCTTTCTCTTTACTTTTTGATAAGTCTGGCCAGGGGTTTATCAATCTTGTTAATTCTTTCAAAGAACCAGCTCCTAATTCCGTTGATCTGTTCTACTGTTCTTTTGGTTTCTATTTCATTGATTTCTGCTCTAATCTTTATTATTTCTCTTCTCCTGCTGGGTTTAGGCTTTATTTGCTGTTTTTTCTCTAGCTCATTTAGGTGTACGGTTAGGTTGTGTATTTGAGACCTTTCTTGTTTCTTGAGAAAGGCTTGTATTGCTATATACTTTCCTGTTAGGACTGCCTTTGCTGCATCCCAAAGATTTTGAATAGTTGTGTTTTCATTTCATTGGTTTCCATGAATTTTTTTAATTCTTCTTTAATTTCCTGGTTGACCCATTCATTCTTTAGTAGGATGCTCTTTAGCCTCCATGTATTTGAGTTCTTTCCGACTTTCCTCTTGTGATTGAGTTCTAGTTTCAAAGCATTGTGGTCTGAAAATATGCAGAGAATAATCCCAATCTTTTGGTACCAGTTGAGACCTGATTTGTGACCTAGGATGTGATCTCTTCTGGAGAATGTTCCATGGGCACTAGAGAAGAATGTGTATTCCGTTGCTTTGGGATGGAATGTTCTGAATATGTCTGTGAAGTCCATTTGGTCCAGTGTGTCATTTAAAGTCTTTATTTCCTTGTTGATCTTTTGCTTAGACGATCTGTCCATTTCAGTGAGGGGGGTGTTAAAGTCCCCCACTATTATTGTATTGTTGTCAATGTGTTTCTTTGCTTTTGTTATTAATTGCTTTATATAATTGGCTGCTCCCATGTTAGGGACATAGATATTTACAATTGTTAGATCTTCTTGTTGGATAGACCCTTTAAGTAGGATATAGTGTCCTTCCTCATCTCTTATTACAGTCTTTGGTTTAAAATCTAATTTGTCTGATACAAGGATTGCCACCAAAGCTGGGGTGTCCCTTAGCATGGTAAATGGTATTCGGCCCCCTCACTTTCAATCTGGGGGTGTCTTTGGGTCTAAAATGAGTCTCTTGCAGACAGCATATCGATGGGTCTTGTTTTTTAATCCAATCTGATAGCCTGTGTCTTTTGATTTGGGCATTTAGCCCATTTACTTACGTTCAGGGTAACTATTGAAAGATATGAATTTAGTGCCACTGTATTGCCTGTAAGGTGACTGTTACTGTATATTGTCTGTGTTCCTTTCTGGTCTATGTTGCTTTTAGGCTCTCTCTTTGCTTAGAGGACCCCTTTCAATATTTCTTGTAGGGCTGGTTTCGTGTTTGCAAATTCCTTCAGTTTTTGTTTGTCCTGGAAGCTTTTTATCTCTCCTTCTATTTTCAGTGACAGCCTAGCTGGATATAGTATTCTTGGCTGCATATTTTTGTGGTTTAGTGCTCTGAATATATCATGCCAGTCCTTTCTGGCCTGCCAGGTCTCTGTGGATAGGTCTGTTGTCAATCTAATGTTTCTACCATTGTAGGTTACAGATCTCTTGTCCCGAGCTGCTTTCAGGGTTTTGTCTTTGTCTCTGAGACTCGTAAGTTTTACTATTAGATGTCGGGGTGTTGACCTATTTTTATTGATTTTGAGAGGGGTTCTCTGTGCTTCCTGGATTTTGATGCCTGTTTCCTTCCCCAAATTAGGGAAGTTCTCTGCTATAATTTGCTCCAATATACCTTCTGCTCCTCTCTCTTTCTTCTTCTTCTGGAATCCCAATTATTCTAATGTTGTTTTGTCTTATGGTATCGCTTATCTCTCGAATTCTGCCCTCGTGATCCAGTAGTTGTTTATCTCTCTTTTTCTCAGCTTCTTTATTTTCCATCATTTGGTCTTCTATCTCACTGATTCTTTCTTCTGCCTCATTTGTCCTAGCAGTTAGCGCCCCCATTTTTGATTGCACCTCATTAATAGCCTTTTTGATTTCGACTTGGTTAGATTTTAGTTCTTTTATTTCTCCAGAAAGTGTTTCTCTAATAACTTCCATGCTTTTTTCAAGCCCAGCTAATATCTTTAAAATCATGATTCTGAACTCTAGGTCCGACATCATACTAATGTCCATATTGAGTAGGTCCCTGGCAGTCAGTACTAACTCTTGTTCTTTTTGTTGAGGTGATTTTTTCCATCTTGTCATTTTGTCCAGAGGAGAACAGATGAATGAGAGAACAAAATGCTAACAGGGTAACAATGTCCCCAGAAAATATACTCTAAACAAATCAGAAAAGATCTGAAACTGGTGGAAAAGAAAGGGAATGAAAGAAAAAAGAAAAAGATAAAAACAAACAAAAACAGAACAAAACAAAAAAAACAGAATATGATCAAATATGATCAGGCTGGTGCATAGATCAGTGCCACACACTAGATTTTGGGTGTATTTTGGTCTGTTAGAAGAAAGTGCCTCCCAAAATTTCAAAGAAAGAAAAACTTATATATGTACAAAAATAAGGGTTGATACAATGAAGGGATGGAATATGACTGTAAAGATGAAAATTATAAAAAATTTTATAAAAGGAATTGATAAGAAGTTGTTTGAAAAAAGAAAGAAGAGGATTTAAAAAAAAGGGAGAGAATGTGATCAGGCAGGAGACTAGAACAAAACTATACACTAGAGATTTAAGGTATATTTTGATCTGTTAGAAGAAACTCTATCCCAAAATTTTAAAGAGAGAACAATTTATATATATATATGCCAAAAATAAGGGTAACTACTATGAAGGGATAGAATATGACTCTAAAAATGAAAAATAAAAATGTTTTTTAAGAAAGGGATTGATAAGATGTTGGTTGAAAAAGGGAAAAAGAACAATTCAAAAAAAAAAAAAGGATAGTTAAAAAAAAAAATAACTTTGAAAGACTAAAGAATCATGGTAAAAAAGCCATGGATTCTATATGCATTATTCCCCTGGTGCTGGAGTTCTGCCATTCTCGTTGATTGGTAAACTTGGTCTTGGCAGGCTGTTCTCGCTGATCTTCTCGGGGAGGGGCCTGTTGCCATGGTTCCCAAATGTCTTTGCCGGAGGCGGAATTGCCCCACCCTTGCTGGGTGGGGCTAAGTAATCTGCTCGGGTTTGCTCTCCGGAGCTTTTGTTCCCTGCAAGCTTTCGGTTCAGCTTTGGAGGATGAGAGTGAAAATGGTGGCCTCCCAATCTCTGCCCCGGAGTAGCCAAGAACTCGGGGCCCTGCTCTTCAGTGCACCCCCAGAGAAAAGCAGTCAGTCACTCCCATCTTCCTGGTCTCTGGCCACACTCCGTGCTCACCCGGCCTGTGACCGAGCGTTTCTGTCTCTGGCACCTGACTGTGTGGAGTCTCTAAACCCAGCAGATCCCTGCAGTGCGCTCCCAAACTGCTTCTCCAGGGGGAGGAAGGGGAGTCTCCCCGGATCTGCTGCTTGTTCGGTCCCTCCTGGAGGAGCAGTGGCCCGTCTGTGCCGTGGATCACGGTTTATGGCAACCCCGAGCTGAGAGCCCACTCCTCAGCTCTGTCTCTGTAGCCAGCTTCCCCGATCTGATTCCTGGGAGCTCTGTCACCCTCAGGCACCCCCGGTCTTTCTGTGACCCTGAGGGTCCTGAGACCACACTGTCCCGTGAGGGTTCCACCCCCACTTAGCCACTGGAGCAACGTCCCTCAGTGGAGCTGACTTCTTTTTCTTTTTTTTTAAAGATTTTATTTATTTATTTGACAGAGACAGAGATAGCGAGAGCAGGAACAGAAGCAGCTGGAGTGGGAGAGGGAGAAGCAGGCTTCCCCCCGAGGAGGGAGCCCGTTGTGGGACTCAATCCCAGGACCCTGGGATCATGACCTGAGCCGAAGGCAGACGCTTAACGACTGAGCCACCCAGGCGCCCCGGAGCTGACTTCTAAAAGGTCCGATTTTGTGCTCTGCTGCTCTATCACTTGCCAGAAGTGGCTGATGGATGCCCCCTCCCCCGCAGTCTATCCTACCGAATATCACCTTGGATTCACTTCTCTGCACGTCCTACCTTCCAGAAAGTGGTCGCTTTTCTGTTCAGAGAGTTGTTGCAATTCTTTTCTTCGATCTCCTGTTGAGTTCATAGGTGTTCAGAATGGTTTGATCCCTATCCAGCTGAATTCCTGAGACCAGACGAAATCCAGGTCTCCTACTTCTCCGCCATCTTGCTCCTGTCCTTTATATTTCTAACACTTTCCAATTACTTTCTCCTTTTTCTTTGAGCTCTGTGCCTCTTATTAGGGTCTCGTTTTGGAAATTATAGTTTGGAATATTTCATGCTATTTGCCACAAAATATAATAAGATCACTTTATTCCTCTTTCTAACTTATTTAAATGGCAATTGTAACACACTTCTCTAAAAGTAAGGAGTTTAAAGGGCTAGGGTAATTAGAGGTGCTGCTGTCTTATATATGGGAAAGTTCAGCTTTATTTTTTTTAAGCTGACTCTAAACATTTCTTTATATTTACTTCAGTGGTGTAGACATTTACAAATGTTAATAGTCTAATAGTCCTATTGATTTTTTGAATATTCCAAAAGAGTGTGCCTTTTACCAAATCATAAAATTGCAAGTGAATGGTTTTAAGTCATCTCAATTATATCGTTCTATTTTCTGCCTAGTTATGATTTTATAAATCAAAAGTGCACATATTCAAGGAAGACTTTCTTTACTGTGTGGAAGTATGAGTCATTAAAAAAAGTATGTTTACAATGATTTTAATTCTTTAGCACTCCCTTCACTTAGTCTCCTAATTTTTAACTATGTTTTCTTTTTCAGACCCTGTTCTTATTCCTTTCTTAAGTTCGCCTTTACAAAATAATGTTTCTGTAAACAGGTTGCTAAAAAATAAAGATAATTGAATTTAAAAGAAAGGAGTTGAAGGGACCTACAAGGCAGCCTTTCATGTCGTTTTTTTTTTTTTAATTTTTTTAAAGATTATATTTATTTGACAGAAAGAGAGAGAGAGAGTACAAACAGGGGGAGCCTCAGGCAGAGGGAGAAGCAGGCTCCCTGCCGAGCAGGGAGCATGATGTGGGGCTTGATCCCAGGTCCCTGGGATCATGACCTGAGCCGAAGGCAGCTAACAGCTGAACCACCCAGGCGCCCCTCATGTCCAGTTTTGTTAAGTGATTGTATCATTTATATCTAAAGTATGTTTTTTAAAGCTGAAAAGATTATTTGAAATAAATTGATTCATCAAAAGAACCTTTAGAGGTTTGGTTTGTTGAACAATGTATTACTGTACTCAAATACACATATATATAAGCCTATGTGCATATATATATATGTGTGTGTGTGTATATATATATATATATATATATAAAATAGTATTACATATACAATATGTAAAGGACAATGTTAGCGTTTGTTGGACAAAAATGCAGAAAGAATTAATTGATAAAGGAATGACTATCCCAGATTGGACAATGTTACCAAGTTACAAAATTTTTAAAAGCTTGTTATCTTCTAAATGTTGCTTCTTTTAATTTTCCTTTAAAATTGGTAGCGATGTTTAGAAGCACAAAAATCTAATACCCTATAGAGAAAATACATCATTAGAAACTTATTTAGGATTAATGTAATTGATGAATCCATCTCATTTTACTGAGTACCTATTTTGTATTAGGAGGTATGCTGGTGCAAGGATTCTAAAGAGGAGTAATAATTCATCTGGCCCCCAAGATTTTTACCACTAACAATGCAATTAAAGTAGATAAATACTCTTTTCATGAAACCAATTTTGAATACTCCTGATTCCCTGGGGACATTATTCCTTTGAAGAGGAGGTGACAAGAGTTGACTTTGTTTTCTATTTAAACGATTGCATATAATCACACAGACTTACATACTTCCAAGTACATATTAATTTACTATAACTATGCAAAGAGAATTTTAAAATTTTGGTGAGGGGAATCTTCTGTAACAATTGAGGTCCTCAACAGTGAATTTTTCTTTTCTGTAATTTTCCTGGAATTGCTGACATTCAGTGTGCACAGAGTATTAATGAACACAAACTTTCATCTAGTTTCAGTTGGATGAAAATAATCTATGATAGGTTGCTTGCTTAGTATGAAAGAATGTTTATTTTTTTGCTAGAATTCTATATGCTAGTATTTGCATGAGTTCTGTTTTTATAATCTTAGCCTTTTAGGAATTAGAATCCTTAGAACTAAAGTTTAAATATTTTCAAACTAAATTAAGTTGAACAGTTTAACAATTAAAAGAGAAGATTCTAATCCAGTTCTACA
Source organism: Phoca vitulina (assembly GCF_004348235.1). NCBI lineage: Eukaryota > Metazoa > Chordata > Mammalia > Carnivora > Phocidae > Phoca > Phoca vitulina. Next base: position 20,957,252 of record NW_022589710.1, read on the forward strand.
GACACTGTGCAAGTCATTGAACTATTTTTTGACTATTTGTTAATTCAAATAGAATAATGCTACTTTTTTTGGAACCTACATTCAAAGCCTAGCTGCTTTGGGTCTCAAGGTACATATGACTCCTTCTGAGATCCCCTCCCTGATTCCCCACTGTAGATTTGGGTATACCTTACAGGCTCTCCTCTAATATCCTGTGCTTTTTCTTTCTTTCTTTCTTTCTTTTTTTTTTTGGTACTTATCAGGCTTTATTTTATGCTTTGCAAGGATAAGCAATACACATGTCTTACTCGTAGTTAGATCACTTGCACTTACTGAATAAAAAGTTGATAATCAGTGTGGCAATATTATGTTTTATTTCTTTTCATTTACAAGCTATAGTAACTATTATATTGAATTATGAGACTCTTCTGAGTATTGTTTTGATAAAAATAGCTTAATTTGAAAATGAATTTATATTTAAAAATTCTGTTATTTAAGTTGTACCTAATTATGTCTAATGAACTTTACGTAATACTGAGATTTGCATGCTTTATATATTACATAAAGATCTATAAAAAAGACAAGGATGATGAAACTAAAGAATTATTCCAGAAATGTGGCGTTGTTCGGTTTTCATTTTTTATGGATTATTTTTATTCAAAAACATGGACATTGATAGATACTCTGCTGTATTACAGTGAGTCCTAAAATGTCAACAGTGACAAATGACTATTTATAGTGTGCAAACCAAAGACCAAATCCCACGTGGAAAACTATTCAGAAAGATTAGTTATGTAAGCCTATATTTAAATAAGTCTGAATCTTTAATAAAATAAAACTCAGTGAAGAGATGTTAGGGATCTAAGGTCTGACATTAAAGGTTTGCTACAGTAAATGAACAAGTTAACTGGCTCAAGACAGTCAAAGGTGGGATGAAGGACATGTATGCTTACAGTGTGATTTTAGGCATTTAAAAAAAAAAAAAAAAACTACTGGGTGCCTGGGTGGCTCAGATGGTTAAGCGACTGCCTTCGGCTCAGGTCATGATCCTGGAGTTCCTGGATCGAGTCCCGCATCGGGCTCCCCGCTCAGCGGGGAGTCTGCTTCTGCCTCTGACCCTCCCCCCTCTCATGTGTTCTCTCTCATTCTCTCTCTCTCAAATAAATAAATAAAATCTTTAAAAAAAAAAAAAAAACTACTTATGATGTTTTGCTTATAAGACAGAAGCATATTGCATGGACCAGAGACATAAAGCAAGTTATCAAGTCATATAATATATTTAACAATTGGGACTACCAATGTAGGGTACTCTTATCACATTGGTTGTTATCAGCTTCATAATTTTAGGTACATTTAACATTTAAAATGCAATATTGATGTATGGGGAGACATTTTTAGAAATGTAATTGACAAGATCTTTCCCTTATAATTCCTGAGTCTCTCGCAAAGTCACTTCCCCCTTCCTAATATGGATCAACAGCCAGCTTGCCTGGGTTTGACATCAGACTTAAATGCTTATTCTGTGACATTAAACTCTGCACTCAATTTCCTTCTCTGTAAAATAAAAATTACCATAATGGTTTCAGTATAGATTCATGGTGGGTAATAAATGAATCTATATAAGTAAACCTCTAAGAAGAAGGCCTGGCAGGTAGAAAATGCAATATAAGTGTTCATTGTGACTTTCCCGACTGGCAGTACCCCGGCTGAAACTGGTAGAATCTGGAAGACCTGTTTCTGATGATTAGTACTTAGGTACACAGGTAGCATACACGTATACAAGAGCTTAGCAGTTGCAGTTTTGAATGTGTAAGATGTTTATCCTGTCTTTTTGCTAGTAATAATGGACTTTTGAACCTATTAATGGATTAAACTCTTGTTCAAAGAAATAGTGGTGGGCAGTATATTAACAAAACTTCTAAACTCAATTTAAGGAAAACTTTAACATGAATTTATATAAACAAACAAGCGAAAATGACCCCTTCCAAAAAGTTGCACAGTAATCACTACTAGTACAATAAAACACCAGACATTTATTTATTTATTTATTTATTTATTTATTTATTTATTTATATTGCATTCTGGGGATCAAAAGCTTGACTTTTCATAACAGTGTAGTAATTGTAAGAATACATCAGTGGAAGGTGAAATGACAGGCTGATGGAGACACCTTGAGCCAGGCCCATCTGCTGGGTACATAGATCTTTAATTGTAAGAAATATCTTTTAGTTTAGAGACAATAAATCATGTCTTATGTAACTTTTGATTTCAGCAAACCATATGAGGAAAAAAAAAGATCCAAGTAGCTTGTAAGGTGTAGGTGTGTGTGTGTTTGGTGGGAGAGGGGAGTCATACTAAATCCTGGAGCTAATTCCTTAACGTCCAGGCCAAAGAAAAATACTCTCATGCCTGGATGACCAGAAGAGTCCTCTCTATTCTTGACCACTTTTAACACATCATTATTTGACTTTTTCTTCAGAACGTTTTCATTTTCTGAAAAAAAATCAAACCTACAGAAATTTGTAAGAATAGTACAATATTTATCTACATTTTCTTCACCTCAATTCACCATTTATTATTTAATGCATTCACCTTCTTCTGCTGACCAATTATCTCTCTCTCTCCCTATCTCCCTCTGCTTCTCCCTCCATCCCTACTGAATTATTTGAGATTTAGTTGCAGACTTAATGACATTTTCCCCTAAGTAGTTCATCACTTATTTTTAAGAGCTAGGGCATTCTCTTACATAACTACAATGTAATTATCATGCTCTGACAATTTAACATCGATAGAATATGATAATCTAGTATATAGTCCATTTTCAAATTTCCCTAGTTGTCCCAATTTTTTTTATAGCTGTCTTTTTCCCTTCTCCTGGATTTAATTAAAGAAAAGTCTCTACATTTGATTTTTATGTTCTCAAATACATTTTCCATATGACAGCCAGAGTAATCTATTTAAAGCTCCAAATGCATTATGGCATCTCTTTGAATCTTTTCATTACCCTTAAAATGAAATACAAACCTCTCTTTAGCTCTCCAGTCTCTTCTCATTTATTTTACACTTCAAGTTATTTTTCAATAATATTAACTTATTTTTCCACAAGTCACCATGCTCCCTGTTAAGTCTATGTGTTTGTGCATAATGTTCCTCCTATCAAAGTATTCTACCTTAATTTCTCTCTTCCCTTACCTAACTCATTTATGTTCTGTGGGTCACAAGTAATACATCATTTCCAGTGAAAAGGCTTATCTGCCAATATCAGACTGAATTTGGTGTCCCACTGTGTGCTTATGTAGCACCCTCTAGTTACAGCCAGCAGAGGATTTATCGTACCACGTTTTATTCACATCTTTTCTTCCTAGGATAGCCATCCAGATTGTTGAATCTTGGAGACAGGGACTGTATAATTTGTTAACCACTACACTGTTGAATTTATTGAGTGTTTTTCAGATAGTTGGTTCAGTGAATGCTGAGCAACAGAGCACACTAAATCATAACTGCTTTTGTGAGTCCTGGGCTGAATCTGCATAAAATTATAATTGAGTGATCTGTTTGGGTCCTTGGTTGTTTCTAAGTTAGAGACAGGCAAAAAAAAAAAAAAAAAAAAAGCGTAGCTGTTAATGTTATCTGGGCTCTGAAAATATTTTCACGATTTAACTTATCCCCTTTAAAATGATAATTTGTATATTACATTTTTGTAACATTGGAACATAAAAGTAATTCATTCTAAAATTCAGGATTTGAGGACTCTTCCAATTTCCACCTATTGGAAATCTGTATTCAGATCCAGTGATTAATTTTTAGATTTAAAACTTGTCACCAGTGATAAAGGATTCTCAGGAAAATATGGTTATTATTAATTAAAAAAAAAAAAACTTATCTGGGTAGATGAAAATAGTGTCCTAAGGAGATAAATTGGATGTTGAAAGGGGCAAATTTTAACACACAACTCTGAATTCAGTTTAACTAAAACCCATTCTTTTAAAGTAATACTTTCAAGAATTTTAAAAATTTGAGGAATTTTTAATATTTAGGTATAGGCAATAGGAGAATTACAATTATTTTTAAAAATGAGCAACTGGTTACTTTATTCATATTTTTTCTGATTTTAAGTCTTTGCTTGATATGCAGCAGAATTATTAAAGAATATTGGACTAATGTGTCATTTATAACATCAATTTGAAGAACTGAACAGCCTTAAGGAAATTATTACAGTTGCTTTAGGTGAATCTACAAATAAACACTTAGGACCTAATGCTGTCATTGGAGAATTCTACTAAACATTTAAAAGAAACACCAATCCTTCTCAAACTTTTCCAAAAATTCAAAAAGAAGGAAGCACTTTCAAATTTATTTTATGAGGCCAGCATTATCCGGATACCAAAACTCGATAAAGATATTAGAAGAAAGATTTCCATATCCCTGATGAATATAGATGCAAAATTTTTCAACAAAATACTAGTAAACTGTATTCAACAGCACATTTAAAGGATTATACAATTGACCTTTGAACAACATGGTTTTGAACTGTGCAGGTCCACTTATACATGGATTTTTTTGATACAGTATAGTACTGTAAATGTATTTACTCTTGCTTACTATTTTCTTAATAACATTTTATTTTTTCCAGCTTACTTTAGTGTGAGAGTACAGTATGTAAAACATATAACATATAAAATGTGTGTCAGTGAACTGTTTACATTATCAGTAAGACTTCCAGTCAATAGTAGGCTATTTGCAGTTAAGTTTCTGGGGAGTCAGAAGTTATACCCAGATTTTCAGCTGTGCAGGGGGCAGTGTGTTTAACCCCTGCATTGTTCAAGGGTCAACGGTATATCAGGATCAAGTGGGATTTATTCCTGGAATGTAAGGATGGTTCAACATATGAAAAAAATTAATATCATATACCATTACTAACAGAATGAAGGTCAAAACCCACATAATAATCTTAACTGATGCAGAACACATCTGACAAAATTCAATAACCTTTTATGATACAAAACTCAATAAACTAGAAATAGAAGGAAATTACCTCAACATAATAGAGATCACATATGAAAAGTCCACAGATAACATTGTTTCTGAAAAACTCAAAGCTCTAAGATCGGGAACAGAGCAAAGATGCCCACTCTTGCCACTTCTATTTAACATAAAGAGTCCTCCCAAAGCAATTAGGCAAGAAAAAGAAATAAAATGCATCCAAAATGTAAAGAGAGAAGTAAAACTATCTTTGTTTATAGATGATGATCTTATATGTAGAAAAGCCTAAAGATTTAACAAAAAAAACTGTAAGAACTAATAAATTAATTTTAAACAGTTGCAGGATACAGAATCAATGTACAAAAATCAGTTGTCTTTTTATATACACAGATAGCCATATATACAGGTAACCATTGTATTGATTTTATCACATGGTTCTAAGAACAGATTTGAAAATAGGTATTATATAAATTGCTATTCAAGCAATTAAAATATACAGTTGAAAAAAAATATATAGTTGATTCATTCAGCTGACATAGTCAGAGGAGCACTTCATAATCCCATATACAAATACGTTAAGGAGTAGGGCTACCTGGAGAACGCAGAGATTGAGTGGCAGCAGAAGTGCTAATGTACAGACTTTTTCAAGGTATTATGCTTAATACTTAAAGATAGTATGAGAGATATTTTTGAGAGATATTTTTGGCAGTTTTAATGATTATATTAAGATTTTTATAAAAATTAAACATGATTGCTTAACTTAAACAGTATGGTTTTCTGTGAGGGAATAAAAACATACTGGCCTTATTAGAGTCTTGGCCAATAGAAACTTGCATCACAGCATCAAGATTTTACATTTAAGATCACCTCACAAACATAAAACTTTCAGTCTGAATATTTGGTATGAAAATGATTACATGATAGGATAAATTTCTTCAACATTTCATTTCTCTTTTACATCTCCTATTTTAGGAATCGAAACCATTAGTTAATTCATGAATGAACTGAACAGAATAAGCAAATTACCATCTATGGAAAAATGTAACAGTAACACTTCTTTTAAAATAATCAGGGGTTTTCAAGTTTATTTTGTTAATGATGTGTTCCCTGTTTTGTCTATTTTTTTTAAGTCAAAATTAGTTCGACATTTGTATTTATCTGACATTACTCCAAATGGTTTGAATACTTAATTTGGACATAAACCATTATTATTCTTGTGAAGGAAAACATATTTCATGTGGCCATTTCAAGATTGGCCTGTGTACTCTAATTGAGTAGTTTTCCTTAAAAATCTACTGAAAATCAGTCCAATCTCTCTTGCAGTCTTCTCAGGCATACAAACTGGCTCAACTCTGGTGGGTGAGCTAGCTTAGTTTTCATTCATCTGGGGAACTGAAAGTCATTTCATTTCTGATCATTGTTTTACTATAAGTAGGTCAAAGTAAGTACCCATTGCTCATTTGTGCTCTTTTCCAAGTAAAAACAGCCCTTCAGAATCGAGAAAGAGCTGGATAATCAAGGTTCCAGAAACAGAGAGCCTTTGGGGTTGTTCGAGCTCTGGGAAGCTATTTGGAGCTCTGTTTCTGTTCTAAACACAGACATTTTGGGCAGCAGACAAACACTGAGCAAAGGGTTCTGTGGTTAATTCTTCTCTCCATTCTTTCCTATGATGGCTTCAATGCTTCATTAGAAGTATGACACTGAAAACCAACATATTTTTTTAATAATCTAATATGGTAGGAGTATGGTTAGCTTTGTCAACTTGGCTGGCTACAGTACCCAGTTATTTGATTAAAAACTAATCTAGGTTTGGGGCGCCTGGGTGGCTCAGTTGGTTAAGCGACTGCCTTCGGCTCAGGTCATGATCCTGGAGTCCCGGGATCGAGTCCCGCATCGGGCTCCCTGCTCAGCAGGGAGTCTGCTTCTCCCTCTGACCCTCCCCCTCTCATGCTCTCTCTCTCTATCTCATTCTCTCTCTCAAATAAATAAATAAAATCTTTAAAAAAAAAAACTAATCTAGGTTTTACTGTAACATTGTTTTATAGCTGTGGTTAACATCTATAATCAGTCAACCTTAAGTAAAGGAGATTAACCTCAATAATGTGAGGGGGCTTATCCAATCAGCTGAAAGACCTTAAGAGCAAAAATGGAGGTTTCTTGAGGAAGAAAAAATTTTGCTTAAGACTGCAGCATCAACACCTGCCTGAATTTCAATTTGCTTACCTGCTGTATGAATTTCAAATTTTCCAGCCCCTCCACAATCATGTAAGCCAGTTCTTTAACTTCATTCTCTATTGACAGAGAGAGTTTAATGACATTAATTAATGGTTAGTTTTATCAGAATCATTTCACAGGGGGAAGGTTTGGATTGTCATTGGGTTGAGAATATTTGGAAACTGATAGAATTAACCATTAATATATGTTCTTGAAGTACTAATGTATATATTTTTAAAAATCAAGTTAGACAGTTAATTCTATAATATTACAAATAGCTGGCTTTGTGTCTTTTTTAAAGCACCATTTGCCTGCCATCATTCATTTAAATTTCATTTGAATATTTTTTATGTTAAAAATTAAGCTTTCCAGTAAATACAAAGTAAAATGTAAAAAATACTCCTTTTTATTATTATTTGCATTTCAACAAAACCAAGTAATTCTTCTTGCTTCAGTGTATTAAATCGTACTGTTTTAAAAAGTAATCTTCACAGACAACATAATATAAAGTAAAAAAAAAAAAAAGAAAAACTAAAAACAAAAGCACCCCACCAAAACTGTCCTTGTCCTCACCCTCACATTCCAGTGCATGTATAACAAAGGGCTTTTGCCTATTCCCAAACATATAGGCATTTTCAGTCTTGTTAATCAATGAACAGACCTGAAAAATATTCTTATGAATTCAGATGCTAATAATTACAGAAATAATACAGTAAGAGTATTTGTATGACTTTTAAAAATTTATAAATCATATTTATATATTATTTTCATGTATGCATCAGTGATAAAATTAGAAAGATATAGTAATCATATTATCTCATAAATGAGAAAGCTGAGGCTCAGAGACATTTAATAGATTGCCAGATATCATGCAATTATTGCAAGAGAGAGACATAATATAAGCATTTTGATTGTCAAACCATCTTATTCCCCCTTTATCAGACCCCTTCATCCTATAAATCTTTGACTTAGCTATTAATTTTATCATTGCTGTCAGGTAGAAATGTCTTAAATCACTCTGTGATTACAATAAATTGTAAGGGCAATAATGTTTTGGCAGGTGGGGAGAATACTAAGACTTCAGTAAGATACCTGCAATTCATGTTTGCTTTTTAATGCAATAAGAGATTTATAAAAAATTTAAAAAATGAACTTAGACCTCATTAAGAATGATTTTAAATCATTAAGAATGATTTTAAATCATTAAGAATGATTTTGCAATAAAAGGAGCTACTCTGGAAAACAATGGAGTTTAAAAATTTTAAAAAGCAAAAATCCAAGTTTCTGAAATCTGCTTCTAAGATGACTGACCAAGTTCCTATTGGACTGATCCTCCTAGAAATAACATCATTGAATTCTGGACAAAAAATAAATAAAAATAAAACAAACAGCAAAAACAAACACAAATTACCTATTGGCACTGGAGAGTGAACAAAAGCACACAGATTATATGGGGAAATAAGCACTTGGACAAAGGGAAAACCAAATGGTGAAATTTTAATTTCTATAGCTTTTATACTGGAAGAAAGCTGCCATTGACACTGCAGAGTTTTTCTAAGACTCCAACATAAGAAGTAAAGAACAGAGTTTGGGGCAACAGAAGCTGCTAGAAAGTTAAGAAAGTAGGGAATGGGAATTTCAGAGTGACCACAAGTTTCTGGAAAAGAGAGAGCCAAAAGGGGAAGCTGCTTATTGTGTCTTCAAATTTCTGGCTGACTCCTGAACTATTCATGTGCAGGAAAAAACTCTAAGCAATCGAACTAAAAATAGAAGAATTGAACTGAAATTTTAGCTGCTACCCAAGAGGCATAATTTATAGCTTGTCAACAGTCAAGTTATTTTCTTGCTAAAACAAAAATAAATAACAATAATTCTCAGGGAAATACAACATAATCCAGAGTCTGCAGAACATAACATTCACATTCACATTCAATTACTTGCATTAGAATAACCAGGAAGATGCAAATTAAAGAATATCAACAGAGAAAAACCAAATATGACCAAACTGTTGAATTATTCAGATAAGGATTATGAAGCCACCCTTTGATAATGCTGTACAATGATAATAAAGGAAAATATCTTCATAATGAATAATAAATGGTTAGAAAATATCCACAGATAAATGCAAACAATGAAAATTTCATTGAATAAGCTTAATAGAAGAATGGAGACAACAGAGGAAATAGTGAACTTAAAGATAAATCAATAGAAATTACCTATTGTGAAGAACAGGGAGAGAAAAGGATACAATAAAAAATTCAATAGAGATTTACTATATGTTTAATAAGTCCCAGAAGAAGATGAGGAAAACCATGGGGCCAAAAAAATTTTTTGAAAAAGTAGTGTTTTAAAAATGTTCCAAAATTGTGACAGTCATAAATTCACAGATTGAAGTAAAGCAAACCCCAAGAAAAATAACTACAAATAAAACTATTCCTACACCCATTAAAATCATGTTGCTGAAAACCAAAATTTAAGAAGAAAACAGCCAAACAAATACAACACATTACATACAGGAAAACGATGATTTGAACAAACAATTGCTTCTCATCAGAAACCATGGAGGCAGGAAGTCTGTGGAACAAATATCTTAAAGGGTGAATTGGGGAAAAAGAAAACACAAAAATAATCTGTCCAACCAAATTCTCTATCTTGCAAAACATTTTTCAGGAATGAAAGTGAAATAAAAATATTTCGGGTTAAAAAACAAAAACGAAGAGAATTGTTACTGGCATTCTTATCAAATGAGAAAGGATATTATTACAAAAATGAGAAAGGACATTACTCACGCTAAAGGAAAATGATACCAGTGAAAACAGATATTCTGGAAGGAAAGAATTGCTCCAGAAATGATAAATGTATAGATATAAGTAAATATAAAAGACTACTTTTTCTTAATTTCTTTAAAATACATATGATAGTTTAAAAGATATTAAAACATTGTTTTGTAGTGTTTATGCAATAGGTAGAAATAATATATATGAAAACTATAGCATAAAGTATAAAGCAAGGGTCAGCATATTACAGGCTCTTTTTATAAATATTTTTCAACTGGAATGCAGTTATGCCCATTCCTTTACATACTGGCTATGGCTGCTTTTCTGCAGCAATAGCAGAGACTGGCACAAAAAAAGCCCAATATGCTTCCCTCCCAAGTATAAAAGAGGGGAGGAGGAAAATGGACCTATGCAATTGCAATGTTTCTACATTTTACAAGAATTGGCATAATATTAACTCTAAGTAGACTGAAAAATAAAGGTGCGCACTGTAATCACAGGAGAAATTATTTTAAAATAATATGAGGCATTGCTAAAACCCTAATACATAAATTTCCATTGGAATTCTAAAAAATAACCTTTAATTCATCTAAAAGAATGCAAAAGAGATGAAATAGAGAAACACAAAAGAGAGAGGACAGAAAACAAATAACAAAATGGTAGACAAAGATTCTACCATATCAGTAACTACAAGAGTAACAGACTAAAATTCCAGTTAAAAGACAAAAATTATCAGAATGATAGATTTTTTTAAAAAAGGCTCAACTTTATGATATCTCCAAAATACGCATTTCAAATACAAAGAAGCTGACAGGCTGAAAGTAAATGAAAGGAAAACAATAGACATTTGATCATTATTATTCATAGATTCCATATTTGCAAATTTGCTACTTTCTAAGTTTTATTGATAACCCTAAAATCAATACTTATACAGCTTTCATGATTATTTGTAGATAGACACGAAGCAGTGAAAATTTCAGTCCTCAACACAGACACTCCCAACAGAGGTCAATCAAAGTGACATGCTGCCTGCTTTTTCAGCTTTCCTGCTATGGAAAAGTATCCTTTTTGCAGTCTATTTAATGTCATATTTTTTATATTTTTGTGCTTTTTATTGGTGACTTTGCCATTTACAATGGCCCTGAAGCATAGTGATGAATTGTTGTTGTCTAGTGTTCTAAGCTCAAGAAGGCTATTATGTACATTATGGAAAAAGTATGTTTGTTAGATAAACTTCCTTCAGGCATGAATTATAGTGCTATTGGCCTCAATGAAACAGGAATAGAAAGTCATAAAGGCTAATGTAAAGGCAACAGAAAAAAGATAAAAATGGAAGTGGATGCAATAATAAAGTATTATAATATTTGTATTGGCAAGAAAACTTTTGAATCAACTTTTGAATCAATCATGAATTAGTGATCTGACACTGTGGTTAATGAAATCAGGGTTATGACAACTGGTCTCTAGAATGTGAGGAATACATGAAAAGAATGTGAGAGAGGTGACAAATACAGAGAACAGAAAGTGAAGGCACAAATGAAGAAATTAAAAATCGGTTAACTGTAATAATATTTAGCTTTGTTTAATATCAGAAATAAATAAATAAATACAGAATATCTGTATTTCCCCAGGAGGGAACCACAAAAAGCAAGTCAGATAAAATAATTACTCTAAAAAAAGTTGTTCCCACTCTGGATTAATGTCAGGTTAAAAAGTTTTATAATACGAGGAAAAGAATATAAAAAGATCTATAATTAGAAAACTAGATAAAATATTCCAAAAGGTTAAAGAAAAAAGTCTACCAATACCCAAAAGATAGAAAATACTCTACTTTCAAATGTTCAACATTTGGATATTATGAATGCCAAAAAAAATTTGACTCAAGATTTTTATACCCAACTACCTTACATTTCTGTGGAAGGCTAATGAAAGATATTTTTAAATAGTCATAGGTGAGCACTCATATACCCACTCCTACCTACTTTGAAAAATAGCTAAAGTACTTGAAAGTGTACTAAAATCAGGTCCACTCCTTACATCTGAGAAATCTTCTGAGAGAAAAGAAATCAATATCTGTATGCTAAATGTCTAAATATTTAAAAGTTATATAAGGCAACAAACAGGTAAATAAGACATTTTTATTATTCTGTTTTATCAAATATACTTTCATAAAGACAAAGTAAAAATGTGTGTATAACTGTGGCTTGCCTATAACTGAAGGTCAGCAAGATATCAAAGATAACTAAATTTAATCATCATCAGGCATTTCTGGATGTCCTGTTGACAGGTCAACAATGTTTAGATAAGTAATAAGTAAATACATGAATAATTCATGTTATTACTTATTCCATTAACTGTTATTTTTATAACATTTCATATATAAATGTTATTTATTCCATTTCTTACTTTCATTTTAGTAAAACCAATGTGTTTCTGTAGTTAAGACTTTCAATATTTGTCACCTATTGATACTAATGAAGTAAAGGATTAAAATTTACATGTAATTTATTTAAAGTATATGAAATATGAATATTTTCATTAAAATACAAACTTATGCAAATATTCATAAAATTAAAATTATATTGTATGTTATCAAAAGTTATTTTCCTTCTAAAACATTTAAAATGACCTATTAAAATAAAGAGCTAAATATTATTACAATTAACTGATTTTAAATTTCAAATCAAACATTTAAATAAACTAGAAAACTTTTATATTTTTGAACATTTAGAAAAAGAAACTATTTGTAATTCTAACATTTAAAGTCTGTAAAATTACCAATGAAATAATATGTCTCCAGCTACATGTAAACAAATTTAAGAGTAATGTATTTAACATTACAAAGTATTACTCACTTTCCAGGTGCAACTCTTGTGATTGCCCGCTAATTCATGAGTAATTCTGTACAATAAACTAAAAAAAAGCCAGCAAGACAATAAATGCTTTGTGCTATTGGGAGAAGATAGTTATTTATGCAAAAATCAGTTGTGTTCAGCTTTCTGAAATGGAGGATTTTTAAATTAATCAATTTGCCTTTCTTTTATTTAAGCATTCTTTTTGGGGCTAATATCCTTTCACTCCGAATCATCTCCAGTGTGGGATATAGCTACCCTGTAGAAAGTTACTCCACCAAACTCTTAGACATGAGGAAACATGTCCCTGCGGCCTAAATGGTGTTAATCAGAGAGATGATTAGGTTTAGTTGTACTTCATCAGTACTGACCACTGGATAAATGACAGTGGTACCATGTATTCTTACTAAAATTGAGTGTGTTTGTGAGAAACAGAGCCTAGGATCCACTGGGCCTGCAATGTGAATATGTCTTCCAGTTAGGGTCATTGCTTTCCTGCGAGTCTAACTTTTTATAAGACCTATGTGAAAAAAGCAGTCTTGTCATTGGGGAATATACATGATGCTTAGCACTAGGCAGTCTAGAAAAGGCGGATTAGAAGTTGAAGGAGTTAATTGGGAAGTCCTCTAGGCAGCTACCTAGAACCTGGGCATCTGGGGCATGGGATTCTGTAGTAACACTGCCAGATGGAATAAGCCCCAGTTCCATCAGAAGTTGACCTTATTTATAGTCCCTCTCACTGAGTGAAGAGGAGTCTTCAGTCACAATGTTCTTATTGCTCAGGCAGCTAAGTGTGAGTTTCTGGTTTCATTTTTGGGTAGTTCAACTAATTGGACCATACTTTCTTCTCTGCAATAACTTTTCTAGTACTAGCAAAAGGTGCTCCTCATTCTTACCATTATTTTACTAATCAGATGGAATCTTTTATGATGTTTGAGGACATTCCAGATCTTTTAATGAAAAAACAAGAAAAGTTTTTGAGGAAACACTTTACACTTAGGACTAGAAAACATTTTTCATCTATTTTTACAAAAGCATTTTAATTTAAAGGCAGAACAATGCTTTTCTGCATGCTTTGTTGTTTTAATTGGAGAAGTCTAAAATACTGCCTAGGGACAGAAAAATTTTCTTCTTCATATATTCCTTGTATGATCGATGGGTGCTTCTGGGTTAAATATATATTTTAAAAAATCAATGAATTATCTTAACTATTATAGAGACACAAAGCAATAAAAATGTACAACATATTAATCTTTATTTTCTATGGAAGATGGGATCTGACTGATGTAAAAATGGATATATAATAATTTATTTTTCTAAAAGGACAAGAAGGACATATAGCAAAATATTAGCAGCAGTTATTTCCAGATAGTAGAATTATAAGTATTATTTATTACCCATTTCTGTATTTAAGGATGTATTATTTTAAAAATTGAGATATATGTGGATGGGTGTATGTATGTATGTAAACACACACACACACACACACACACACACATCCACACACACTTTTTTTTAAATCTGAAGGACCTTGTAATCTAGTAAAGAAGATGTAACATGTACATAAGTATCCATAATACATGTAGAAAAAATAAGGATGTCAAAAGTATTACAGATAAAGTACCATAGGTGATTAACATGGGAAGATAAGATATCAGGTTTTTTCCTTGGCTTTTGGATTTTGCAGGGAAAATATTTTCTTTTGTACTGAACAGAACACATTGCTTTTTATTTTTCAATTAGATATGTCAGCAGTAATTTTTAGACTTGACAATCTCTCAATTCAACCAAATTGAATAGGGGTTGAGTTTCAAAACTATAATTAGAAATCCAAGTAAATATAAAATATATGTATTTCAAAAATATTAGAAGTTATAATAAATAATTTTAGTTGATGAATGAATAGGGATTCATTAAGATCACTATACAATATCAAGTAATAGTTTGTGGTACTATAATTTCCATCTAATTTATTTTATATACCTCTTTTAATATGATATTATAGTTAGTATCCAAAGTGTTCTATCAAATTCCTTCATCTGTGTTTTGAGACATGAATCCCATAGTTAAATTAATTTGGGAAGTACTTTATAATTTATCTCCATTTGTAAAATTAAAAAAATATTTAGATGTACTTTATTTGAGAAAAAAATGAGATTAATGTAATGTGTAAAACAGTTCAGCTACAAAAATTTCTGTATTTTTCAGATTCTCAAACGTTTCCTATTATGGTGTAAATTTTTTATTTAAAAAAATGGGGATTTCCATTAGTGAGTAGAACTGCCAGAATTTGAGGTAAAGGGAATCTCTATTTGAGTTATGCATAATATGCAGAAAAATCATGGAAAGTAGCCTGTAGGTGGCAGTGTTTTGATATTCCAGAAGATAACCATCTCAAGTTACTTTCTTTCTATGATTCATGTTTATATCTTGCCTCTGAATCATATATAAAAACAACCAGCTGAGTGTATGTTGTCAGCTGGTAAGCACTTTTTAATGAACCAGACCTCACTTTTGTTTGAACATGCATCAATGTTTATGATTTTATTTCAGAACATCACCAGAATAAGGATTATTTTGGTCAAGAGAGAATTAAATCAGCCAGTGATGAGAACTTACAAACAGGAACAGGCATCTCTAATGGTTCTGTAGCTTATTTCATCTGTTGTTCTATTTCTTTTCTGTGTAGTGTGTTGTGAAGTGTGTGATTTATTCATAGAAGGCACTGTCACTACCCAAAGAATTGTACTCTGAACCACAGAAGAGTCTTGACAAAAACCATTAAAGAAGGGAATAATAATGAAAATATCAAGTATTTATAGACTGTGTTTTATTTTTTCCCTTGACTAATGACCACTGATCATGAAAGCTGAACCAAATGAAAATGCCAATATGCAACCATTTTTAACTACAAAAAAAATGGCAACTTTATACGATTCAGGCTAATTTATTTGATTTGAGTCTAACCAATTCTGATGGTTCTTAGAGTTTCATTTCAGTATGAGAAATCAGTAATAATAGAAGTATTCTCTGAGTAGCAGTCACAAATTAATGTCACCATAAGATAAATGAGCCAGTTATAAAAGTGAAATTGAGGTTTATTTAAAGGGTCTGAACAGGCCATCCATCACAGAGACCACATGCCTTTCATGCAACTGGGGGTAGATGTCTAAATGGCTGGTGTTAATAGTTTACTTACTGATTTACACAGAATTTCAGATAACTCAAAACATGGAAGTAGTTACATTAGTTCCTGCTGGTTGCCGTAACAAAATACCACACACTTTGTGGCTTAAAACAGAAAAAATATATTCTCACAAATCTGGTATCTGGAAGTCTGAATCTAGAAGGGCCAGATCTGTTCCTTACCCCTTCCAGCTTCTGCCGGTTGCCAGCGCCCTTGGCTTTTTTTTTTTTAAGATTTTATTTATTTATTTGACAGAGAGAGACACAGCAAGAGAGGGAACACAAGCAGGGGGAGTGGGACAGGGAGAAGCAGGTTTCTCGCAGAGCAGGGAGTCCAATGTGGGGCTCAATCCCAGGACTCTGGGATCATGACCTGAGCCGAAGGCAGACGCTTAACGACTGAGCCACCCAGGCACCCCTGCGCCCTTGAATTGAGGCCAGACTCCAATTGCTGCCTCTGTTTTACATTGCCTTCCCCTCTGCGCCTGTTTTCTCTTCTGTGTGTCTCTTTTTTTTTTTTTTTAAAGATTTTATTTATTTGACAGAGAGAGAGAGGCAGGCTCCCTGCTGAGCAAGGAGCCCGATGTGGGACTCGATCCCAGGACCCTGGGATCATGACCCAGGCCGAAGGCAGCCGCTTAACCGACTGAGCCACCCAGGTGTCCCATCTTCTGTGTGTCTCTTATACGACACTCGTCACTTGATACCTATCCCACCGGATAATCCTCCTCTCAACGTCCTTGCCTTAGTCACATGTACAAAGACCCTTTTTCTAAATAAGGTAACATTAACCGGTTACTTTAGGCGAGTAGGATCTGAACACATCTCTTGGAGGGCCACCATTCAACCCATTACAGTAGTGCTGGATTTCTTTCAAAGGAACTGAGGCAATTCTTTTTTTTTTTTTTTTTTTTTTT
>NW_022589710.1:20974259-21034380 GCF_004348235.1 Phoca vitulina
TTTTTTTTTTTTTTTTTTTTTTTGATGTCTAGGATTTGCTTTATTTTTTTTTTAATTTTATTATGTTATATTAATCACCATACATTACATCATTAGTTTTTGATGTAGTGTTCCATGATTCATTGTTTGCGTATAACACCCAGTGCTCCATGCAGTACGTGCCCTCTTTAATACCCACCACCAGGCTAACCCATCCTCCCACCCCCCTCCCCTCTAGAACCCTCAGTTTCTTTTTCAGAGTCCATCGTCTCTCATGGTTCATCTCCCCCTCCGATTTCACCCCCTTCATTCTTCCCCTCCTGCTATCTTCTTCTTTTTTTTTTTTTTTTTAACATATAATGTATTATTTGTTTCAGAGGTACAGGTCTGTGATTCAGCAGTCTTACACAATTCACAGCACTCACCATAGCACACACCCTCCCCAATGTCTATCACCCAGCCACCCCATCCCCCCCACCCCCCACCACTCTAGCAACCCTTAGTTTGTTTCCTGAGATTAAGAATTCCTCATATCAGTGAGGTCATATGATACATGTCTTTCTCTGATTGACTTATTTCATTCGGCAGCATACCCTCCACTTCCATCCACATCATTGCAAATGGCAAGATTTCATTCCTTTTGATGGCTGCATAATATTCCATTGTATATATATATACCACTTCTTCTTTATCCATTCATCTGTCGATGGAATCTTGGCTCTTTCCATAGTTTGGCTATTGTGGACATTGCTGCTATAAACATTGGGGTGCACGTACCCCTTCGGATCCCTACATTTGTATCTTTGGGGTAAATACCCAGTAGTGCAATTGCTGGCTCATAGGGTAGCTCTATTTTCAACTTTTTGAGGAACCTCCATACTGTTTTCCAGAGTGGCTGCACGAGCTTGCATTCCCACCAACAGTGTAGGAGGGTTCCCCTTTCTCCACATCCCCGCCAACATCTGACATTTCCTGACTTCTTAATTTTAGCCATTCTGACTGGTGTGAGCTGGTATCTCATTGAGGTTTTGATTTGGATTTCCCTGATGCCGAGTGATGTTGAGCACTTTTTCATGTGTCTGTTGGCCATTTGGATGTCTCCTTTGGAAAAATGTCTGTTCATGTCTTCTGCCCATTTCTTGATTGGATCATTTGTTCTTTGGGTGTTGAGTTTCATAAGTTCTTTATAGATTTTGGATACTAGCCCTTTATCTGATATGTCATTTGCAAATATCTTCTCCCATTCTGTCTTTTGGTTTTGTTGACTGTTTCTTTTGCTGTGCAAAAGCTTTTTATCTTGATGAAGTTCCAATAGTTCATTTTTGCCCTTGCTTCCCTTGCCTTTGGCGATGTTTCTAGGAAGAAGTTGCTGTGGCTGAGGTCGAAGAGGTTGCTGCCTGTGTTCTCCTTTAGGATTTTGATGGACTCCTGTCTCACATTGAGGTCTTTCAACCATTTGGAGTCTATTTTTGTGTGTGGTGTAAGGAAATGGTCCAGTTTCATTCTTCTGCATGTGGCTGTCCAATTTTCCCAACACCATTTGTTGAAGAGACTGTCTTTTTTCCATTGGACATTCTTTCCTGCTTTGTCAAAGATTAGTTGCCCATAGAGT
The DNA here is from genome assembly GCF_004348235.1 of Phoca vitulina. Classification (NCBI taxonomy): domain Eukaryota; kingdom Metazoa; phylum Chordata; class Mammalia; order Carnivora; family Phocidae; genus Phoca; species Phoca vitulina. Next base: position 20,975,851 of record NW_022589710.1, read on the forward strand.
TGAGGTTCCATTTCTGGGCTCTCTATTCTGTTCCCTTGATCTATGTGTCTGTTTTTGTGCCAGTACCATACTGTCTTGATGATGACAGCTTTGTAATAGAGCTGGAAGTCCGGAATTGTGATGCCGCCAGCTTTGCTTTTCTTTTTCAACATTCCTCTGGTTATTCTGGTTCCATACAAATGGAGTCTGGGGTCTTTTCTGGTTCTATACAAATTTTAGGATTATTTGTTCCATTTCTTTGAAAAAAGTGGATGGTATTTTGATGGGGATTGCATTGAATGTGTAGATTGCTCTAGGTAGCATTGACATCTTCACAGTATTTGTTCTTCCAATCCATGAGCATGGAACGTTTTTCCATTTCTTTGTGTCTTCCTCAATTTCTTTCATGAGTATTTTATAGTTTTCTGAGTACAGATTCTTTGCCTCTTTGGTTAGATTTATTCCTAGGTATCTTATGGTTTTGGGTGCAATTGTAAATGGGATCGACTCTTTAATTTCTCTTTCTTCTGTCTTGTTGGTGTATAGGAATGCCACTGATTTCTCTGCATTGATTTTATATCCTGCCACTTTACTGAATTCCTGTATGAGTTCTAGCAGTTTTGGGGTGGAGTCTTTTGGGTTTTCCACATAAAGTATCATATCATCTGCAAAGAGTGAGAGTTTGACTTCCTCTTTGCTGATTCGGATGCCTTTTTTTTTTTCTTTTTGTTGTCTGATTGCTGTGGCTAGGACTTCTAATACTGTGTTGAATAGCAGTGGTGATAGTGGACATCCCTGCCGTGTTCCTGTTCTTAGCAGGAAAGCTCTCAGTTTTTCCCCATTAAGAATGATATTCACTGTGGGTTTTTCATAGATGGCTTTTATGATATTGAGGTATGTACCCTCTATCCCTATACTCTGAAGAGTTTTGATCAAGAAAGGATGCTGTACTTTGTCAAATGCTTTTTCTGCATCTATTGAGAGGATCATATGGTTCTTGTTCTTTCTTTTATTAATGTATTGTATCACATTGATTGATTTGCGGATGTTGAACCAACCTTGCAGCCCAGGGATAAATTCCACTTAGTCATGGTGAATAATCCTTTTAATGTACTGTTGGATCCTACTGGCTAGTATTTAGGTGAGAATTTTTGCATCCATGTTCATCAAGGATATTGGTCTGTAATTCTCCTTTTTGATGGGGTCTTTGTCTGGTTTGAGGATCAAGGTAATGCTGGCTTGATAAAACGAGTTTGGAAGTTTTCCTTCCATTTCTATTTTTTGGAACAGTTTCAGAAGGATAGGTATTAATTCTTCTTTAAATGTTTGGTAGAGGGCACCTGGGTGGCTCAGTTGCTTAAGCAACTGCCTTCAGCTCAGGTCATGATCCTGGAGTCCTGGGATCGAGTCCTGCATCAGACTCCCTGCTTGGTGGGGAGTCTGCTTCTCCCTCTCACCCTCCCCCCTCTCATCCTCTCTCTGTCTCATTCTTTCTCTCTCAAATAAATAAATAAAATCTTTTAAAATAAAAAAAATAAATGTTTGGTAGAATTCCCCTGGGAAGCCATCTGGCCCTGGGCTCTTGTTTGTTGGGAGATTTTTGATTACTGCTTCAATTTCTTTAGTGGTTATAGGTCTGTTCAGGTTTTCTATTTCTTCCTGGTTCAGTTTTGGCAATCCTTAAGGAAAAGAAAGATTCTGATCCAGTTTTGTCTTAGTGTGCTTCTATTTGCAATTCACCACCAAGTAATCTGGGGTCTAATAAAGTTCTTTATTCATATTCATTCTCCAAAACAAAATAAGAAAACTTTCAGAAGCATACTTAGACCTGGAATAGGCAAAAGGCACTTGAAAAACACTGTCACTTCTACCATTTGACTTTCTGGTCCATGAAGAATGTGGTTCACAATGGGATAAGAAGCTTGCACCCGAGTGTAAATCTTCATCAAGAAAGTCTTGCTAGAAAGAAAATGTTAGCTGAATAAAATTAGTATACTTGGAGATATAAGTGATTTACATTCTAGTATGGCTCCATACCTCTTAGCAGACTGGTAATGCTTTGCACAACAGAACTGTATGTACCATTGTTCTAGAGGGTTTTCTTCCTTCCTTTCTTTCTCTCTTTTTTTTTTTTTAGAGAATGTCAGGAAGGGGCAGAGGGAGAGGGAGAGAGAATCTTAAGCAGTCTCCATGTACAGCACAGGGCCCGACGCTGGGGCTCAATCCCATGACCCTGAGATCCTGACCTGAGCTGAAATCAAGAGTCGGACACCTAACCAGCTGAGCCACCCAGATGCCCCTAGATGGTTTTCTAATAAGGCTGCCATGTAGTTTTCTAGATCTCTGAGAGAATATAACCTTTTTTGAGTACCAGTGTTAAAGGTCTAAATCTTGCAGAGTCATTTAACTTTTGAGATTAATTTTAGAAAACCCCCAAGCTGTGATTTTTTAAATTTTTATTTTAATTAATTAATTAATTTATTTATTTATTTTACTTATTGAGAAAGTAACCACACTGAAGGTTTTGGTTTTATTGTAAAAAGCTGGTCAGTTTTATATAACTTGAAATTTTAAATTCAGCATTCCTTTCCCTCTCTGGGTTCATCAGTTTCTTGCCCTCAAATTCTTTCTTGTCTTTCTGCTGATTCCCAAATAATAAGTAACTAAATATTTGATGTAATCACGATTTCTGTAAAAGAATCACTTTTGAAATTTCGAGAATCATGCTTTTTACACTCCCATTAAGATGGATCCAATAGGGGCACCTGGGTGGCTCAGTCATTAAGCGTCTGCCTTCGGCTCAGGTCATGATCCCCGTGTCCTGGGATCGAGTCCTGCATCAGGCTCCCTGCTCAGTGGGAAGCCTTCTTCTCCCTCTGCCTCTGCCGCTCCCCCTGCTTGTGCTCTCTCTGTCTCTGTCAAATAAATAAATAAAGTCTTAAAAAAAAAAAAAAGATCCAATAATCTAAGAGATTTTGGAAACATCTGGATATAACCCCCCCCCTTCCAATTACTGAAGGCATTTTTATTATCATATTTCCAAGGAGAGAATTAGTATTTCACAGATAAGTATAAATTACTTTGTTCATTTATTTAAGCAGCGTTTCTTGACCATTTGGATACTGAACCTCATTAGGCATATTTTACACTTTTTTTGTTTAGATTTATTTGTTTACTTTAGAGAGTGAGTGTGCATGAGTGGGGGTAGGGGCAGAGGGAGAGGGAGAGAGGGAATCTCAAGCAGACTCCCTGCTGAGCATGGAGCCCAATATGGGGCTTGATCTCATTACCCTGAGATCATGACCTGAGCTGAAACTAAGAGTCAGGAGATTAACTGACTGAGCCACCCAGGTGCCCTAGGCATATTTTACTCTTAAGGACTAACAACAGACTGAATAGGAATATGAAGAAATGCACACATAGTTGTAATAGTAGAATTTGATGCTGGATAATTACAAATCCCATGAGAGAACATACGAGGATTCCTAATTCAAAGTGAAGGATCCAAGATTTCCCAGAGGAAGTGGTTCTTCAAGTAGGTATGAAAAGGCAACTAGAAAATTCATCCACTGCTGAATTCTCCTTAGCCACTATTTACCACTCTAAAAGAATGGTAGTTTTGTTAGATAAAAGAGGTATAACTTTGACACCTTAGCCTTTTCCACCCTGATCTGGTATGGCCTTCGGAACAGACATGGGGCAGCTTGGTTACCTTCAGAAGCTAAGGATCTGCATGAATGTAGGAAAAAGTATTTAAGGCTCAGTGGAAGGACACCTAAGCAAGGCTTTATCTTTTAATAATATACATTGGCATGCAGAGGCCATTATTCCTATAATCTTATTGAAAAAAGTCTTAAGTGATGCCTATAACACAGTGTATTTTAGACTGAAGTAGGTAGCTTATAAACCAGGAGACACCAAAACTAATTGTGATTATTGGAACTTCTTGCTGTATGTATCTCCCTCCAAGACACTGCCAAAGCTTTGTGGGATGGTATTCTCTCTTACCACAGTAAGTCATAAACTTAGTTTTGTCCTATTAACAGGTTGTATTGGAGATATTTGAGGAGCAACCATTCGACAAGATTTAATGGTGAAGAGTTTGACAATCATGATTTAGCAAATTCATAAGCAACATGGCTTGGGCCTTGACTTAGAGATAGGATAGGACTCTTATTTGACTTCTAAAGTCTAACTTTTTGAGTCAGTAAAATAGTGGGATTTCTTCTGGAGTAAATTTTCTGAAAGTACAAAGCAAGACATGAAACTAGACTGGACAAATTTTTGTTGTTGATGTTGTTATAGGCATAATGATTTACTGATTAAGAGGAGACTGTTGTTCAGGCAGCTAGATTGGCAACTCAGTATGTGGTTTGCTTATAAGCCTGTGAACGCTGAGAAATTTCTGCTCCTCCTAGGTAGGGATTTTATCTTTTCCTAATCATTAAAGATGTGTTTGCATTAGCATATGGAGTGAAATACAAAGGCTCTATTTTAAATAAATGAAACAATTTGTCACTGCATGTGACAAGACTTCCTCCCTGTGATAATGAATACTTGTATAGGAGAGGAAACTGCAAAGAACTGGGAATTGAAATACAAAGAAAGGAGCTGAATCTCACCATACTAAAGACAGAGCTTTTGCTTTTAAGTGTAAATGTACCATTTACTATGTCCCCTGGTGAAATAAAGGTATCCTTCATTGTGTATTAACTATGACCTTGAAAATTACAAAGCAGTGTACAGTGCAAAGGAGAAAAAGTGAATTAAACTTAACAACAAAGGATTTTCTTTTGTTTAACTATCCAAAGTAAAGGAATCATTAAGACTTTGTAAAAATGAACTTTAGCTTCTTTTCTAATTATCAAGTAAAAATTTCCATAACTAATTATTTGCTTAACAAAGATAAGTTTCCAAATCCATATTGCACTTGAAATAAAATTCATTAAATTACATAATTTTACTGCTGAATTATTTCTTAGATTTATGAAAAGGAAATATTTATATTTTTTTCCATACATAAATAGTATGAAGTAGGAATAACCATATTCTGGAGAAACTGGTAAAACTAAAAAATAGTAGAACAATTGCCTTATTTTATATTGTGCAACATCTTACAAACCAACACTATGTAAGACGCTTAATTGTTCCTTATTGTTTATAAAATAACTATCAATAGGATTTAAACAAGGAAAGAAATCTACCATGAGAATTATGGATTAGGGATTAATTATGAGAATAAGACCTTATTTAATTATGGGAAAGACTGAAGATGAAAGGGTCTGGAAGGGAGATTTGGGAGATCACTAGCCAGCCCTATTAAAGAACTGACAGGAGGAAGTATAAGAGATTCTGAGAAGCCAGTAATGTCCAGCTACCAAATGAAATGGTAAAAAAATCTAGGGCAAATTGTCCAAATTGCAAAGCTCTTGCTTTTAAAGGTCTCCAGCCAAATATCTGATGATGGACTTCAGTTGTTATTGGTCAATAGGGCTGGCAGGGAGAAAAGCTGGATATAGAGCAAAACAGGATGAAAACCATTTTTTTGTCTGTCAGGGCATCTAATCCAATGACCTCCAAAGAGTAATGGTAGTTGCTTTACTTCTACCTTCCAATTCTCAAACAAATTCCTATTTTGATTGACTCTAATAGAAAATATAGGGCATGGAATTCTGAGAAACATACTTTCACCTTAACTTAATTGAGTACAAACCATCACACTTAAATATAAATTATAAAAACTTTCAAGTAGCAGTTAAGAAAAATAATGGAGGGCATCTGGGTGGCTCAGTGGGTTAAGCGTCCAGTTCTTGATTTCAGCTCAGGTCATGATCTTGGGGTTGTGGGATCAAGTTCGCTTGGGCTCCACACTGGGTGTGGAGACTGCTTAAGATTCTCTCTATCCCTCTGCCCCTCCCACCACCTCATGCTTGTGCGCTCTCTCCCTCTCTAAAAAAAAAGAAAAAGAATGGAGATAAGTGAAGAGAAATTAATCTACTAATGACCACATCATTTCTGCTTTTGCAGTTATATAATGTATAAATTTGTACATAATAAAAATGTGGGTGATGCTAATAAGTTGCAAAGACTTTTGTACTAAATTTAATAGTCTGAGAAAAGTCTATTATTGGAAAAAGTGCAAACATTTACTTTGAGTACTGAAAGAACAAACTCATTGATGATCTGAAACTTATCGGTATGGCAAAGAATGACAGAGTTCATAGAATATAGTTTATTTGGTATGTTCTAAATTAGCAGCAAAATTATTGCAGAAATCACTCCAAAAACCATCTTAGACAAACTGATTTACAAGGTAATTCTGCACAGCACTAATTGAGACTAACATGAAGACAACATTTATACAAATAACATCTTTCTATATGTGGATAAGACCTCCTATCCATGGATTCAGTAGAACCTTAAGATCAGCATAACACTAGGATGATTTTGTTGTTATTTGGGGACAGTGGTGAAAAAGTTAAGCAGAAATAAATGGTAAGGAAGATAAGATTTTTTTATCTTATTTCATTTAAATTTTCCCAATAATTTATATTAAAAATGTTTAATACTATAAAACTTTAAAAAAAAAGCTTTTTAAAAAAAAATTTTTTTAAGTAATCTCTACACCCAATGTGGGGCTTAAGCATACAACTCTGAGATCAAGAGTCACATGCTCCAACTGAGCCAGCTGGTCACCCCTAATTCTACAAAACTTTAAACACTCATACTCTCTTTACTCAGATTGACAGATTATTAAAAATGGGCATATTTGTTTTATCTATGGACAAATAATGGATAGAGTGGTAGATATCATTTAGATAGATATCATTTATCTAGATAGATATTTATCTAGATAAATGATAGATGATAGATAGATAGATGATATATTACAGATGAAGAGATGGCTAGATGGTATGGTGAGTTTAAAATCACTACAGATCATTTCCATCATCCCATCTCAGGAGGTGGTGAGTCAGTTAAGTGTCTGACTCTTGATTTCAGCTCAGGTCATGATCTCATGGGTCATGAGATCAAGCCCAAAGTTGGGCTCCATACTCAGCGGGGAGTCTGCTTGAGTTTCTTTCCGTCTCCCTCTGCTCCTCCCTCCATTCATGCGTGCTCTCTCTCTCAAATAAATAAATACATCTTAAAAAAAAATTATGCCTTCCCTGGTAAAAGTGGCCTTGTTTAGGTGGGGGCTTTGGGCCACACCAGAGGGTCTAACAATGTGATTTAGGATGGAGGTTTTATTTTCATAAAAGTCAGTAAATTTTATAGATTTTGCATATGGTACAGAAAAATTTTTTTAAAGTTTCTGATAATTCCAGAAAAAAAAGGTAATTCCCATCAGTTTAAGTAGTACAAATGCTAATTGATTCACAAATGGTAAGTCCAAATTAAGTTCAAATATTTTTTGTGCTCTATAAATATTTCTTGTATTTTACATAGTGAGAAAAAGGAAAATTCTAAAATCGGATTGGGGAGTTATTTCTCATAAACGTTTGTCTTTAAAAGTGTTTAATGCTAAAACCTTCATTTAAAAAGTAAAATATTTTATTAATTTACTTTAAACTCTGCACAGGATACTTCAATGACGAGAAGAGGCCAATTTAATATTAGGAAAATTTAAATTCTGAGTAAATCTTAGGAAAATCTTCCACTGAACACTTATTGCTTCATATATTGACATAGGCATTTGACTTTTAATTTGATTATATATAATTTAGCCACTTTACTTTCTGCAAAACTTTGGGATGAGCTCTCTATATATTTTAACTTCTGAGAAACACTAATGCAATGCATTATCACAGCAGGTTGTCTGGAAAATGGTCGGTGACTAATTTCTAAACAGTATTTACTCTAAAGATAATCTCAGAAAGAGATAGTAAGCTAAAACATTTTTTAAATGTAAAGATTTAAAATAGTTTAGGGGCGCCTGTGTGGCTCAGTTGGTTAAGCGACTGCCTTCGGCTCAGGTCATGATCCTGGAGTCCCGGGATCGAGTCCCGCATCGGGCTCCCTGCTCAGCAGGGAGTCTGCTTCTCCCTCTGACCCTCCCCCTCTCATGCTCTCTGTCTCTCATTCTCTCTCTCAAATAAATAAATAAAATCTTTAAAAAAACAAAAAAAAATAAAAAAATAAAATAGTTTATAAACTATTAGCATTTAGAAAAACAATAAATGCTTATCTAAGAAATCAGAAAATACAAAAATGTATAGAAAATGATATAAAATTCACCATGATTCTATCACCCCAGAGACATTCCAGTTGTTTTTAACAACATATCTAAATGAGTACTTTTTCATAAGTTGTGATTATATTACATATATGTTTTGATCTCCAGGTTTATTTTTTCTTTTTACATTGTATTAGGAGTACTTTCTCATAAAAATAAAATTTATTTTTAATTAAAACCAGTTTTTAATGACTCTTTCCAAATGGTTTACCATTTTTTTTACTTAGCTAATGTAATTATTTTATTTTGGGAAATTTCACTTGTTTATAATTTAGTATTATAAAAAAATTCCACAGTGGATATACATGAATATCAAAATTTGCCTAAATATTTTATCACTTGTAAAAGTTGAATTACTGGATCAGAAACATCTTTTTCAGAAACAGTATGTGAATTTTAATGTTCCACTAGGAAAACATGGTATCTTCCTCAGTATATAATATTATTATTTTATAAATATCTATTTGTTCAGTAGGTAAAAATGATATATTTATTTGGTTTTTATAGAATTTCTTATTACAAGTAAATGTGAACAATTTCATAAGCTTATTATATTTTTACAATTTTTTATTTAATATCACAGTTTTAAAATTGTAACCTTTTCTAATAATTGAGGTAAAATTTACATAGAATGAATTGTACAAAATATGACTTTTAATAAATGTTTGTACTCAGACACCATAGCAATCAAGGTACAAAATATTTCCAGGACCCCGGAAAGTTCTCCCGTGACCCTTTTCCAGCAACCACAGGCAACCAGTTTTGAGTTCTATCACAAGTGAGTTTTGCCTGTCCCTGAACTTCATATAAATGGATTCATAATGTATTTACTATTTGTGACTGGTTTCTTTCACTCAACAAAACATTTTTGAGACTTATCCATGATGTGAATGATGCCCATATCAGTTTTCATTCTTTTAAAATCTGAGTAGTTTTCAATTGTATGAGTAAAGCATTTGCTAATTTACTCTCCTGTTAATAAATGTTGGGGTTGATTCCAGTTTGAGCTGTTTTGAGCAAAAAAAAAAAAAAAATATATATATATATATATATACACACACATATATATAAATACATATATATACACACATAAATACATATATATACATGTGTGTATATATATATACACATATACATGTATACATGTATATACATGTATATGTATTTTTTGGTGGACATATGTATTCGAAAGTTTCCTTGGATAAAAACCTACTAGTATTACTGGATCATAGCTTATTAAAATTGGTAAACTTTCCCAAAGTGAGTATATGATATACAGCATTATTAGTAATGTATGAGAATGTCAGTTCCTCCATATCATCACCAAACCTTTAATGCTGTTATTCTTTTTACTTTAGCTATTTTAGTGGTTATAGTATCATACTGTGATTTTAACTTGTACTTTCCTAATAGGTAATGATGTGATGACATGAGCAATTTTTCATGTCTTTTTGGGTATTTATATAAACATCTTAATGTATAGGCATTTGTATATTTTCCTTTGAAAAATGAAATGTCTGCTCAAATCTTTTTCTATTTATTTGTTTATTTATTTTAAGATTTTATTTTAAGAGTAGTTTTAGGCCCATAACAGAATTGAGGGGAAAGTACAGAGATTTCCCATTTACCTCCTGCTCCCACACATGCATTGCCCCCCATTACCAAAATCCTCCATTAGAGTGGTACATTTGTTACAATTGACGTACCTATATTTATACATCATGATCACCCAAAGTCCATCATAGCTTACAGTACAGTTCACACTTGGTGTTGTATATTTTACAGGTTTGGGCAAATGTATGGTGCATGCATTTATCATTTCAGTATTATACAGAGTATTTTCACTGCCCTAAAAATCTTCTGTGCTCTCCTTATCTCTCCCTCCCTCCCTCCTCTACCCCCAACTCCAGGCAAACTAATCTTCTTACTGTCTCCATAGTTTTGTCTTTTTTTGAATTTCATGTAGTTGGAATCATACAATATGTTGCCTTTTCATATTGGCTTCTTTCACTTAGTATGTGCTTTTTTTACTTGGTAGTATACATTTAAATTTCCTCCATATCTTTTCTTTTCTTTCTTTCTTTCTTCTTCTTTTTTTTTTTAACATTTGATAATATTCCATTGTCTGGATGTGCCACGGTTTATCCATTTACCTACTGTAGGGCACGTTGGGCAAATTCAAGTTTTGGCAACTCTTAATAAAGCTGCTTTAAACATCTGTGTGTAGATTTTTGTGTGAACAGAGTTTTCAACTCCTTTGGGTAAATAATAAAAAGCACAATTGCTGGATCATATGGTAAGAGTATGTTTAGTTTTGTAAGAAACTGCCAAACTGTCTTCCAAAGTGGCTGTATCATTTTACATTCTTAACCAGCAATGAGGAAGAGTTCTCCTTGGTCCACATTTTCGCCAACATTTTGGTGTCACCAGTGTTCTGGATTTTTTCCATTCTAATAGGTGTGTAGTAGTATTTCATTGTTTTAATTTACATTTCCTTGATGACTATGATGTGGAGTATCTTTTTATATTCTTATTTGTCATCTGTATATATCTTCCTTGGTGATGTGTCTGTTAATGTTTTTGGCCCATTTTTAATTGGGTTGTTTGTTTTCTTAGTGTTGAGTTTTAAGTTTTCTTTTTATATTTTGGATAATAGTCCTTTATCAGGTGGTCTTTTGTAAATTTTTTTTTTCAGTCTATGGTTTGTCTTGTCATTCCCTTGACATTGCGTTTCACAGGGCAGAAGTTCTTAATTTTAATCAAGTCCAGCTTATCAATAATTTATTTCATATATTGTGCCTTTGGTATTGTATCTAAAAAAGGTCATCACCATACCCAGGGTCATCTAGGTTTTTTACCATGTTATTTTCTAGGAGTTTCCTAGTTTTACATTTCACATTTATGTCTGTGATCCATTTTGAGTTAAATTTTGTGAGAGCTGTAAGGTCTCTAGTTAGTTTTTTGCATGTGGATGTCCACTTATTTCAACACCATTTGTTGAAAAGACTGTCTTTGCTACATCATACTGACTTTGCTCCTTTGTCAAAGATCAGGAGTCATGTCAGAGATCATGACTATATTTATGCAGGTCCGTTTATGGGCTCTTTATCCTATTCCATTGATCTATTTTTCTATCTTATGTTTTAGTTCAAATGCATTTCTTTTTATTATTGATTTATAAGAAGTCTGTTTATTTGTGAGTCAGGTCTTTAATCAGATGTGTTTCACAACTATGTTCTCCCAGTGTGTGGTGTTTCTTTTTCTTATTTCTTCGTTTCAGTGAGCTCAAGTTTCATTTTGATAAATTCTAACTTACTAACTTTATTTTATATTTAATAGTGAATGCTGTGTCCAACAATGTGGTGATTCATTTCTATATTAATTTTTACTGAGACCAGAAGAGCCACACACTATAATATTTCAACTTTTGAAGTTACTCAGAATTGTTTTATGGCCTACCACGGGGTGTGCCTCAATTAAAATTCCTTATGCATTTGAAAAAAATGAGCATTTCACAGTTGTTTGATGAGGTGTTCTACAAATGTCTATGAGGCCAAGGTGGTAGTAGTATTGTTCCAAATTTCTGTATCCTTACTATGTATTCTATCAGTTACTAAAAGAAGAGTGTGAAAATATCCAGTTAAAACTGTGGATTTGCTTGTTCCTCTCTTTAGTTCTATCAGTGCTTCTTTGATGTATTTTGAAACTTTGCTTTAGAGGTATGCATATTTATGATTGTTATGTCTTTTTTCTTTTTTACCTTTATCGTTATGAAATGCCTTCCCTTATCTCCAATTATCCTTCCTTTTCAGAAATCCACTTTGTTTTTATTCAAATAGGCATTCCAGCTTACTGTTTGCATTATATATCTTTAACCATCATGTTACTTGCAACCTAAGACGTTATTTTTTTATTTTTTTATTTTTTATAAAGATTTTATTTATTTATTTTAGAGAGAGAGACAGCACGAGTGTGAGGGGCAGTGGGAGAGGAGAGAGAGACTCTCAAGCTGACTCCATGATGTGAGGCTTAATCCCAGGACCCTGAGATCATGACCTGAGCTGAAACCAAGTTGTATGCTTAACCAGCTGTGCCACCCAGGCATCTCAAGACTTTATCTTTAAAATGCATATCTTATAGGCACCATATAGTTTTCCAGCTTCTTTTGAAAAACAAAATCCAGTAGGGAAAATCTCTACCATTTATTTGGAATGTATAGACCATTAATATTCAATTTAATCATTGATATGATATGATTGAGTTTGGGTCTAGCATTTTATTATTTGTTTCCTATGTATTTCTCCCTGAATTGTGTTCCCGTTTCTCTTTTTATGCTTTATTTTAGGTAAGTGGGATGTCTCTTTAGAATTTCATTTTAGGCTTTCTATTTTAAATTGTATCCTTAGAGTTTCCTGTAGAGCGCTGGTCAATACAGTAGCCACTAGCCCAAATGTGCCTATTTAAATTTCAATCTTAATTAATAAATTTAACATAACCATTAGTCTCACAGTCTTACTAGAGAGAGAAATAACATAAACAGTTCTGCATTTCAGAAAAAGTCTCACATCAACACTGTGCAGAAGTTGGACACAAGCACAGGAGCAGAGAGGACCAGAAAATGAAGGCAGGGATATCATCCATGATGTAATAATTTTTTTAAAGTTATTATATAGGCTGGTATAATGATATTCTGAACTAGAGAAATAGTAATGAGACTAGAACAGGGATTTTAGAGATATTTGAAGAAGAGAAGCAATGAGAATTACTGAAAGGTGTTTGTGGAAGCAAAGGAAGTAAAAGTACAGGAAGAAGTCAAAGATGATATTTCGAATTAGGTTGACTGTTCTGAGGTCAATGTTTTGTCGAACATGGGGAAAATTGGAGCAAAAGATAATTTTAAAGTCGGGATAAGAAAAATGAGATCAATTTTGAACTTAAAATTGTGTTGCTATGGCCTTTGGGTGTGGCTGATCAGAAACATGACAGAGCAATATATTTTTTTTTTTGAAAGAGCACTATATTTTAATTTTGTGTAACTATTAAAAAATTCAGAAACCTCCAAAATTTATAAAATCTTAGCACAGAAATCTCCAAAATAGAAGCAAATTGGACAGTCTAATAGAAAATAAGAATAATGAAATGGTACCTCACTGATGTATTCTCTGGTCATTCTTCTCTTTTGGAGATAAATATTTCCAAGCTGCCCGATGCTGACTCCACTATTTTCTTCTTTACTTGAAGTCTTCTATTTTCTGTCTTGGGCAGCCCTTTTGCTCACCTCACATCTCTAGGGCTTTCAGTGAATAGGGCTCTCAAGTTAACCTGTCAAATTCAATTAACTGCTGCAAGCTGTCCATGGTGACACTTGCTGTAATTAATTGAGAAAACCAGCATAAAGCCACCCTTCAGAGTACTTTGTAATTGAGTGTGAAGTCTCATGAGACCTCTTGCTCAATTTCAAGTGCATGGAGATTTTGGGTGGGATGTGGGTTGTGCCATGGAAACCATTTATGAGCTTATTAAAGACCATATCCAAATACCACCAGATTTGCACTTGAGAGATATGGTTGACAACACTGATAGTTTGCTATGTAGATAGGTAGTTTCAACTTTTTTTTCTCTTCTTATTTATCCCAATATATATTTCAGATTTTTCCCTTCTCTTTATACCCAACTATTCTTTAATATTCTGTAATATATATAGCCAGTGAATTGAACATAGTATTAATTTAGATGATAACGATATAAAAATTTAATTAAAATAATACATTTTTGTCAAAAATAGTAACATTCGTAATTTCTGTTCCTCAATGCCCACAATATTAAATATCTTATATTTTCATAGTGCTCAGATCCCTTAACACAGCCTCTCAAAATGGGCATATTTGAATGTGCTGAAGTAGGCTACAACATTGTTAATTTAGGATTCTGTCCTATCTTCAAATCAATTATTCAGCAATTTTAATTTTTGTCCCTCTGAATTACCTAGCTGTCTTCCCTGGGGTACCAGAATAACAATTCTGAGGTAACTTTAATCAGATTAAAGCTTAAATTAATCACCACTAGATGGTAGCCTTGTCAGGGATCAGTGATCCATATAGTTGATTCCTTGGGTTGTTGTGATGAGACAGTAAGATAATGCATATATCATAATGCCACAAATCCAGGCACAGAACGAACACTCAGTAAATACCAAACATTATTTGTATTTTTAAATTAATATTTATTAAACACTTACTCCATATTAGTCATAGTATCAGATAATCTAAAAATTGTTTTAATAACCAGCTATTATAATGTTTTTTCAATTTTGTATTTTATTGAACTTTGATTATGTGTTTAATCAATTATATAACAACACGTTTAATTTTATATATTTTGGTAAAGTCATTTTTAACAATTATTTGATATTTAATGATAAGTAAAGACCCTACTAATGCAAATTAAATATTCTGTAAGACTTCAAAATACGTATTTTTTTTTACTTTAACATTTTCCTGCACTTTTCTGATTGTCAAAGCTCTACATGAAGCTTTTCTCCATAGTTACTCAAAACATCCATCTCACACTCTCAAGGTAGCAATGATCATATTCTCCTATAGATTGTAAAGTTTCATGCAAAGTATACCAAAAACAAAACAAAGCAAAACAAAACAAAAACAAAAACTTATGGAATAAAAACTTTTTACCAGATTCTGCAGAGGATACAAAAATGGGTGAACCTCTCCTTAAATATCTGAATAATATTTTAAATATCTCCCTTTCATTTTAATAATCAGACTTTGAGAATTCAAAATGTATAAATACACAAAAAATGTAATAATAAAATATTATTTATATTTTAAATATAAATTTAAATATATATTTATATTTATATAAATATATAAATATATAAATTATTATATAAATTTATATAAATATATAAATATATAAATTATATTTATATAAATTTAAATAAATATATTTAAATAAAATAAAATAAAAAATATCTTCACAGGGGTGCCTAGGTGGCTCAGTCGTTAAGCGTCTGCCTTTGGCTCAGGTCATGATCCCAGGGTCCTGGGATCGAGCCCCGCATCAGGCTCCCTGCTCCTCGGGAAGCCTGCTTCTCCCTCTCCCACTCCCCCTGCTTGTGTTCCCTCTCTGGCTGTCTTTCTCTCTGTCAAATAAATAAAACCTTTAAAAAAAAAATATCTTCACAGATATTAAAAATTTATAGTATTAGATATGATTTATCTCATATCTAACTAATACTATAAATAGATATATAAATAAATAAAAATAGAATTCACAGTATTCTGATCTAATTTTAAAATTAAGACTTTATTTTTTTTATTGGGAGGGATATAAGTAAGTTTATTTTTATTTATTTTTTTATTATGTTCAGTTAGCCAATGTATAGTATATCATTACTTTTTGATGTAGTGTTCAGTGATTCATTAGTTGCATACGTATACGTATTTAATTTTTAATTAAAATGATACATATATTATAAAAATATCAAACACTAAATATTATACACAATAAAATAAGAGAATTCTGACATACCACACTCCTTGGCCATATCAAGGTATACCCTTATTTAGCCACACTTAGGTTCCCTCTTTTTTTTCCTCTTTTGTTCTCTTTTGTACTTTAAATTTTTAATTTTTTTTTTATTTTTAAAGATTTTATTTATTTATTTGACAGAGAGAAAACACAAGCAGGGAGAGTGGGAGAGGGAGATGCAGGCTCCCCATTGAGCAAGGAGCCAGACGCAGGGCTGGATCCCAGGATCCTGGGATCATGACCTGAGCCAAAGGCAGATGCTTAACAACTGAGCCACCCAGGCGCCCCTGTAGAGTTCAGTCTTAAAAAATGAAACAACTTCAACAATAAAGAATGGAAAATCTTAAATGCTCCCGGGACATCTTCTACATTCACAATTTTCTATAATTCTTTAAATTTTAGAAATTTCAGAACTGAAAGCCATATAGAATCATAATAAATTATCAGGATCCTCATACCATTTTCCTAATTTTTATCCAAAGTGTTAAATCAGAAAGCAGACCATTGTGAAACAAATGCAATGAGAAAACAAATTCGATAAGAAAAGATCTTATTTCAAAAGAACAATATAGGTACAAATGCAAAATTCAAAAGAAAGGGAAAAATGGTTTAACTAAACGTCTCATTCATTGCCCAAATGTTTATATACAGGAATTATAAATATAGGACTGATGTGGTGCTTAATAACATTTGCCACACAAAAAACTTAAGTTTACGTGAGATCACATATACTACATTCAGACAGAAAAAAAGAGAGATGAGTTTCATCTAAAGCAGAAAACATTTATTATGTTGTATAAAATATCCTCACTTTGAACTTTTTTTAAGATATTAGAATGAGGTACAGGAAGAATTCATAATAGAAAATTTGAGGAAAATAAAAATCATAGTTTAATATGGAACAACATCACGGCTTGCAAATATCTATTCAGGATAAAATTCAAAATGCAATGTTTATAGAAACATTCTTTTTTTAAAATCTTATGAAGGAATTCTAAATAATATCATCCATTTTGTAACTATGAATAAAATATAGTGTATGACTTAAAGCACAAGGAACCCCTTCTCTTTATGCAATTAAAAATCAAGAATTCCCTATACAATAGTTTTAGGTAACAAAAGTAGCTTTTCTATCTTTGTTATTCATATTACGTGTGCATCTATTTCACAGGATTTTTTTTTTTTTTTTAATGGAACTGTTTACTGTGAGGACTAGAGAGGACCAGCACAGTTGCATTATTCTTCAGTTAAGGAAAGGAGAATTTCAGAGTGAACTCTGTAACGTTATAATTCACATGATGCTCAAATGTCTTTCTATTATGTTTTTGCCATGGTGGTAAGCATTATAGTGACGTTGTTGTTGAATGTTTTTGCATTATATACAGGATCATTGTCATAGTTTGGTGGATCAGTAATTCATATATTGTCATTGTATCAATCTTGCTGACTGGTTTAGTCAACAATCTGCTACCTACTCTGTTCCAAGCACAGTGGTAGGTGAGGGATCACTCATTCCATTTCTTTATCTCAAAAATGCATATGCTGTCTAATTTCATCATGTTCTATACCTTGTGTTGTTATCAGTAGCTTTGTAAGTTCAGGCTTCATATGTGGGAGAGAATGAAAACCATAGTTTTGTTAAAATGTAAACATGATTAGATTGTTGGCAAATGTGTTTGAAACATTCAGTCAGATACTTTAATGTTTTAAAATCAAAATGAAATGGTGATGGAGCTTTGAGTTAGGAAGATTCTACTTGCTTGATCTAAATCAAGTACTTTGTTTGGCTTTCAATTAATAATTCCATCAAAACTAACTTCAAATATCTTCTAATTACTTTTCTGTAATCATTCTTTATGTGGTCTTTATTTTTTATATCAGTAATATAATTGGTGGTAAGCTAATGTGATAATTTCCCTAAATATACATCAGATAATACAAAGAATATTAAGAAATAGACTGTTTCTTTGAAGTACAAAATAATTTTGTTGACTTATTCACGATAAAGGAGCCAGTCAGCAAATATACATTATTCATGGCTAAACATTAGTATTAAATAGTAGAGAATTAAAATATACACAATACTTCTGCAAATACTTTCTACATTAAAACATAAAGTGGAAATGAAAATCATTGTTACGGGTCTCCTCATTCAACTTCCAGGTGAGTGCCCAACCCTTAGCTCTCCAAATAATTGGGACTGTATTGTACAATCACATATATAAAAGTTCACTGCAAAGCCTTTATTTCTTTACATTATTTACTTGAATTTTACCTGATGGAAGAGTGGTCAGCAATTTGGATTTCAAAGAAACTAGAACCATTTTGGAAAGAGTAAGCATAAGATAGATACTTATTGGGGTAAAGAGGACCATTTAGACATGCTGATGTTGGAGAATGTAAACTGAGCAACATTTACTGCTTGCAGCATTTTTCCTTTTATATATGCCTTCGTCAGCTTGAAATTTCATATAAAGACAGGATTGTTCTGGACAAGGTCAATTGTGTCTGCATTAAGAAAATAGGAACGTTTTTAAATGAGAAGAGATCAACATAGAATACTATAATAAGGATTACAAAATTAAAAGAAAAGTAAGATTTGAAATCAGCTTGACTTACACAGCAACAACACATACTTATGAAGCTAGAATGATAGTAATTATTTTGAGAGAGAGAATAACCTCTATTTCTGGAGGTGAAAATCATTATGTATTTACATATTAGTTTAGTTTGACCTCTAAGAATCTGTTTTTACATAGCTGACTTTGTAAATTCACTCAGGTTCGTGTATTCTTCATTTACTGTATGTTCACAATTATACTTAAACTTAAGGTAATTAGAGCTCCAGGGTCAATTCAGGGTCAGAAGAAAACCATGCTAATGAAGACGATTACTCCAGCAAAGCTCAGTTTATAAACTGTTTATTCTCTTCTGAATCGTGAGGCACTGTGGCGAAGTTCCAGTCAGCAAAGTCTGTACTCTGTAATGGTAAAAGTTCCCCTTGTATCTTATTACACATTTTAAAGTTTGCCTTAAAGGGGACCAAGCTATTTTCTTACAAGGTAATTTCTACATGCAGGAAGGTGATATCAATTCAAACTTCAGTTTTTGAATTTGATTATATTCACCTTGCTATTAAGAAGAAATCTATCTAGAGGTTATATTTCTATATGTAGTGGCATAGTATATTTACTATATTGACCCGTACTTGTAAATTAACCATAATTCACATGACACATAATCATAGTTAGAAAATAAAGTGCAGGCAAAAGAGCTGAAATAATTTTGTTCAACAGTCTCGGTTTTATTTATTTAAACTCAGATCCTAATTAATATAAGCTCAAGCATATGATTATTCATTATGGTAAATGTAATGACCATCACTTAACTTGTATAATTCTTGCTCTATAACATCCAACAGCCATTGAACATGGATATGTGACAATGTCAAAATATTTTTGCATTGATTATTTAGGCCAATCACTTTGTTTTATTAAAGGAAGTCTGAAAACCACTAGGATTGATTTTCCTTGGTATCACGCAAGTAATCCAGCTGTGAAAATATAATTAAAACTGACATCTCTTGATTTCCAGATTAAGACTCATTCCTCTACATCACACTGTATCTTGCTACTCTTTTAAGTTCTTAATTTGTGGATTTTTCTGGAGCAATGCAGAGAGGTTTTTCTTTAAAAAAAAAAATAGAAAAAGAAGAAAGAAAAAGAGTAAAAGAAAGAAAGAGGGAAGGAAAGGAAAGGAAAGGAGGGGATGAAAAGAGGGGAAGAGGGAAAAAAAGAAAAGTAAAGAAAAGAAGAGAAAAGAGAATAAAAGAAAAGGAGGCTGAATTCTTGGTCTTTGGGCTACTTAAGTCTATGCCAGATAGCTGATTATAGAAAAGGCTTGTTGGGGTATGTTGCTTATGATGTAATACTTCGTTGAAGGATCATTTGGTTATCTGCTGTGATTTCAGTTCAGAGTCAAAAATGTTGTTTGAAAATAATTCATGAATTACAAAAATATACATTGTATATTTTGGGGTTTTATATGTTACATCATTCTTTTATTATTATTATTATTATTATTATGTTATGTTAAACAAACACTCACATTCCTAGAAACTTCAAAAGTTAAGTAAACATAAAGGATTCCCCTTTGCTGGAAAATTTTAAAATGCATATCGACCATATATTCAAAAGCTGGCCCAGTAATAGCATTATTCAATTTACTTTTCAGATTAGAAGCACAGCAGCACCAATAACATGGCAAAGAAGTATAGCCCCAGCAAGCCAGCACTATAATTTTTCCACTAGTTTGGTGATACCCCAGAAATACTTCCCCACATCTTGCTGGAATTTTTTCTTATTTTCATACAATTGCTATTTATAGCAAAAAATAAGGGAGCAACAGGGTGGACAGTACTACTCTATTACCCATCAAATATACATTGCCATACTACTCTCTAGTATGGAAAGAATGTGAAAACAGAAAGCTGAATGTAAGTTATCTAGAAGAATGTCCAACTTATGAGTATATTTCTTTATGAATATACAAAGGTACGAATCGCAGACAAAAAGTACAATGAAATCTGCAAATTTCCTGGGTTCGGGGATAAAAAAGCTGATATCTGCTAAACTGATAATTTTTCTTATTCTATTTGGAAAAGATTCATAACTCTTCTATGGTCCAAATGTTTATATCCCTCCCAAATTTCTGTGTTAACAGAAATGCCCAATATGATGGCCTTTGGAAGGTGGGCCTTTAGGAAGTGATTAGGTAATGAGTGCAGGGTCCTCATAATGAGATTAGTGCCCTCATAAAAGAGGTTCTGGAGAGATCTCTAGCCCCTTCAAACTCATGAGGATATAATGAGAAGCCTGCAACCTGGAAGAGGGCCCTTTCCTGACTATGCTGGCATTGTAAATTTAGAGTTCCAGCCTCTAGAACTGTGAGAAATAAATTTGTTGTTTATAAGTCAGTCTGTGGTATTTTGTTATAGCAGTGTGAACAGACTAAGACAGTCTCTTTAAAGTAGCAACTTCCTATATGGAAATAGTGTCAACTGTATAGTTAAATGCCAGTATTCTTAAGGTCCTGGGCATTGAAATCTTAATATTTATGACCTATCAAGTCTATTGGGTTCACAGTTTATTTTTTTCAGGGCTTGTGTTACTTCGTTTTACTGTACATTTTCAATATCCTCACTCCAAAGTGAACTATCATTGCTTGAAACTTGCTGAGGGTAGAAAGGGCAGTTATTCTAATATATTCCGCTTGGATATCTGTGATTCTTATTGGCTATATGCATTTTAAAGATAGATTACTTGCCTCAAGATTAAAAGATATCTGAGCAGTGATGCCTAAAGTCAAGTCTTTTTGGAATGATAATTCTTTAAAATAATATAGTATCTGCTGAAAATTTAAAAATGCAACACTTTATGAATCAAATGAGATAGAGCAGTTGCACATATTACCAAGGAAAAATACAGCCAAGCACAAATCTACAATTGAAGATGAGCAAAGTGATTTGAGGCAAATTTGTAAAGCAGCTCATAGTAATGTGTTAAATCTCTAGGATGGATATTTGTTCTTTCTCTTTGCAATGTCATCTCTTTCATCTACTTTTCTTTTCCTCATTCTTTCCCGTTTACTAGAACAAGTTCCCTTCATGCACTGGCTATTAACTCTTTATCTCTGTTTCTTTAGAGTTTCACATTGTGTCTGGTACGTGGTCATAAATCTTTGCTCAATGAATAAAAGCATATGGATGAAACTGGATCTAGAGGGTATATATGGGTAAAGTATAAAGAGCCACTTCAACAAATGGCCTGGATATAAGACTATTTTAAATGGATACTTTTGATAACTTTTCTAGATACCACAATAATAAGTTACAGTGAAAAAGAATCCTATTCATAATCCCTACATAAAAAATAAGAGAGTACATTATGTAGAGGCTGAATAAAAAAATAAGATTTTATTGAATCAATAAAGAGATAAATTGTGCTTGTGAATGAGAAGGCCCGAGAGTCTAAAGATGTCAGTTTTTCCAATATTTATTTACTTAATTTAATTTTAGTAATACTCTCAAATGTCTTCTTTTTCTTATTCAAAACCTCAGGTGCTTCTAAACTGTTCTTAAATAAGAAAGAGGCAAAATTTGCTACAAATAGCTTGAAATAGTAGAGTAAAAATGAATTTTCCCTACTAGATATTAAAACATATTTAACCACCATCATAGTTAAAAGAAAGTTGAACTGGTATAAGAATAAGCAGGCAGTTTAAAACAAAGAAAATTGGTAAGCTGAAACAACATTATTATCAGCATATTGGTGTTAGAGGGAATGATATTCCTAGGAACTTGGAAATGAGCTTGCTTTCAGAGAGCTGAGTGATGAAATCAGTACGTAATTGTACATAAAATCACCATAAAGAAGCATATGATTGTTTACATTTTAATGCATCAGTAGCCTAATGACAAAAAAAAAAAAAAATCAGTTCTTTGAATTAACACCTAGTAAGTCCTATCCGTCTTCCATTTTCCATTGTTATTCTGAGCTATGTGCCAGTCTGCCTCACAGAAACAGAATGCACTGGTCCTGGAGACATGCGTGCGTGGTCGTTGTGACACACTTCTCACTGTAAATGAATTCACTGACAGTGAATATATATTAGTCTAGTGTGAATTTGGTTTTGTATATTAGTCTTGTGTGAGTTTGGTTTAGATATATTATTCCTAAGAGAAAAATCTATTTTGATGTGTTGACAAATCATGATTTGGACTATGTCAGGCAGAAAGCCAGACTCTGAAGGATAGTAAATTCATCATGGAATTGCCTTGCTAAGAAAAGTCTTAGGGGGCAGTCTGATGGCTTTCTCTTGATGATACCTGACTTGAGGGCTGGGTGCATGTGATTTTCTTTTGTGATTTTTCATGCGATATTTAGTCCTTAAGAAATATATAATTAGTAAAATTGTGTTTTATTCAATAAAATATATTGAGAAATTAGAGTATTTAGCAAGAAATTAATATGGACAGATTAAAAAGCTGGACAAAAATGTAGGTGAATATCTGCCTCATCTCTGGATGAGAATGATTTTCTGGATATAAAAATAAAATATATCATTAAAAATTAATAGATTTGACCTAAAAACATTAAAATTTTGTGTGAATCTAAGAATTGTAACTATAAGTTGAAAAAAAATTACTAATTATTGAAATAAATAGGCAATCAGATAATATCTATAGTCTATGAGGATATTCTGAAGAAAATGTCAAGACCCACAATTAATGGAAATGGCATACCTGGAAGTAATTCACAGAAGGGGAAATACATGTGATTGATAAACTGATGAAAATGCACCCAATTTGGCAGTAAAAGAAATACAAATTAATACAGAAATTAGGTATAATTTTAAACTATCAAATTAGCAATAATTAATAGCAATATTAATGTTTAAAGCTTGAATGAGACAGGTAAACTCTTATACTAACTGTTGGAAAGTAAAATAAAGTTTTTGGAAGACAATTTATTGGTTTTTACACAAGTCTACTTATCTATTCTTTAAAAGGGAAAATAAAAGTAAATTCTTTGTCCTGCAGGGCAGAAGAAGTTTCTACCTCAGGCTGTCTAGGGCAGTCATTCTGATAGATTAAAAAATTAAAGAGCAATTCTAAACATGAAAATCTGCAGTGTTTTATATATTAGTGGTATTGGGGGCCTCTGAAATTATTTCCAAATGACTTTGGAATAGATCTGAAGACAAATCTAATCTCTCTCTCTCTGGTGGTGGTCAGGAATGAGAGATAAGAAACTTTTCTAAGGGAACGAACACACACACACACACACACACACACACACACACATTGCACTATTGCAGTTTGGATTCTTTGGGAGCAACTGGGGGCAAATTCCCAGTGTGTAGGTTCCTGTGTGTGCTCTACAAAGTAATTCATTTTCATAATGACTTCTTATTCTTGCTCTATTAGTTTGCTTTTCCTTCCTTCTTTTCTGATCAACTTATTACAGCAGGTGCACATTCTCCAGATAAATGTCAGACATTATTTTAAGAAAATAAATGATTTTTAAATATTTGGAATCTTAACATACAGTATTATAATTCTTCCTTGGAGACTCTTTCTTTTGGAAGCGCTAGAGTTGTGGTGTTTGCCAAGGGCATGCCTATGGGGAATGTAAAAGAAGGAAGCAGATTTGACTTTAGTAAGTGATGAGGTAATCCATAACCATGAAAAATTTTCGTGGTTAAAGCAAGCTCTCACATATCTAGTGTGCCTCTCTGTGGGCTCTGTAGTGCAGAAAGGTCATAGAAGCCACATTCCTGCCATAGTACAACATGTGGATTCCTCATTCCTTAAGGATTTCAGTGTTTCTCAAAAGATGAAATATTGTGTTTATTTAAGAATTTAGGTGTCTTTATTGTATTTTGTATTGGATCCTTTTGAATCTAAGTTCTAACACCTAATGGGTTGCTTGTGGGCTTGTACAAATTAATTTCTCTTGCACATGTTCCTCATCTGTAAAATGATGATAAAATTCCATTGGGTTGTAATGACAATTAACTGAGATGGTGTATTATGATGTCTAATATAGATGATAACCACATAATAAATAACAATGTTATTATCATTATCATCATTATTATTATTCTTACATGTTTCTGAAAGAACATTGGGAGATTTGAAAGTAGTTTCTGATCCCTTCCATAAAGTAGCTTATAATCCCTGGGGGACCTAATGTAACAAGGAGCAGTCAGGTTGTGGTAACGTGTAACTAAGCACAGAGTAAGTAATGAACTAACCAGCCTCAAGTTTCCAAATTTTAACATTTAAAAAAAAATTATTTCCAACTGTAAGATTTCTCTAGAAGGAGGCACGATTTTGTGTTCAAAGGACTATTTGAGTTTGGATTAGATTTAAGAGTGGATATTTCTAAATAGGCAATGCATAATATCTTTCAGTATGCTTAATGTTTCTAAGTAAAAGTCCAAAACTATGAGTAACTAATAAATTATATTAGCTCATTTGAATTAATATAGGTTTTTTTCTGATTAAAGAAGCAGTATCTATTTTTGTAAACATTTTTGAAAATACCAATAATTTCTGTTAAAAAGGATAATAAAGGCAATAAAATGTAATCTGAATTCCATCTTTCAGATATAATCATTGTCAGTATTTGATATTCTTTTTTCCAATATTTTTTACTAGACACATATCATAAAATTTTAAATATACAATTACATTTATAAATACAAATATTAGTGTCTACCTTATAATATATTGTTAAAATTTATTGAAATGCACAGAGATATGTGCTGGATAACGAGTGATAGAAAGATAAGACTCATATAATAGTATACTCATGCATATACCTTGGCAGTAACTAAGAGGTAAATATATAACACACAGTTCTCAGAGATAGAAATGAGTGGTAGAAAATAAATATATATTGAATTGTGGCAGATCTATCAGTGTCTAATCGAGAAAAGAGAATCTGTACCAGAAAACTCCAAAGGTGGAGAGCTAGCTGAAGAAAGAACTAAAAGGATAAATAGAGGACAGTGACCCAGAGGTCGGTCATTGGATTAGGCCACTACTACCCTAGGACTGCTAGGAAAATGGGGTAAGCAGAGCCTAGAAACTAGAATCCCTGGGGAACCAGCTGTGGCAAGGCATAGATATCAATGAAAAATATTTTAAAATTTATTTAATATTTAATTGTATTTAATATGTAATTAACAGTTACATCCTTGAGCCCTTAATATAGGTCAGTCTCTTCTATGAGTCTGACATGTTTTGACTTGTTTCTTCCTCAAAACAAAACAAAAAGTGCAATTTATTATCCCCATTTTAAAACTAAGTTAAGAGAGTTAACAGAGAGTTTTACTTGCTCAAGTTTACACAGATCTTAAATGGCAGAGCTGGGATTCAAATCCAAGCTATTTACTGACTTCATTGCAATGAAGTTATGGATATTTATCCAGTTGCAGTTAATCTAGCATTTGTTTTTAACCAAAACATTTAGTAAAATTTAAACTGTTATCTAGCTGATGGCAGGAGCAATTAGTAACCACCATTTTAAAACTTGCATAGATTCACACAAATAATTTAATATCCTTTGGTTGCTTTATTCTGGATGATATCTGTAAGGCAAAGAGTTACCAGCGCAGAGCCCTCTTCCATGTATATTCTTATATGTATATGTATATTCTTAATCCAGAATATAGGACAAGTCTGGAAGTCAAGCTTTTCAGAGTGCATTTCTGAAATTCTTCCTGGCTGAGCTGCTCCAGTGCATGGAGGAACTGACCTGAAGAGGAGTAAATGTGCTAACCAAGCTTGAGTAAACCTTTCTCCTCTGTGGACCGACACAAAGCTGGGCCTTCTTTGCCAGCAGATGTTGAAACTAGCAACCCGAGTAACAATGGGAAAGTCGCTTCTTACCTCCAGTACCTTATCTCTACAATGATGTAATTACAGCAGTTCTTTAAATTCTTTCCAGTCAGGAAAATTTATGCACCTAAGTTGCTATGACTAGTTTCTGATGGAATTTCTAACTTTCCTAGTCAGAGACTTAAAACACAATCCCTTTGCCCTGGAAGATTATTAAATTAAATAAAATGCTTACTATGAATTCTGAAAATGTTGTCAGCATACTATTGACTTATTTTCAAAATTTTCTCTTGACTTTAATAGAAAATACCTTCCTTCTGAGTCAAGATCCTTTGTCTTTTGCTATCAGGAAAAAAAAAAAAAGGTAATGGGAATGAAGAAAGAGATAGAGAGAGAGATTTATGGCATTACAGAACAAAGCTAAATGCTAACTATGACAAAGCAAGGTTGATAGGGATTTCACTTCCCATCCAGGTTCAGATTTTCATTTACTCAAAATGTTTTTGAAGTAATCAAATATTTAGACAGCCCAAATAAAGAAAACATATATTTTCCTCAAAGAATGAATTAGGTTCTGATTAATGAATAGCAAAGAGCTAGATAATTTTATTTTTATACTAAATTTCATGACCTTAAACACTCTTGATAGAAAAATCAATCATGTGAAATACCTCCTGTCTTCAGGAATAGAATGATTAAAAGTGTTTCTGAAGAGAAAAACATTAGATTTTAAATAATTGAAAACAATTTTTCAGACAATTTATCCTCCTTTACAATTGTGTATTGAATAAAGACTTAGAATAAAAATGACATGGCATACTAAAATTATCTTTCCAGAAAAGGATCTTTTTAGGAAAGAACCAAGGGGAGGGTACAAAAGGTGGTATATGAGCGACCTGAAAATGGCATTATGGTGACAAATAGGATAGTCGTTTGATAAAGAAAAATGTTAGTTATTGATACTCTTTTGTTTTTTGTTTCTATTTTTTTGTTGTTGGAAAATACGGGGAAGTACACATGTTTGAAAGTGATTGTAATATAACTTGAAAATAATTTGATAATTTGAAGGAAAAAGACTTAAGGCAGTAAGAGTGATAGGCCTGATCAAACATATAAGAACAATTATTGTTCCAGAAAAGGATGAAAGATAGAAGATTAACAGAAGAGGCAGAGGGGCGCCTGGGTGGCTTAGTTGGTTAAGCGTCTGCCTTTGGCTCAGGTGATGGTCCCAGGGTCCTGGGATCGAGCCCCGCATCGGGCTCCCTGCTCAGCGGGAAGCCTGCTTCTCCTTCTCCCACTCCCCCTGCTGTGTTCCCTCTCTGCTGTGTCTCTCTCTGTCAAATAAATAAATAAAATCTTAAAAAAAAGAAAAGAAAAGAAAGGCAATTCTAGTGGTTTCAAGATCAATGTTTTAAAAATACATTTACATTTTCTGGAGTGACAAAAAGGGAGATGACTTCAGACATCTTTCCATAACTATATCTCTTGATGCTGCTGTTAAATAATCAAATTTCCTCAGATTTCTGCCTAATAGTGGTAGTTAGGGTCGTGGCTAAGCCTAACACCAAACTGTAAACTTTAAAACTTCAGTAGATATTTAATTAAATTATATGCCATCAATTAAGAATGATCATTACAAATAATTTGTAAACAGCACCAAATTTCAGCAAAAATACTAATTCTGTTTATAATATTATTTGAATTTGTTGATTTTAAAATATTTTTCTCTCTAATTTTACATCCATAATTAATTGTAGGGTTTAAATTTAATTTTATAATTTCTAAATTCTGATAGGCAATGAGATATGGCAATATACTCAAACTTTAGCATTTTAAGAACTTAGTTACATCTTCATGAAATTTTGATTGTGCTAAGTATCTATTCTGGAAGCATTTTCTGTGAGAAAAAAACTTTAGTTCTTGAAAAACATTGGTTTAAATATATAAAAAAGTAGATGAGATTACTCAAATAAAATGATTCTTTCATTCTCAAAATATAGCAGGAATATAGATAAAAGTATTATCTATAAAATGACTCTAGCAATCTTATTTCTTAAAGTTGTAGACACCACAACTAAAGTATTCATATATAAAGTACCTGGGATGGTACTTAGCACAGCATAATTACTTAATGATTGGTTGATGAATATATTGATTAATATTAGTAAATATATCTATATTCATCTATGTGCAGACAAAATTTACTTATGAGGATAAGCTTATATAACATATATATGTATACACAAACATATGTATATTATTTTAATTTAAACCTGTGAAGGGCATTGAATATTTGTGTTGTATATACGTTTTCTTTGTAGATTTTCTGTGTAGAAAAATATTCAGGTTCTAAATGTCAAGGACTGCACCTATACATTTCTGTCCTCTCTCTGACCCTAGTGCCTGGCATAGGGAACATGCTCTATCAATATTTATGGTTGAATTTATTTAAATGGATGCATTATTTGATTAGGCCTTCTTCTTTTATCTCAGTACCCTCCGTATAGATATAAACTTAATTCTAGGGTATCTCATTGTTTTTGCCTGTGTCTTTTCCTTGACCACATCAATTATGTCCCATCCATTAAAATCCCACCCATCATGGGGCACCTGGGTGGCTCAGTCCCTTAAGCTTCTGCCTTCAGCTCAGGTTATGATCCCAGGATCCTGGGATCCAGCCCCGAGTCAGGCTCCCTGCTCAGTGGGGAGTCTGCTTCTCCCTCTCCAACTCCCCCTGCTTGTGCTCTCTCTTTGTCAAATAAATAAATAAAATCTTTAAAAAAAAATCCCACCCATCATTTTTTGCAGATCTGGCCTCTGTTCCTGAAGGATGGTAAACTGCTTTGAGCAAGTGTCTTCTTTTTCTAAGTAAACATGTGACACCTATAGACTGACACGCTGTTTATCATCTTTTACATTGCTTTAGTTTCCTTTTATATATTTATTTAATCTCTGTTGTAATCATCTCTAATTTCTGAATAGAATTTGAAGTTCTTTGAGAGCAAATACTGGGACCTATGTTTCTTTGCACATCTATTTTCATTCCTCCAGTAGGCGCTCAATAAATATTTAGTGTCTTGAGAGATTGCCCAAACAGAAAATTATTTATCAGTAATATCCAATGGTATGGTAAAATTGTCACTCTCATATACTGCTTGTGAGAGGTGAGTTTAAAGAATATTCATGGGGCACCTGGCTGGCTCAGTTGGTTGAGTGTTGTCAGACTCTTGATTTTGGCTCAAGTTATGATCTCAGGGTCCTGGGATCCAGCCCCAATCAGGCGCTGCACTCAGTGGGGAGTCTCCTGGAGATTCTCTCTCTGCCCCTCCCTCGCTCTCTCTCTTTCTGTCTCTATCAAATAAATAAATAAATATTGTTTTAAAAAAAGAATATTCATGTTTTAGTTTAGTTGAATAAATATAGTAGATATGTAGCCTTTGAAACCTCTGCCTCCCTTCATCCCTACCTCTTTGAAGAGACTCTCCACGTGTTCTTATTGACAAGGAATACTTAATCCTAGCACTTAACTAGATGCCCCACTACTCTGAAATTTCTTTGAATGTGAGGACAAGGAAATTTTCTTGCTCAGCCCACATCCCTATATAGCATTCACTGACTAAATGTTTAATAGATTATAAAATTATATAATTTTGTTGCTCAAATTTATTTTCTTTCGTTACATTAAGAAGAAACATTGTAAGATCATATGGCATTATTTATGGGGATGTTAAAAATAAATCATTTCTTAACAAGTGAACTTTTTGTTAACCCCATTATTATTTCATGCTATAGAAATCATGTGAATATGTATAATTATTTTGGCTTTGGGGGTATATATCCCACCCTAAAGACATTTTTCTCTTAAACAGTGGAAAAAACTTTATGCCAGTGTAAAAATAGTACCCAGGAAGAGGGGACAAACTGATTTTCCACATGTAGCTGCACCGTGTGCCGGCAGAAAGTTCAATTTTAACCTGTCAACATGTTTGTCTAAAGACAGTATCTTTGTGATTATTTGAGCACTTTATTGCATTTTTTTCTTTAATAAAAAGGAGTAACAGTAGTGACAAGTAGAATCTTATCATTTGAATGCAAATTAAACAAAAACAAAAACACTAGGCTTTTCTAAATCTTTAGCACCAATCAGATGGTGCTTGAGATTAAATATATGTGTTTATTTACAGAGGAAAAGCAATGAATTACAGAACACATGCAAAACACTAAAGAACTGTTATCAATAATTATGTCTAAAATTAGGTTTTATTAGGGAGTTGGTAGTATTTTTAAGCTGTCTGCGAACTCTCTTTACAGCTTCCAAATCTGCTGTTTAATGCTAACGTATCTTTCAGGAAAATGTTCAAGGAGTCATTACTATTGAAATGTACTATCAAAATACAGAAAATTAATTTCTCTTTGTCTAGCATAGAGTTGGGCCTCAATATATGTTTGTGGAGTAAACAACAGAATAAATATAGGATAAATGTTTACTATATAAATAAGTTAATGAGGAGTAAAAATAATAAATGAAAGTGTAGCTTTTTCTGCAAAAGGGAGCAGTGTCATTGAAGAGATATGAGATGTAGAGTCAGTATATCACCCTTCCAGTGAAGCTGTCCCAGTTGTCCTACAAAACCTGGAGCTTGCTCTTCCTTATTCAAATATAGGAACTTACATGCACCCCCATTTTAGCATAAATTAGCTTGAATCATAATTGTTTGCATGTCTTTTTCTTCATAAGACCGAATATTTTGTGAGCAGAGCCAATTCTGTACTCCTCCATATATCCTTATACCTAAAATAGTAGCATACTTTTTCTTTTAAGATTATTTATTTTAGAGAGAAAAAGAGAGAGAGAGTGCGGGAGGGACAGGAGAAGGAGAGGGAGGGAGAAACTCAAGCAGACTTGGGGCTGAGCATCATGACCCATGATCAAGACCCTAAGACCACGACCTTAGCCAAAACCAAGCATCGGACTCCCAAATAACTGTGCCACCCAGGTGCCCCAGGAGTAGCACACTGTTAGTAGATGTTAAAAAACGTTTATTGAAATTGAGAGAGAGAGAGAGGGGAGGAGGAGGAGGAAAGAATAAAGGATGCAAGGAAGGAAAGATTTGAGAAGCTCATAAATAGTAATATTTGCTGTGCAGTATGAGACAAAGGTGAGAGAATAAAAATAGCTCATGTTACATAGTAGATGTATGACTTATAAGTGTTGCTACTGCTTTCTCCTCCCATGTCTGTATAATGCTGGCTTTGTAAATAGTGCAACAAGGTATACAAGAGTAGCTGTGTGGTTTGTGGGGAGAAAAAAAAGTTAGATAATTAATTTGTGTCTTCGACTGGATGAATGATGTATTCTGCTCTTAGTAGCTGATTACTGCAAAAATAATCATTATGCTATAGTATGCTAAAGTATTTGCTTGAAACTAATTGTTGTGAACTTTTTATCTGTACCCAATGAACTTCCGATGAATTATTAAAAAGTTAAGCAGGGGAAAATTGTTTCGTTAGCAAATTAATCTATAATGCATAAAATGCAAACTGCTGAAAAGCACAACCTTTCTGCTAAAGATTTTAGGTCACCACACTCCATATTTTGATCTCCATGACATTCAGATAACTGGTTGAAATGTTAAAAATTCAGTCAATGCTGCAGTTGTTTATACCCGTCTCATACCAAACATCTAGTTTGACATTTTGGACTGAATCATCTGAATTGATCATTTGTCTTGGCATCAGGTAGATACACCAGTAGTACCTCCGATACGCACATGCACACGCACGCGCGCGCGCGCACACACACACACACACACATACACACACCTATACATATTTAAACAGTGGCAGTTATTTTATAAAATAATTTTTGGTCATTGTAGGAAATTATAAAATCCATGTAATTGTGAGTATAAGTGGTTTATGGCATGAGGTAGTCTCCTTAGGTTGCAAACAGAAAGTAATTTTTTTAACTTTCCATTAATTTTGGTTTCTGTACATAGATTGATACACTAGGCAGATTCCCTGGGTTTGTTTGGTTTTTTTTCATTATTTTTTGAAATTACAAACTCCTCTGGTTATTATTAGTTGCAGAAACAGCTTCTTTTGGTAATTAAATCCCATTCAGTGCATGAGTGAAAACTCCAAATTCACATCTTTTGTGAAATGTTCCCTTCCCCCAGTGCTGCCTTCCTCTTTGTGGACTGCCCATCCTCACAAAGGGGCATGATGGACTCTATCTTGCTCCAACTACTCTCCCTCTTAGCTTGCCACTGTTTCTGGCTCCTCCAGAATTGGGCCAGGATAATAGGTGAAAAGATCAAACTCTTAATTAGCTGGATCAGTTGCAATCTGGGATCTGGTTCTCTGTGTAGCAGGTAGAAAATTCCTAGGTCTTTATTTCTTGGGTGCACTTAACGGATGCCTCAGGGGTTATCTTCAGGGGATTTCTGTGATATTGCTGAGGTGGGCCTGCCTCCTCTCTGTGTGTCTGCATAGCCTGCTCCTCAGCCCTTCTGGCAAGGCTCCTTCCATCATGCTCCTTTAGTACCCAGTAGGCTTGGGGGTACTGTCTCCTGTAAGGTGGCTGCAGACAGATTCCGTTCAACGGGGTCCACATTTGGGCCCTGGGAATCACTGGCCCTTGCCTAGTCCTCAGTGGAAGTGCAGCACTCCCCAAGGGCAACACTGCACTTCTGTTCCCTTCCAGACAGGAGAAGTTCCAGCCACCATCACCTTGCCTCTTGACTTCTAAGGTATGTGTCAAATGGCAGTTCCCTATGTCTTTCAAATTCTAAGGTCATTCATCCGAGTGATCCCACTGAAGCTCTTCTCACCTGAGGTGAGGAGAAGCCATCTCTATGTGCACAGCATCCCAACAAGTCTTTCAAAATATAACCTCTTTCTCCCAGATCCTCAACACCAGCCTCTTTCCTAGGACATAGCTGCGTGACAGGCCAGATCTAGCCCAGCTGGATTTGGGCTATGCCCTTTGCAAATTCTGCAAAGGAGGAACAGCAACTTTTAAAGATGCAAGGTACTTAGAAACAACTGAATTTTTCTTTTTAGAATCTGGAGCCTCTTTCAAAATGCTGAACAAAGAGGAAAACTTGCTTTTAATGTCCAGTTACACAAAGAGAAACACGAAAATCATTGCAAATGTTACCTATTTTTCACTTTTTCTCCCCATTAATACAAATAAAATTGAGATCATGCTGTAGCTAGAGTTATATATCACTCATTGTTACTTCAGCGATTAAGAGTATCTCGCCATGTTACTAAATAGCCAAAATGGAAATGTTTAAATAATTGAATAGTATTATTGGATTGAGTGTCTGGGGGGACAGATAACTTTTCTTTCTAGTTCATAGATTGCTGGGCCAAACAGAACCATGTCTTGACCAGTTAAAGAGGAGTGTCTGTGATCTGAAAATCCTGGATACTAGGCTTATCCAGTGACTGAAGAGGTCTCTGGATTGGGTCACTTGAGGAGAGAATGAGTGTTTTTTAAGTGTAGGTGAGAGAACTCAATGGAGTGTGCACTCTTTCCTTTTCTTCCTGACAAAGAGCAAAGTTATATTTTCTAGCCCTTTTTGTAGGTAGCTATAGCCATGACTAAGGGGAGGGCAAAATATGAACAGCCTGTCCTATAAAAACCTCCCGAATGATCTATTTTCTCACTTCCTCCATTCAGTCTGAAAGTCCATGCCCAGAGCTATAGGGGAAGCCTCATGCTGACGATGGAGAGCAGACTTTCCTAGACTCTGTCTGGCCTGCATCACCACTGATGGTACTGCGTGTGTATGAGAAGTAAACTGCCATTGTGCTAGCTGAGATTTGGGGGGCATTTCCATCCTATTTCTGTTAATATATGTTGATGTTTATATTATCACTTCTGTCTTATTAGATGGTGATTTTTTAGAGTTGGAAATAATCCAACCCTGAATCAACAGAGATCGCAAAACAAAGGAAGCAATACTTTACCATCAATACTATTCTTCCCTGCTTCTTAGTAACCATTGTTTCCTTCAATTCTTAAAAACAAACAGAAATATATTGTGGGTTACCAGTAATTGCAGTTAAGAGCATATTATAACAGTATGATGCTAAAATAACTGGCCAGGCAAAAAAAAATTAAAAATGTAGTTTTTTCCAAAGTAACATAAATAAACAGTATGGGAGTCTTATATGTGTTAGAAACCAAAGATTGTGTAAAATGTAATTTTGGAATCATGATTTTTTAGATTTGTATGAGATAATTTGTATGTTTGAAGACTTCAGACCAATTTTTAATGATTATTTTGAAAGTAATTTAGTTTTTAAAATGCATAAAATTTGCAAAAGAAAAAAGAATTTAGGGCGCCTGGGTGGTGCAGTTGGCTAAGCGACTGCTTTCAGCTCAGGTCGTGATCCGGGGGTCCTAGAATCCAGCCCCGCATCGGTCTCCTTGCTCAGCGGGAGCCTGCTTCTCCCTCTCCCTCTGCTACTCCCCCTCCCTCTGCTACTCCCCCTGCTTGTGGTCTCTCTCTGTCAAGTAAATAAATAAAATCTTAAAAAAAAAAAAAGAATTTATTTTGTTTTTATGTCAAAACTATTAGAATTTTTATTTGAATCAAACTAGCTTAGTAGATTGTCATTCAATTAATTGGATGAATACTTCTATGAGTGATGGGTGAACTCTTGGATTAACAAAGAGATTCTATACTACCTAGTGACACTGAGCAAATTAAATCATCTCCCTTGGTAGAGAATTGATTTTTATCATACAGAGATTTGACAGGGAGTGAATTTATTTTTATCAGTAATTCAAAGCTAAGTTAAATATCAACAATTTAGATTTTTAAAAAATTCTTCATGCCTTACTGAAAAAAAATAGATACCAGGACAAATTTTCTAAAGGAGTCACAAGAATGATCTTAATAGAGCATGCAAGACACACCTTTATCTATGCAATGCAAGCCAGAAAAAAGTCAGGTAAGGGAAATCTCCTTCTAAGCCTTTTGATATCTGCCATGCCCACATCCCTTTTGGAGGGATTTTTTTTTATATATAAATTGTTTTGTACTTCACAATATGGCTTTGACAATGCTTATTGTCTGGGTAGTCAAGTACAATCAGACAGGTGAACAAAAAGATTCTAAATTACCTAGTGACCGATTGAACTAATTAAATAATCTCTCTTAGGGGCAGGGGTTAAATTTTGACCTAGAGATGTAAGAGGAAGTCAATTAATGCAGACTCAAAAAACAGAGAGAGAGAACTGAAAATGGAAGGTGTGAAACCTCAGAAACCATGAGTAAGCAAAAGCCACAAAGTGGAGCAATAGAGAAGAGAGTAAGTGGTCAATGAAAGTAGCAGTAGACAAAAGCAGACAGAAATACCTGAATCACTGTCGTGGAGACTATGGAGCTCTCTAAGCACTAGACACCTGCTGGTGAAGTGATGTAGGATTACTAGGTGGCTAGAACTGAACTGCAACCTGTACAGAATTATATGCAGCCATTAAAACTCTCTATAGTTATTTCTTTCTTCTCTGGATGCCTTTAAACCAATACCCCATTAACTGAAATAACGTCAACATATCTCTTACTCAAAACTCAGCTGACAATTCTAACACAAATGGCTAAAATGTTTTTGAATGGTCATTTTTTATTTCTAGAGAATATTTTTAAATACATTATTTTATTCTTGATTGTAACAAGTCAGAATATTTGTATTGTTTTAAGTAATTTTTATTATAACTGTTTAGTGAAAATAATATTTTTCTTTTATAAATGAGATGATAGAGATACAGAGGGGTAGAGTACCTTGCCCATATTTCCATAACAATTACGTGGAGAAGAGGGGTGCATGCATGAAGATAAGTGCGCATGATTATTTACAAAAAATAAGAATATACTCTACAAGTTCTTTTACAAATTATTATTTTTATCAATAACATTACATAGGTTTCTTTTCTTCCTTTCCTTCCATATAAGTACATGTTTCTTTCTCAATCTTGTTAACTGCTGAATAGTCTTCCATAGCCTGGAGGCACTGGGATTTATTTAACCATTTCTCTACTGATGGCATAGCTATTATTTTGAATTTTTCACTCTTGAACATGTAAAAGGATATTGAGTGGGACTTTTTTCATTGCCTAAATACAAATCTGAAGACAAGGAAGAACTAAGTAAGTCACACTGTATAAAAAACTGTACAATCCCGGGGCCAGCCTCCCTCTTAATGTAATTGAATTAGCCCAACTGTTCTTGAGAATGAACACTACAAAGGAGGAGAAAGAATCATTGGAATTGTGTGCTGTCAACCTGCAAAAGGAGAAGTGTAACTTTTCCTTTTCCTCAGCATACTCCCATACTGAATGAGAAAAAGTCCAAAAAAAAAAAAAAAAGTACTCTTTGAATTTAAAGATACCTAATGAAGGGGAAATCAGCAACCCATTCCTACCTGTTTATGTTCAGACTCTCAAACCATCTCCTTGCCAGTCTGTCCCCATTATTAACCATGGTAGTGAGAACAGTTTGTCCTAATGTCAGTGGTGCCTGGATTTAGAGGATGCCAATGGCCATCCAGGATAAGAAAGAAAGCAATTGACAAAGACTGGTGATTAAATGCCCAATAAGATAAAAATATTTTGTCCATTTTTTGGTCATTCAAATCTCCACCCTGCTTCCTTACCAGAAGAGAATAATGTAAGGAGATGTAAAGAGTAGGGGCACCTGGGTGGCTCAGTTGGTTGAGCGACTGCCTTCGGCTCAGGTCATGATCCTGGAGTCCCGGGATCGAGTCCCACATCGGGCTCCCTGCTCAGCAGGGAGTCTACTTCTCCCCCTGACCCTTGCCCCCCTCTCGTGCTCTCTCTCTCTATCTCCTCATCTCTCTCCACAAAAAAAAAAAAAAATTCTTAAAAAAAAAAAAAAAAAAGAATAGATCATGCCCCCTCCACATCTGAGTAACGCAGGCCATACTTCTCTGCTGTGTGAGTTGGGGAGGAGATACACTTAAAATTGGATTTGAAATCCTGGTGTTTAGTATGATGCTATAACTCTTCATTTATACCAACCCTCCCAGTGGTTAATAAGTATCATACAAAGCTAAAACAAAGACAACTATCTGAGTATTTAAATGAGATCATTCAGTGGAGTCAAAACCTAAAGAAGTGACAAGAATGGAGTGAGTTTCCCATTTTCTCACAGGTCTTCCCTGCAAGGAGACCATGGAACAGCACAGGTAAACCTCTGCTAGAAATACCACTTACTGGCTGTAGCAAAAGGAAAAGGATCCTCAACAACAATGGCCAAGTGCCAGAAAGTGAGGGGGATTCTCACAGGAGAGAAAAATGGAGAATGAAAGCCCATGAGTCTGGGTCTGATGACAGTCTCAGATTTATCAACGAACCACACACATGTAGAATGGGCTCAAAACACGGTAGCAAAAGCTTAAAGAATAGAGTGAAGATTTGAATCACCAACCACAGAGGATGAGACCAAATTAACAGTCTTAGCAGAGTGAATTACTAGCTAAAACAAAAGCATCAACATAAAGGAATATAAAGGATCCCAGAGTGAACATAATGTTCAAAATGCCATAAACCAAAATTATCAGCATTAAAAAAAAAAAAAACCTGTAACCCAGTCTGAATGGAAAAAAGTGAAAACATATGTCATGACCAAGATCTGGAAACAGAAAATTGGAAATAACCCGAACATTGATCAAAATGAGTATTTTCCATAAAATGGAATTTTTAAGAAGACTGGCTATGCCAAGTGTTGGTAAAAATGTAGAGCAACTGGAAATCTCATATACTACTGATGGGAATGTAAAATGGTTCAGCCACTTTGGAAAACAGTTTGGCGATTTCACAAAAATTTAAACTTATGCATATACAGCCCAGCCATTGCACTCCTAGGAATTTATCCAGGACAAATCAAAATACATATCTCCACAAATATCTGTAAACAAATGTTCACAGCCACGTCATTTGTAACAGCTCAAAAATGGAAATAACCCAAACATATAACCATGAATAAATGTATTAATAAAATGTTTCCATGGAATGAAATACTTATAAAAAGAAGCGAATTACCAACAGAAGGAACAATATGGATAAATCACAAAATAATTATGTTTAATGAAATAAGCCAGCTGAAAAAAAGGTCACATATTACATGATTCCATTTAAAATTCTAGAAAATGCAAACTGATCTAAGACTGGATTTCAAATGAGAACAAGGAAAGTTTGGGGAATGAGGATATGTTAAGTATCTTGACTGTGGTAATTTCACAGGTGTATTACATATTTCACGATTTATCGAAGTGTGCATTTTAAATATATACTTTACTGTACATAAAATATAGCTCGGCGAAGTAATACAAAAGTTCAAATTCGAGACCAAGTTTAAACTGAAATGGACTAGGAAGCTCTGCACATGTCCTGGTTGTAATGAAGGGATCTGCTACTCATTTGGGAAAGGAAATTCAGTGCAGTGTGGTTGGAAGCAGTAGGCAGAAAAAAATAATGCTGTTTGAAGTTTATGGCTCACAAAGTTCAGATTGCTATGTGCTCTAAATGACCAAATACTGTATTGAAGACCTTTGTTCATTTTATATCTTGATCAATACTGTCAAGTAGTCCACCCAAACAATTGTATTAGTTTCATAGTCCAATAAAAAAATGTATAAGAGTGCTCATTTCCCTTTCTAAGTCATCAGTGACGTTAAATAGTTGCAATCTTTTTACATAGTGAGATGACCAGTAAAAATGTTAAAGTTAGTTAAGAGTCAGGAACCAAAAGGAATGGAGGAATCCAAAATCTGAAAGGTCAGGGAAGAAAAAAAAAAAACTTTCTAAAGAGTCAGTGGAAACATTGTGAAATGCTGCAAAAGGTCAAAGTGTCTATTTTATATAACAATAAAGTAAATTGTTAATGGTTTGAGAACAAGTTCAGTTTACCATGATGAGAACAGAAAGTTGATCATTGGTTGAAGGATAGATGAAGGAAGAATGTAGAGATAGTATAAATAGTTTGTGGGATTTTTTAAAAGAATTTTGCTGCGAAGGGAGAAGACATAGTATAAATGTTATTTTTCGTTTAAGCTTTTTAAGTTATTTTACTTAGCAAATGAAAGATGAGCATGTTACAACATTAATAAGAATGTCATAGTAAGGTCATAACTATGGAATAAAGGAAATTCAATATGGTGAGATTCCAAGTAAATGAGATTCGATATTATTATATGTCAAATGTTATAATGGATACTTCTGCCATTGTAATATGAGAGAAGATGAAAAAGTATGGATGTAGATGTGTTAAGTTTGTATATTTGAAGCTCCTTACTAATGGACCATTTTCTGAGAATTGTGAGTCCATGACAGGTGCTGAGAGTATGTGGGGCTCTTGTAGGGTTTGGGTTAAGGAGAATGGAGAATGTTTAAAAGGTCACTCTTGACAACGGGAGAAAAACCATATGCCTTGGCAAATTTGGAAATTCTCCTGGACGTTGCTAGAGGCTTCAGTAGTCAGATATCTATGTAAAGAAATCTATGTTCAGATATCAATGTAAAGAAATAAGCACAGGATTTCTTTACTTAAGCCTCTTTAAAGATACTGTATCATTTATTTAATATGTTTGAATCAACATTAAGAAATGTAAAACATTGAAATGTAATGCAATGGCAAATTTAGTACATCTACTACTCAGAAGTGCTCAGAAAATATACTTTCTTGCTTTTCTATGATCAAACTAAACTTTCTCTTTAATATGCCATGTTAGTTACTGAGGAGATTAAAAGAAACAGACATAAACTTGCCAATTATTGTAGCGGAGTCTTTTGAGTGTAAACAATCTATTTTGTTTACTCAGATAATTCTTACTTACGCTCTTTCACATCCTCACCCGTCATGTCTTCTCCACCTCCTCACTCCTTTTCAAGAAGTTGTCTGGGTATGTAGGTGACTTTTATGGCAGTTACAGGTACAGTTGCACCGCCAAATTGATAACAGCTGGGGTGTAAGTGGACTTAACTGCTCTTTTGGATCATTGTGCTGGCACCCACCACTAAAGTCTTTGATCCCCTTTTCTGTTGAAAAATCTCTACATGCTACTGAAGCCAGGTTTCTGTTTGTTCTTCCTCTCTTCTTGGCACTCACTGAGGCACAGATGAATTTTTGGATACATCATGGATAACATTACTTATGAGGAGTCCTTCTGTCTTGGGTTAATCCAGCTAGGACATTGCCTCTGGTATCTTTTCTCAGTGATGAGTGAGACACCCATGTGAATGCAGCCTCCTCCTACAGTCTTGCAGCTTCCCTGAGGCAAAGTCAGATGAAGGAGGCCACTAGCCTGCTGTTTTTAGGTTCCTCCACACATACTTTGATGTTTCCTAGTTCTCACTTGCACCAGGCAGATCAACAGATACAATAAGTAGGGGGGTGGTTGAGGTCCTCAAATAAATTGATTAGTAAGATTAAAAATATTATTTCCTTTGTCCATATTCTTTTTTTAAAAAAGATTTACTTATTATTTATTTTGAGAGAGAGAGATCGTGTGCGTGAGTTGGGAGGGGTAGAGGGAGAGGGAGAGAGAATCCTTAAGCAGTCCCCACTGAGCCAGACACAGGGCTCCGATCTCAGGAACCTGAGATAATGACCTGAGCTGAAATCAAGAGTCAGTTGCTTAACCAACTGAACCACCCAGGTGTCCCTCCTTATGTCCATATTCTTTCTATAAATTTAACCATTAATATTATATAATAAAACATTAAGATTGCATTGGATGCTAGAATAATGAATGTGCAGTTCTTCACTTAGGAAGCTGGTGAAAATATTTAGTCCTGTAAAGATATTTAGCATCTATTATGGCTCACTCTGGATTCCTCTTCTTCTTCCTTCTGTTATTTCTAGTGTCTTGCAGTTTGGGGTGCAGTACAAAAATTTACCATCATATATTTATTCCCAGCCTATACTTTTAATAAAAGAGTCTTAGTACTGTCTTCCTAATGAGGTTGTCCCACCTAACATTATGTTCAAAATGCTGTCTGCTTTAATTGTTAGCACAAGAATGGTTACATAATATTTCAGTTCCTCTCTCTTGATCTCTCTAATTTGAGAACTCTGCTTCCATGTTTGAATACATCTTCTTCAAATACAAATATTTTGTTATCTTTTGGTGATTTGAAATGACTCTAGGCTGGAGACAGTTCTTGACTGGGTCCAAACTCACGGTTAAATTTTCCCATTATTTGAATACTGGATGAAGTGACATTTGTTCTGAGTTATATTTAAACCATGATAAGAACAGTCCAAGATACGTTTCCATCTAACCATTTTATTCTGCCCTGAATATTTGTCATTGCATTTGCCTGCTAAGCAATCCACCCCTGCTTCCTATTTGTGTAAATCTTGGTATAAGACATGCTCCAAGTCACCCACTATTGTGTACTGTGAAAGACACATATTCCCTAAGGTTAATGGTTGTTTTGAGCTATTTAGTGGAATCAATAATATCGGTACTAATATATTTATAAAATTTAGAGATTTAACTCAGTATTGCCCTTGTATTATTATTCTAGAAAGATATAATTCAGACATTTAAAGTGTACAATTCAGTGGGTTTTAGTATATAAATAGTCACGCAACCATCATCACAATAAATTTTAGAACATTTTCTTCACTCAAACAAGAAATCTCATCTCCATTAGCAGTCACCCCTCATTTCCCCCAACACCTCCAGCACTAGGCCACTGCTAATCTACTTTCTGTTTCAACATTTTTCCATATTATGACATTACATGT
This sequence comes from Phoca vitulina, assembly GCF_004348235.1. Classification (NCBI taxonomy): domain Eukaryota; kingdom Metazoa; phylum Chordata; class Mammalia; order Carnivora; family Phocidae; genus Phoca; species Phoca vitulina. The sequence goes on from NW_022589710.1 coordinate 21,017,816, forward strand.
GTCTATTGTGTTTGGGAATGCCCTTAGGCTTGAACTTCCCCATATTATTTTCTAAATAAAGTTAGTTCCTCTGGGTGAGCTTCAGTGCATTCTGTTCCTGTGGCACCTTTCGCCTTAAGTGAAATGTCTGATTTACTGTCCCACAGCTAGGGGCAGGACATTGACCAGCTTCTCTTGGAATTACATCCCTGTTTCATGGACAGGCTGCTGAGTGGGAGCAGTAACTTCTGGTCTTCTTCTCTTCTGTGGAACTTCCACATTATTAAAAGTTGGGGTAAAGGCTACTGGGGCTCCAGTTTTTGGGTTTTTTTTTTGTTTTTTTGCTTTTTTTTTTTGGCCTGTGGTCCCTGGAGTAGAGTCTCTGCCCTGTGAATGGGCACCAGGTAGAAGAATGGAGCTGAAGACATTTTGGCCAAACTCACCTGGAATTTAACCTCTGGGAAACGGAACACAGGAAAATGAAATGCTAGCAACCTGCTCTTCCTTGTGCGATATAGTAGCCATTGCCAGGGAGCTGAACAAGGAAGGAGCCCTGTCTTCTTTTCCACAGTTCCTAAGGGGGCGATTCTGTCATCCTGAGCTGGGGAAACAGAAGGAGAAGGTCATTGCTCAAGTCTAACAGACAGCTGTTCTTACCAAGATTTAGTAAATTTTCATGATTGAATGTTTCTTTGTTTATTCTCTTGTGACAATTTTCAGAGACTTCGAATGGTTGTTTTTGTTTAAGTTTTTTCTTTCTTTTTAAGGTTTTATTTATTTATTTGAGAGAGAGAGAGAGAGAACACGAGCAGGGGGGAGGGGCACAGGGAGAGGGAGAAGCAGACTCCCAGCTGAGCAGGGAGCCCCATGCGGGCTTGATCTCAGGAACCTGATATCATGACCTGAGAGCCTAAGGCAGACACTTAACCAACTGAGCCACCCAGATGTCCCTGTTTGTTTGTTTTTTAGGTAATTTTTACCAGTTAATGTTTTTTTTCCTTGAGGAGCAGGTCTGCAGATCTACACATTCTGTCATTCCCGAAGTAAATTTTCCTAGAAATATTTTTTTGAGCGTTAAAACTAGAAAATACTTTATTTCATATGATTTGGCTTGCCTCAGATAATTAGAATGACATTTACATTTCTACCATGTATGCTTGGAGGTTTAGTAAGTTTAATGCCCATAAAAATAGTTCTTGTTCTTGTTCTCATGGTCTATTTAATGTGTTTCAGTTATCCTTTTATGATTTAGATTTACTTTCTTTTTCTAGTTCAACAGTGTAACTGAAAGTCTTTTTTCAGGCACACATCAAGTCTGTGCAGGACCAGTTTGTATGAAAGAAAATATTTTCTGGTATTAATTCCAAGAATATATGTACTTTTCTTCTACAATTTAGATTCTTTCATGTCTTAGTTTAACAGCGCTTTTGTGTGGAAGATTTTTAGAGGCATATCAAATTATTTTTATGTATCACATCATTCTAATTCTGAGGAAAGGAAGCTATATTTTCTGGCAGTAAATTCCCACAAGAATGTAACTCAGGAATTTCTGGGATAAATTTTCATTGCTCCATTTCTTTTTTTATAATGTGGAGGTAATTGTTCAATGTTGTCTTGAGGATTAAATTAATACATGCAAAGTACTTAAAAAGAGTGCCTGGCACATAGTATGCATTCAATAAATGTCAATAGTTGCTAGGATTACTGTTGTTACTGTTATTCTTGTGAACTAGGGTGGCTTGACAATGAAACACAGGTTTTTCTTTCTTTTTATTTTTAAGATTTTATTTATTTATGTATTTGAGAGAGAGAGTGAGCAAGAGAGAGAGAGAGAGAATAGGAGCAGGGGCAGAGGGAGAGGGAGATGCAGACTCTCCTGATGAGCAGTGAGCCCAATTCGGGGATCGATGCCAAGACCCTGGGATCATGACCTGAGCCTAAGGCAGATGCTTAACCAACTGAGCCGCCCAGGCGCCCTGAAACACAGGTTCTTCTGTAAAAATTTTTGCCAGAATAAGTTTTCCTTTTCAGATAGGAGGAGAGCTTCTCTTTTTTTTCACTCTAAACATGAGTAAATTTTCTGAGAGTAGAAATATATAATTAGTGTAGGCTCATATTCAGACCTTCACAAAGAACAATTTTTGATACACTCACCCTCTGAGTTAAAAGCTCACTTAAATTCAAAAGAATGCATTAATTTCTTTGATTCCAGTTCACATCATGAAGCCATCTTTTAAGATCTGCTATTGCTTAAATTTGGAGCTGAATAGAACTTCTTTTTGAATGCAACTTCATCCAAGTTTCTCTTCTGTTTTCTATACCAATGTCTTTGAGATTAAACAATTTTAAATCAAAAGCATTATTTGTTTGAGCTTATAGAATAGGTTGAATTTGTTTAAGAATCACAGCCTTCTTTTGTATTCAGCATCTGGAACACATTTTCAGAAAAAGAACTGGTGAGTACAAAGGCCTAACACAAGTATAAAATATGGTACCTAATTTTGCATATACTCAACTTTGATATTGAATTCCCAACAGTTTAACTTATACAGAGTATAGTATTGGTATTTTTGTTTCTAAAGAAATAACTTGGTATGAAATCAAGATAATTGGTTTAAATCATGAATAGCATAATATTGAAAATACTTTCTGTATATGTGACATTAATTGAAATCTTTATAATTTTTCTTCAGGTAGTTTAATGGTGTGTTGGAAAAAGAAATCTCACTATAATAGAATATAAAAATAATCATTCACTTAAATCATTCTGATTTATTTTTATTACTTCACAATACACTATAAAGATTCTCTCTGGCCCTAATATTTAAAGTTTTTCACTCTTTTCTGCTTTCCTTGCCCATTCTTTCCTCCCTTTCTGCATTGAGTACAGAAATGTTTGGGAACAAAATAATTACTTCAGTGCTTTGTCTTTTTTTTTTTTCTTCTGTGTTTATTTTCCAGATCTTTTTGTATCACTTTTCTCTGGAATCAAAGAAGTTTTTCATTACTCTTTTAAGAAAGTACCATTTAAAAAAAATATTTTTTTTGCATAAAATTTTATTTATTTTAATTGTTTCTCTTTTGAGTATAGTTGAAACGCAGTGTTACATTAGTTTCAGGTGTACAACTTAGTGTTTGACAAGTGTGTACGTTATGCTGTGTGCACCCCAAGTACAGCTAACATCGGTCCCACTACATCACTATTACAATGCCATTGACTGTATTTTTCTTTAAAATCTAACTCTTTACCAAGTCATTTCTGTTTCTTGCAGAATAGTGAAGGTAATTGTTCTCAGTGGAACATCATCTAGTCCCTTAAGCATTATGGCTTTTAGGTGTTAGGTTATTTTCAGGGGTCAGTTATTCCTTATATTATTGTGTACTTTTTATTTTTTTCCAAAAAAGAGAATATATATTAACCCCCAAAAATTTGTCTAAAAAAAAACACCTGCTCATGATATTTCAGAGGAATTAGCTTTGATTTCATTTTTGTAATCCTTTTTTAAAAACCTTTTGGCCCCTTCACCCATTTCTCTTACCCCCCATACCTCACCTCTGGCAACCACCAAATTGTTCTCTATATCTATGAGCTTGTTTCTGTTTGTTTGTTTGTTTGTTTGTTCAGATTCCATTATAAGAGAGATCATATGGTGTTTGCCTTTCTCTTTTGTAGCCTTTGTCTTTTGTAATCCCTTCTTAAATAATAGGCCTCTTTACTAGTTTGTGAACTGGTTGTTACAGTTCTTGGAGATAGAGAGCTTACAACAAATGCAAATTAATTATTTCCCTAATATATTGGGTAGAGATAGAGATTTTCCATGAAAGGTATGTTTATTTCCATTTTGGAATAAGCTATCACCTCACAGACCAGTAACAGTCTACAGACTGGAACTGGTTTGTAACCCCATTTTGAGTGGCATTGCTATAAGGGATTTTAAGATTTCCTTTAGCGGCACCTGGGTGGCTCAGTTGGTTAAGCACCTGCCTTTTTGGCTCACGTCATGCTTCCAGGGTCCTGGGATCAAGTCCCGCATCAGGCTCCCTGCTCAGCGGGAAGCCTGCTTCTCCCTCTCCCTCTGCCCCTCCCCCTGGTTGTGCTCTCTCTCTCTCTCAAATAAATAAATAAAATCTTAAAAAAAAAAAAAAAAAAGATTTCCTTTAAACCCATGTAATGGAGAAAAACTTTATATTAGCAGTATCTGTAGAAAGAAAGAATAAATTTACTCATTTTCACCTATGAATGAAGAACGGTTACTTATGGGAGGTTAGGAACATCCAAGTTTCATATGCATGCCTCAAAAATTGGTTTATTAATTCTATTATTTTCTTGGACATATTTGGCATTCTCAAAGTGATAAAATATATTGTTTTTGTCAGGTATAAATGTTTTTATTATACACTGTGCTTTTCCTTCACAGAAGTAAACGTGGCTTTATGGTTTAGAAATTATAGCAGTCGGGGAGCAGCCAGGAAAATAGAAATATCTGCCTATTTCAAACAAAGGAGATATGAAACAGGGAATTGGTGACAAAGTGTTAGAAGGACTGGTATGGCAAAAAGGAGAGGGGCTGGCAGAAGAGAAAGGAAGAAGTGTGTTACCGTGATTTCAAAAAGCTACTGATGCCAATGGACTAGAATCCCTAAACCAGCACCTACTGCTGGCTGCTGGAGGGCGGCTGCACAAAGGCTGAAACTGCCAGAGAGATACCATGGATAAAAAAGCTGAGGCCAGCACCAGAGAAGTTCAGCTACTGGGCCTGAGGGGATTTCCAGTCACCTTGTCTCGTCTGGGCATCATCAGCATCTACCAGCATCTACTGCGTTGTCTGAACTAAAAGCTTCTCCGTTCTTCCAGCCTTCACAATTACCTGCCACGGCCTTACGCTGACAGAGCATGACCGAAAGCAAGCTGAAAGAAATCTGGGAAATACAGCGTGTGGACTCCCAGCTCTTAGAGTTCAGAGTAGGGTATAAAAGGATGGAGGTAGAACAGAGGTGCAGCAGGTGTATCATCAGCTCAGTCCTCCTCCCTGTCTGCTTTCATCCATATACCTCCATGCAGTTTAAACCATGTAATACATAGCCACTCTTATATTTATATAAGTTTAAGCTTATATATTTATATATATATGTAAGTTTAAGCTTAAGTTTATATATATATAAATATAAAGTTTATATATATATAAAAAGCTTAAATATACCTCACAGATTGTAACCTATTCCTGGTAAAAACAAATATTCTTTCACCTTTCCAAAAGGGATATAAATTAAGATCTATCATTAATGTTAGCCATCTCTTGGTAATGTTATTCCATCTTAGAGTTCAGTCATCATTTAAGCAGGATATTCATTAATGTAATTAATAATTGGGCTCAGTAGTGAAACTTAACCACCACCCTTACTTTTTACATGAAATAAAGCAAAGAATATGAAAAGAAAGGGGAAAAAAAGGAAAGATAAAGAAAGGAAGAGAAAATGAAGTAAAGGAAAAGAAAAAAGGAAATAAAGGAAAAATGGTTATATAACACATAACAACAAAGAAATTAGATATGCAGATTGTTAAAATGCTTATGTCCTTATGTAACCAGTATATATATATATTCTGGCTATTGGAGAAACAGCATTATATTTTGCTTGACAATTCGAAAAAAATACTGTATCTTGTTAAGACTGCATCTCAACTTCACAGGGCCTTGCCTTCCAACTGGCACTTCAACTAAGGCTTCAATAGGTCATTCCATGATTTTATCAAGCAAGCTGCTTCTGAGTGCTGGGATGCATAGTAAGACCAGTAATTTCAGTGACTATGAGTTCTTTGAATGGATGCAATGTTTAGTGTGGAATGGTGATAAATATGGAATTGTTTAAATCCAAAGAGAGTGACACTAATAGAAGCTTTCTAAATAAAATGGACAAATTCATATGCAAAATGTTTCTTTTTTATTAAAGATTTTATTTATTTATTAGAGAGAGAGAGAGAGAGCACGCGAGCACGAGCAGGGGGAGGGGCAGAGGGAGAAGCAGACTCCTTGCTGAGCAGAGAGCCAGACTCAGGGCTCAATCCCAGGACCCTGAGATCGTGACGAAGTCAGAGGCTTAACTGACTGAGCCACCCAGGCGCCCCGCAAAATATGTTTCTATTACTCCCTTTACAATGAAAGGGACAATGTAACCTGTATGCCCAGGAGATGGTGCCATAGCAGAATCTCAGCATTGGCCTTTGATGTAGGCTAGTTGACACTCAGCAATTGCAGTAACCAGACCAATCTGGGTTAGGAAAGTAAAGGGCTCTTTCTTCACTAAGGCATTGAAAAATGCATTGTTGAAGAGTGGCAGCATCATCCTTGAGAAGCTCTGACATGGCTATCCTCTTAGGCAGGGAAAGAAAATGGAAGATGCTCTCATTGAAATAATGGATCCTGAAGTGGCAGAAGACAAAGTGGGGGTTGGGGGTAGATGTGGATAGCAATGAGCACCATCTTTTAAGTCAGCTGCCTCAGATGAAGTCATTCCAGGATGTGGATCATCATTACAATGATGGGCCCAATGAAGCATGCCAACCAGTATCTGTCTTCCCTTGTAATGTGGTGTTGTTAACCCATCAGGACTGACGATTTTATTTCTTCACCCCCTTAAAGTTGGATTGACATTGTATCTCTTTTTATATATACAAATATAATAGAGAAAAATTGGTCTTATGTTGGTTCCACATCCTGGTACCTTAAGAAGCCTTTGGGCTTTTGCTCTCACTCTCCTGGGATACTGAGACATGCTACCCCTATCAAAGATGAGGGAACACATGGAGAAGAACTTCATTTCCCTAACTGGAAGCAAGTATCAACTTCCAGACATGGGAATGAGGCCATTTGGACCCTCTACTTCTAGGTGAGTCATGAAATGCTTGCAGCTGTGAGTGATTCCTGTCAAGACCAGCCAAAGAACTACCGAGACAGACTGCCATCACACTAAATCATCAGAAATAATAAATCATAGTAATTTTAAATTACTAATTTGGGGGATTGTTTATTATGTAGCAAAAGGTGGCTGAAGCTCAGGGTCTTCAGTCAAGGAAAATCTATTCTCCTCAGAAAAGGGAAGAAAGCTCAGTTTTACTGGCAATACCGAGGAGGGGTTAGCATTCCAAAACACTTGGTTATCAGAATCCACCCAAATATTTACATTTCTACTCTCAGGGTTCCACTCTTTTCCAGGCAATGCACTAATTTTCACCAAAACACCTAGCAAGAATGTGCATTACGCGAATGTTTTAATTCTGAGACCTTTAAAATTTACTTCGCTGTTTCATTTTCCAGCTGTATGGCCCCAAGTGTACAGAAGATAAGAGATTAGAAGCTACTTGGTTTTCTAACTGTGCCTTGAGATGGAATGAAGAAAACCTTGCAGTTGATACTTCTTTCTGTAAGCTTACAGTGCAAGTAAAAAATGGCCAGCCCACCCCAGTGTTCATCATTGTTATTTTTTTGATGTTCAGCAGGCACTTGGTCTCCCAAAGCCTTGCATTTGGTGACACCGGGATATCAGAAATCTACTAACACATCTAGGTTAGGACGCAGGAACGTAAAAAAAGCTGTGTCACAGCTGAAGCCACTGTCATTGGAATGGTTGGACCCGCTAAAGACCTGCAGCTGCTGGTCACCCCCCATCCTTACTGTCATTGTGTGTCGACACAAAACAAAGACCGGGAGCAGAATGTGTCCTTCTGCTCCTCAACCTCTCTTCACCCACAAGTCCTTCCCATTGGGGTTAGATAACGGAAAGGCACTTGGCAAGAGAGTCTCAGAAATGTTGTTTATAGGGCTTCCAGCTTATGAAGTATAAGAAGAGAATATAGAAGTAGTCTGTGAGATAACAAATAATGGGAATGAAAATATTTTCCACTGAAGAGATTGCTTTGAGTTTCATCAGAATGATTCTTCCTTGACTCTCAAGGTCATCCTGCACAAAACTAACCTCTCTGGAATTAGGTTTTATAATTTCTTAATAAAGGAGTTGCACTAGGATGACCCAGTTTCCCTTTATCTTCTAAAAATGGCTGCTGATAAATATTGATATATAGGCTTACCTTTCTCAGTCTAGTTAGCAGTGTCAATAGAAGGGGAATGTAAGCCACAAATGCAACTAACAATGGTGATTTAAAGTTTTCTAGTAGCCACATTAAATATAGTAAAAACAAACAGATGAAAGGAATTTTAAAAATATATTTTATTTACTTCAGTATGTCTAAAATATTATCATGTCAACGTGTAATCAATATAAACATGATTAATGAAGGAATTAACATACCATGGTATACTAAGACGTCACAATCCAGATGTATTTTATTTTATTTATTTTTTAAAAGATTTTATTTATTTATTTGACAGAGAGAGAGAGTATAAGCAGGGGGAGCGGCAGGCAGAGGGAGAAGTAGACTCGCCACTGAGCAGGCCCAATGTGGGGCTTGATCCCAGGACCCTGAGATCATGACCTGAGTAGAAGGCAAATGCTTAACCCGCTGAGCCACGCAGGTGCCCCAATCCAGATGTATTTTAGGCTTTCAGGAAATGTCATTTTGTAGAAACCATATTTCAAATGCTTAATAGCTACCATGTAAAGTGGCTACCACATTGAACACTGAGGATCTAACTAATAAGTTTTTTCTAGACGAATGGAGTAATATACTTTCTTATTTTTTTCCGTTTTCTCTTTTCTTATATTATTCTTTATTGCTAGTGCCTACAAAGTACTTTTTATTTGTAAAAAATAAAAACTATAAAATAATAATAGCAATTAAGTAACTGATAAAGTAATACAAATACCAAATTTTAAAGTTATCCTATTAAGAAACATAATTAGAAATATCAGTTTGTTAAAAATGTAATAAGGATTTTAATATATTAAAAATATGAAATAGAAGTCAAAGTTTTCTAAAACAAAGTTTAAAATGACGTATAGCAAGAATAAAAAGTAAGAGTAAGCTTTGAAGTTGGGTGTTTGAATCTTAATTTCAACACTTCTGGCTCTGTTACCTTTGAAAAGCTGACTTTTCTTCCTCTCGGATTCCTCATCTGTAATATGGATATAAAAGTGCCAATTTTAACAAGGTTGTTATAAGGATGAATGCAATCATTCTTCCCAGGAGTTCATATTAAAACTTGTTTTGAAAGAACTGAACTTTGAATTAGTAACAGAGAGTAATATATACATGGAAAAAATGAAAAACTCATTTTGGCATACTTGAGAGAGAGATGGACTAGGTAAAATAGTATGATAGTTAAATATGTGACTTGATATAAAAATTATATAAATGCCATAAACTTCGTATATATGTATATATAGCCACATATATGTAAATAGATATGTAATAGTGAATGCTTGTAACAGCAATTTATGTATGAGTGCACCCATATATTCTTACATATGTATTTACATACAAACACATATACATGCAAAGATGTGGCTACCTTATAGGATAGTGAAAGTATAAGCAGTCTGATTTAGAATCCTGACTTTGTCTACTTTACTTGCTCTGTGCCCTTGGGCAAGTTATTTAACATATGTACTTTATTTTACTCACAGTTAAAAAAAAAAGAAAAAGAAAAAGAAAATGGTACATACTCCATACAGTTGTCATGAGAATTAATGAATTATGATATTTAAAAAGCTTAGACCAGTGCCTGGGCATAGTTAGGCACTAATGTAAGAGTGTGATATTGTTAGTGAACAGTTTGCAACAGGGAAGTGATACATAATCTCTGTTTAAGAAGATCTCTTTAACTATTTTGTGAAGAAAATTTGGAAGAAGATTGCAATATTTGGGTTGATACATAGAAGCCACAGGGATGGAGATAAATGGATAGATTTGAGAACTGTTAATGAAGTGGAGTTGACAGAACTTGCTTGAGAGATAAATGTATATATCACAAGAGTGGTACTCAGTTTTTCACCTGAGCAAAAAGTGAGGAGGAGAAGGGGAAGCATGGATGAAAATATAATTAATTTCATTTTGAACAAGTGTTTGAGATTTCTGTGGATTGTTAAGTGGAGTTGTTTTGAGAGATATACTTTTACTTCTCTGGCATATTATAGATGATTGAAGCCTTGAAAGTAAATGAAATGACACTGGAAGGGCAAATAAGGAACTTAAAGGAACCAAGAACCTCATAAAATAATAGTATGATATTTCTATACTGTATAGTTTACAAAGCATCTTTATATACTTTTACCTCGTTGAATTCTTACAGCCATCTTGTAAGCAAAGCACACTTGCATTGTTCAGATGAGACCGATGAGATTCAGGACTTAAGCTACTTGCAGGGGCAGTCCCACAATTTCGGCAGACGAGTGAATTAGGATGGGTACTCTGGCTTGGAGATGAGGATGGAAGCTGGGTATACTTAGGAAAGTAAAGGTATATAAGTGAAGGGGATAATGAAGGAGGTGTCAAATGTTGGGAGGTGATAGTTATGGTACATGATGTAATACAATACTGCTAGCCCACCTCCCTTTGCACAGCTAGTGGTTATTTTGTGAGACCCTAATATAGATAAGTTATAAACTGAGAGGGTATTTGCTTTGTTTTGTTTTTAAGGATTTTATTTTATTTTTTAATAATCTCTGTACCCAACATGGGGTTTGAACTCATGACGCTGAGACAATGTTTTTCCGACTGAGCCAGCCAGGCGCCCCAAGAGGGTGTTTGTTTTATTTTTTTTGTTTGTTTGTTTTAATTTTTTTATTATTATGTTAATCACCATACATTACATCATTAGTTTTAGATATAGTGTTCCATGATTCATTGTTTGTGCATAACACCCAGTGCTCCATGCAGAACGTGCCCTCCTCAATACCCATCACCAGGCTAACCCATCCTCCCACCCCCCTCCCCTCTAGAACCCTCAGTTTGTTTTTCAGAGTCCATCGTCTCTCATGGTTCTTCTCCCCCTCCGATTTCCCCCCCTTCATTCTTCCCCTCCTGCTACATTCTTCTTCTTCTTTTTTTTCTTTCTTAACATGTATTGCATTATTTGTTTCAGAGGTACAGATCTGAGATTCAACAGTCTTGCACAATTCACAGCGCTTACCAGAACACATACCCTCCCCAGTGTCCATCACCCAGTCACCCCATCCCTCCCACCCCACCCCCCACTCCAGCAATTCTCAGTTTGTTTCCTGAGATTAAGAATTCCTCATATCAGTGAGGTCATATGATACATGTCTTTCTCTGTTTGACTTATTTCGCTCAGCATAATACCCTCCAGTTCCATCCACGTCGTTGCAAATGGCAAGATCTCATTCCTTTTGATGGCTGCATAATATTCCATTGTATATATATACCACTTCTTCTTTATCCATTCATCTGTTGATGGACATCTTGGCTCTTTCCACAGTTTGGATATTGTGGACATTGCTGCTATAAACATCGGGGTGCATGTACCCTTTCGGTCCCTACTTTTGTATCTTTGGGGTAAATACCCAGGAGTGCAATTGCTGGATCATATGGTAGCTCTATTTTCAACTTTTTGAGGAACCTCCGTACTGTTTTCCAGAGTGGCTGCACCAGCTTGCATTCCCACCAACAGTGTAGGAGGGTTCCCCTTTCTCCGCATCCCCGCCAACATCTGTCATTTCCTGACTTGTTAATTTTAGCCATTCTGACTGGTGTGAGGTGGTATCTCATTGAGGTTTTGATTTGGATTTCCCTGATGCCGAGCGATATTGAACACTTTTTCATGTGTCTGTTGGCCATTTGGATGTCTTCTTTGGAAAAATGTCTGTTCATGTCTTCTGCCCATTTCTTGATTGGATTCTTTGTTCTTTTGGTGTTGAGTTTGATGAGTTCTTTATAGATTTTGGATACTAGCCCTTTATCTGATATGTCATTTGCAAATATCTTCTCCCATTCTGTCGGTTGCCTTTTGGTTTTGTTGACTGTTTCCTTTGCTTTGCAAAAGCTTTTTATCTTGATGAAGTCCCAATAGTTCATTTTTGCCCTTGCTTCCCTTGCCTTTGGCGATGTTTCTAGGAAGAAGTTGCTACGGCTGAGGTCGAAGAGGTTGCTGCCTGTGTTCTCCTTTAGGATTTTGATGGACTCCTGTCTCACATTGAGGTCTTTCAACCATTTGGAGTCTATTTTTGTGTGTGGTGTAAGGAAATGGTCCAGTTTCATTCTTCTGCATGTGGCTGTCCAATTTTCCCAACACCATTTGTTGAAGAGACTGTCTTTTTTCCATTGGACATTCTTTCCTGCTTTGTCAAAGATTAGTTGACCATAGAGTTGAGGGTCCATTTCTGGGCTCTCTATTCTGTTCCATTGATCTATGTGTCTGTTTTTGTGCCAGTACCATACTGTCTTGATGATGACAGCTTTGTAGTAGAGCTGGAAGTCCGGAATTGTGATGCCGCCAGCTTTGCTTTTCTTTTTCAACATTCCTCTGGCTATGCGGGGTCTTTTCTGGTTCCATACAAATTTTAGGATGATTTGTTCCATTTCTTTGAAGAAAGTGGATGGTATTTTGATGGGGATTGCATTGAATGTGTAGATTGCTCTAGGTAGGATTGACATCTTCACAATATTTGTTCTTCCAATCCATGAGCATGGAACGTTTTTCCATTTCTTTGTGTCTTCCTCAATTTCTTTCATGAGTATTTTATAGTTTTCTGAGTACAGATTCTTTGCCTCTTTGGTTAGATTTATGCCTAGGTATCTTATGGTTTTAGGTGCAATTGTAAATGGGATCGACTCCTTAACTTCTCTCTCTTCTGACTTGTTGTTGGTGTATAGGAATGCCACTGACTTCTGTGCGTTGATTTTATATCCTGCCACTTGACTGAATTCCTGTATGAGTTCTAGCAGTTTTGGGGTGGAGTCTTTGGGATTTTCCACATAAAGTATCATATCATCTGCAAAGAGTGAGAGTTTGACTTCTTCTTTGCCAATTTGGATGCCTTTGATTTCTTTTTGTTGTCTGATTGCTGTGGCTAGGACTTCCAATACTATGTTGAATAGCAGTGGTGATAGTGGACATCCCTGCCGCGTTCCTGACCTTAGGGGGAAAGCTCTCAGTTTTTCCCCATTGAGAATGATATTCGCTGTAGGTTTTTCATAGATGGCTTTTATGATATTGAGGTATGTACCCTCTATGCCTATACTCTGAAGAGTTTTGATCAAGAAAGGATGCTGTACTTTGTCAAATGCTTTTTCTGCATCTATTGAGAGGATCATATGATTCTTGTTCTTTCTTTTGTTAATGTATTGTATCACGTTGATTGATTTGCGGATGTTGAACCAACCTTGCAGCCCAGGGATAAATCCGACTTGGTCGTGGTGAATAATCCTTTTAATGTACTGTTGGATCCTATTGGCTAGTATTTTGGTGAGAATTTTTGCATCCATGTTCATCAGGGATATTGGTCTGTAATTCTCCTTTTTGATGGGGTCTTTGTCTGGTTTTGGGATCAAGGTAATGCTGGCCTCATAAAATGAGTTTGGAAGTTTTCCTTCCATTTCTATTTTTTGGAACAGTTTCAGAAGGATAGGTATTAATTCTTCTTGAAATGTTTGGTAGAATTCCCCTGGGAAGCCATCTGGCCCTGGGCTTTTGTGTTTTGGGAGATTTTTGATGACTGCTTCTATTTCCTTAGTGGTTATAGGTCTGTTCAGGTTTTCTATTTCTTCCTGGTTCAGTTTTGGTAGTTGATACATCTCTAGGAATGCATCCATTACTTCCAGGTTATCTAATTTGCTGGCATAGAGTTGCTCATAATATGTTCTTATAATTGTTTGTATTTCTTTGGTGTTGGTTGTGATTTCTCCTCTTTCATTCATGATTTTGTTGATTTGGGTCCTTTCTCTTTTGTTTTTGATAAGTCTGGCCAGGGGCTTATCAATCTTGTTAATTCTTTCAAAGAACCAGCTCCTAGTTTCGTTGATCTGTTCTACTGTTCTTTTGGTTTCTATTTCATTGATTTCTGCTCTGATCTTTATTATTTCTCTTCTCCTGCTGGGTTTAGGCTTTATTTGCTGTTCTTTCTCCAGCTCCTTTAGGTGTAGGGTTAGGTTGTGTACTTGAGACCTTTCTTGTTTCTTGAGAAAGGCTTGTATTGCTATATACTTTCCTCTTAGGACTGCCTTTGCTGTATCCCAAAGATTTTGAATAGTTGTGTTTTCATTTTCATTGGTTTCCATGAATTTTTTAAATTCTTCTTTAATTTCCTGGTTGACCCATTCATTCTTCAGTAGGATGCTCTTTAGCCTCCATGTATTTGAGTTCTTTCTGACTTTCCTCTTGTGATCGAGTTCTAGTTTCAAAGCATTGTGGTCTGAAAATATGCAGGGGATGATCCCAATCTTCTGGTACTGGTTGAGACCTGATTTATGACCTAGGATGTGATCTATTCTGGAGAATGTTCCATGGGCACTAGAGAAGAATGTGTATTCCGTTGCTTTGGGATGAAATGTTCTGAATATGTCTGTGAAGTCCATTTGGTCCAGTGTGTCATTTAAAGTCTTTATTTCCTTGTTGATCTTTTGTTTAGACGATCTGTCCATTTCAGTGAGGGGGGTGTTAAAGTCCCCCACTATTATTGTATTTTTGTCAATGTGTTTCTTTGCTTTTGTTATTAATTGCCTTATATAATTGGCTGCTCCCATGTTAGGGGCATAGATATTTACAATTGTTAGATCTTCTTGTTGGATAGACCCTTTAAGTAGGATATAGTGTCCTTCCTCATCTCTTATTACAGTCTTTGGTTTAAAATCTAATTTGTCTGATATAAGGATTGCCACCCCAGCTTTCTTTTGGAGTCCATTCGCATGGTAAATGGTTTTCCACCCCCTCACTTTCAATCTGGGGGTGTCTTTGGGTCTAAAATGAGTCTCTTGCAGACAGCATATCGATGGGTCTTGTTTTTTAATCCAATCTGATAGCCTGTGTCTTTTGATTGGGGCATTTAGCCCATTTACATTCAGGGTAACTATTGAAAGATAGGAATTTAGTGCCATTGTATTGCCTGTAAAGTGACTGTTACTGTATATTGTTTGTGTTCCTTTCTGGTCTATGTTGCTTTTAGGCTCTCTCTTTGCTTAGAGGACCCCTTTCAATATTTGTTGTAGGGCTGGTTTCGTGTTTGCAAATTCCTTTAGTTTTTGTTTGTCCTGGAAGCTTTTTATCTCTCCTTCAATTTTCAATGACAGCCTAGCTGGATATAGTATTCTTGGCTGCATATTTTTCTCATTTAGTGCTCTGAATATGTCCTGCCAGTCCTTTCTGGCCTGCCAGGTCTCTGTGGATAAGTCTGTTGCCAATCTAATGTTTCTACCATTGTAGGTTACATATCTCTTCTCCCGAGCTGCTTTCAGGATTTTCTCTTTGTCTCTGAGACTCGTAAGTTTTACTATTAGATGTCGGGGTGTTGACCTATTTTTATTGATTTTGAGAGGGGTTCTCTGTGCTTCCTGAATTTTGATGCCTGTTTCCTTCCCCAAATTAGGGAAGTTCTCTGCTATAATTTGCTCCATTATACCTTCTGCCCCTCTCTCTCTTTCTTCTTCTTCTGGGATCCCAATTATTCTAATGTTGTTTCGTCTTATGGTATCGTTTATCTCTCGAATTCTGCCCTCGTGATCCAGTAGTTGTTTATCTCTCTTTTTCTCAGCTTCTTTATTTTCCATCATTTGGTCTTCTATCTCACTGATTCTTTCTTCTGCCTCATTTATCCTAGCAGTTAGCACCCCCATATTTGATTGCACCTCATTAATAGCCTTTTTGATTTCTACTTGGTTAGATTTTAGTTCTTTTACTTCTCCAGAAAGGGTTTCTCTAATAACTTCCATGCTTTTTTCAAGCCCAGCTAGTATCTTTAAAGTGATGATTCTGAACTCTAGATCTGACATCGTACTAATGTCCGTATTGAGTAGGTCCCTGGCAGTCGGTACTACCTCTTCTTCTTTTTGTTGAGGTGATTTTTTCCGTCTTGTCATTTTGTGCAGAGGAGAATAGATTAATGAGAGAACAAAATGCTAGCAGGGTAACAACGTCCCCAGAAAATATACTCTAAACAAATCAGAAAAGACTTGAAGCAGTGGGAAAAGAAAGGGAAAGAGAGAAAAAAGAAAAAGAAAGAAAAAAAGAAAAAAGAAAAAGATAAAGATAAAGATAAAAACAAACAAAAGCAGAACAAAACAAAACAAAACAAAAACAGAATGTGATCAAATATGATCAGGCTGGTTTATAGATCAGTGCCACACACTAGATTTTGGGTGTATTTTGGTCTGTTAAAAGAAAGTCCCTCCCAAAATTTTAAAGAAAGAAAAACTTATATATGTACAAAAATAAGGGTTGGTATGATGAAGGGATGGAATATGACTGTAAAGATGGAAATTATAAAAAATTTTATAAAAGGGTTTGATAAGTTGTTTGAAAAAAGAAAGAAGAGGATTAAAAAAAAAAAGAAAGAAAAAAGGGAGAGAATGTGATCAGGCAGGGGAGTAGAAAAAAACCATACACTAGAGATTTAGAGTATATTTTGATCTGTTAGAAGAAACTATCTCAAGATTTTAAAGAGAGAA
Organism: Phoca vitulina; assembly: GCF_004348235.1. Lineage (NCBI taxonomy): Eukaryota > Metazoa > Chordata > Mammalia > Carnivora > Phocidae > Phoca > Phoca vitulina. Next base: position 21,034,365 of record NW_022589710.1, read on the forward strand.
CAACTTATATATATAT